>NW_026606564.1:20832500-21215000 GCF_029890125.1 Rhinichthys klamathensis goyatoka
AAGCATGACATTTAATAAACGAGTTTGTATTCACAAAAGAACAGCTGTGATGTGTCCTGGCATAGCAGACGGAGGAGCATTACAAAAAGAAAGGGTTGAGAGACAGACGGAGGAAAACACCAGCAGTCATTTACAAAAGAACAACGGCCAAATAACATGGGCATTATTCTGGATCCTCAACGAAGTGTCTTGATCATCTGAAAAATAGCGGGGAAAATCTACAATCAACATTAGCACTGAGAGCACATGCAGACGGGACTTGAATGAAACTCAACATAACAGAAATGCATTGGAGATGAAGTTAAACCGGGAGATTTCTTCTCATACCTGTTCAGCCAGCCATGATGTGCTTTACAAAAGCTGTGGGGAAAGACAAGATCTAAATCAGTATCCTGTGCTAATGCATGTGTAGTCTACACTCAACTGTTGCTATTTCTATTCTCTGCTTTATGTAGTTTGCATTTAATGGGAGAACAATTTACACACATCCAAAGTCATCCTTGAGAGTTTCATAGATAGTGTTGTACTAGAAGGATCAACACTGCCATCTAGAGGCCAGGAGAACAAGCTCATTCATATCACTTTTACTACATTCATAGACATAAACTGTGATGTTATCGCTCTGTTCATAACAGATGTTGATCTGTAAAGTAGCATGACTGACTGAAGGAATGAAAGAGTTGTAAAAGTGTGTAGAAACGGACCTTCGTAGTTTATACAGCCGTTGGCATCCTCCTGTCCAGCCATCAGCTGCTCCACCTCATCTTCCTTCATCTTCTCACCTGGACACACACACACACACACACATTTCCTCTCAGTGATATGCTAGTCAATTTAACAAAGAAATGCATGTAAATTAAATTAAATGTGAAATTTTGAAGTAGAAAAAACTGAAATGTTATTTTCTAATTAAAAAATATTTATTTTCTAATATTAAGGAAAAGCTCTCCAATAATCTTTGTTTTATTTAAATTATTACTATATTGTTTACATTGAGAATCAAAATATTAGGAATGATTTTGAGGAATTAAAATTGTTTTTGTCATTGACATTTGAATGAATAAACATTTCTGGAAAAAAACTCTTAATATCTTGCACAATTTGCTTTAACAAATGAATTGTTTTAATGACAAATAAATAAGACAAATAAATATTTTGTTGAATAAAAGTGAGACGAAACCCAATGAAAAGGCTAAAACCCATCTCACAAAACTATGTTGAAACAGCCTGTTCTCACGTAAATGCGTCTCTAGAGCACGCAGTGTGTATTATCGTGCAATTTATTCGCGAAAATGAGTTTTTACGTGCATATGATACGCAGTGTAATACACACGCACCCCACACCACTACTAACCCTACCCTAACCAACCCATGCGTATCCCTATGCACGTAAAAACTCATTTTCGCGTATAAATTACACGATAAACACACTGCGTGCTCTAGAGACGAATTTAGTGTGATCGGGTTGGTTGAAAGAACCTTTTCCGGTAACACTTTATAATAACTGCACGCTATTAATCATTAAGTAAGCATGAGTAAACAGTTAATTCATCATTTATAAAGCATTAATAGACATTAATAAGCAGTTTGTAAATACAGCTATAAATACTTTTTTCTTGATTTATAAGCATATCTATAATGTGTGTAATAATTATATTTTCATACTTTGTTAATGATTAATTAATAATTTCTAAATTAAGTATAGCATTATTTACAAACCAGTTATTTAAGAGTTGTCAGTCATTCATAAGATCACTTAGAAAGTGTAAGTAAATGTAGTAAATACAGGTAGTTATAAAGCATTTAGTAGTGGTCAGTTAACTATTTTTGTGAGCTCATCTAAAGTGAGGACTAATGCCTTGTAAAGCATTTATAAAGGAGATTTAAAGATTTAAGTTTTCTTCTAAACAGAAAAATGAAACAAACACAACACAGTGATACAGAACATAGAAATTATTAACAGTCTTTAAATCTCCTTTATAAATGCTTTACAAGGCATAACTAGTCCTCACTTTAGATGAGCTCACAAACATAGTTAACTGACCACTACTAAATGCTTTATAACTACCTGAATTAACCCTGAATTACAGTATAAATACATGTTAATAAAGCATTTATTAACACACCAAGTAACTATTACTATATGTCTGAATAATAAGATGTATGAATGTACATTTAAATAGTTTATTAGTCATTTACTTACACTTTCTAAGTAACGTTCTGAACCACTGACAACTTTTACATAACTGGTTTATAAATAATGCAATACTTCATTTAGAAATGATAAATTGATCATTAATAGAGAATGAAAATACAATTTTTAAACACACTATAGATATGCTTTTAAATCAAGAATAAAGCATTTATAGCTGTATTTATAAACTGCTTATTAATGTCTGTTAATGCTTTATAAATGATGAATTAACTGTTTACTAATGCTTAACTAATGATTAATAGCGTGCAGTTATTATAAAGTGTTACCCATTTTCCTAACATTAAGTTAAAAAACACATCATTTCTAAATGATCTCCGAACGTTCAAAACGCCATTTTGTAAAAATGTTTTAAAAAGGTTTCTCTTACGTGATCGTTAATCGAACGTTCCATTTCATCGTTCTTCAAACATTATTGGAACGTTGCTTTAGAATGTTCTCTGAACGTTCCGAAAACAAGTTGTTACATTTAAAAAAACGTTATAGGAAACGTTTCTATGAATGATGTAGCCCATAAATAATAACATTCTATAGCAGAAGTCAGTCCATAACATTGAAATGGCGTTTCCAGAACGTCCTGTTATACTCCCGCTCGTACAGGAGTCGTGATAGTGAGGCTCACCCAGAGTAGCCAGGACGTGTCTGAGTTCAGCGCCCATCACCGTCCCGTTCCCCTCTTTGTCGAACACCCGCAGGCCCTCCACGAAGTCCTCGAAGGTGCCGCGGTCTTTGGCCTTGCAGATGTGCTGGTGCATGGGCAGGAACTGGTCGAAGTCCAGCATCTTCACCTGCATGTCTGACCACAGAGCCGCAGATGAGTCGGCAGGACAGGTGTGTGTGTGTGTGTGTGTGTGTGTGTGTGTGTGTGTGTGTGTTTTCCAGGGGTCAGGGTCTCACCTTCAGCCTTGGGCTTGCCTAAGACGTGCATGACCTCGGCGTTGGTGGGGTTCTGGCCCAAGGCCCGGATCAGGTCTCCGCACTGGGCGAAGGTGATCTTCATCTCGTTGGTTGGTGTCCTGTCAAACAGCTGGAACGCATCCTTGAAATCTGCAGGCACAGGATCAGTTCCTCAGGCACACGGGACACTTGGCCTGTTGTTATGGCCTCTTCCCCAGCACATATGTTCCTAACCGTCGTAAATCAGGTCTCGTGTGAACGCTTAAACACTCAAGACTCATCCTGGGAAAACTGCTGAAATTGGTCATTGCTTTTCAAGAAAACGGTACTTTAAAAATTCCAGTGGCTCACACTCTAAAAAATGCTGGGTTGTTTTAACCCAAATTTGGGTCAAATATGGACAAACCCAAATGTTGGGTTAAAAATGTAATTTAAAATTGTAACCCAACTTCAACTTTCACTTTCAACTGTACATTTTTTAATTACATTTTTTAACCCAACATTTGGGTTTGTCCATATTTGACCCAAATTTGCATTTTTAGAGTGCAATTTTTAGGATATCAACATCAAATTTGGAACACAACTTGTTTTTCAAGCAATTTTACAGGCCAAATTATTTTGTAAAATATATTTTGTATAAATGTTCAGTACATTTGCTTAAACTGCTATAACTTTTTATGGAGCTTGTGATTTTTGCAGTGATTGTTACAGCATGTCGAAACATAATTTCATTATTCCATATTTTGTCTCCCCCCCCCCCCCCCCCCCCCCCATTTAAAATATCTAAACATCCTTTAAAAGAAAAACATTTTCTTTTTTCTCGAAAGAGAATTGTAAGAGTTGAGAGAATATATATTTTGAATAAAACTTCCTTGTGCCGATATTCTGAATCATCAACATGCATTGCTTGCATTAAATAAAATGCATCACATAAAATACATTCAATAAATGTAATATTTTAACATGCGCAAACATAATGCATACACAAACCGGACTTACCCTCAATCTGCTCCGCAGTGAATTCAAGCTGTCGAGAGAGAAAAGCAAAAATCAAACAAACAATCATACAAACGCCTGAGGTTGAGTCAGTAACACAGAAGGCTAGATGTCGGAGATGTGATTATTAGTGCGCGCTGGTATGTGTCCTTCAGGACGTCTCCGGAAACTCAAGCTCCTGTGACTCATTGTCCTAAAGCATGTGTGAGCCGCCGGGCCAGGGGAGTGTGTGGCCCGTCACCCGACACCACTGTTGTCAGGGTTGAAGACCGCGGACACATGACACTCACAGCATGCTCTGCACGGAAACATGCCAAAACATGAGCCCTAGTGAGGACACAGCGAGGATATATCGCCCTAACACTGCAACTGCAGATTCAAAGGCGTAACTGAGTGTATTCTGAGTGAAAGGAGTTAAATCTTGAAACCCGATGCTTCTCTGCCATTTAAAGCCAGTGTATGTGATTTGTCTGAGTTCACTGCATAACCAATCGCGGAAGCACTGCAACTAGATGCTCATACTGTAAATGATTATTCTCAGGAATCGTCTCATTAGAAATGTGTTATATTCGATTGACATGCTTGCTTTACGCCTTCACTGAAGCTGTGTATGGATGTGAAACCGCTGTGGCGTTTGGGTGGTCCGGTCTCGGCCAGCGTAATCTAAATCACATTGTGTGGCCCAAACCTCAGTGCCGTGCAGCATAAATGATGGCTTCTCAACCTCAACATTTCAGACTATGGAAATGTGGCGTAGAGTGGCGATGCTGACCACTGACATCTCTTGTGTTGTCGGAAACTTCCACCATTTCACTGGCAAAACCGAACTATCACTAGAGCTGCACAGAGAGCGATATGCCATTGGGTTTCACAGATGATATGTTTGAGACCATTGCTTAAATATGTGTAACTAATGCGAGTTGCTGAAACATTTGTGTGTGGGAAAGAGGTTTTCTGATATAACATGTCTTCTCGGGTCAGTTCTGAGCTCTGCAGATTAACACGTACACCACACACGGCCAAACACAGCTGGGTGGATCACGTACAGACGCTTCGCCAAAGGAGTTCGTCCATCCCTCAACGGCAGCTTGTACTTTTGGACGCACTACCCCCCGTTCTTCAAATAGTGCGCGGACCATGAGGAAACCTGCGGGTGTCTCCCTAATCCAGAATGAGTAAGGGTGCGTTTACACGACAGTGATACGCTTAAAGCGGAGACGTTTCTCCTTTGAGTTTTCTGCGTACAGACGACACCAGTGTCAAAGCGATCCCCATTCACTCGGATCCGCGGAAACGGCTGAAAGCGCTGTATTCTGCTGCCAGGCCAGTCGATGGCGATGAAACACTGTAGACTGAACACGTAATGCACTTTGAAACCCGTTTTCAAAAGTTTGTAAACGAACGGCCTTACAAGTTTTACAGTTTTAGTTGAAAACGGTGTCGTGTAAAAGCCCCTGAAACTCAGATCTACGAAGAGAAAGCGCTAAAAGTCTTACAGTAGATCAGCAGCAGCAGGAAAGATAGCAATCATGTTCATGTTTCTCACAATAGTTAATGACTCAGGGGCCGTTTACATGACACCGTTTTCAAATTAAAAAAACGTAAAACTTTTTATGCGTTTTGGCCGTTCGTTTACACAACAACGCCATTTTGGGCGCCTGAAAACACAAAGCACTTTTAAAAAACGGGTTTCAAAGTGCAAGTTCATGCGTCATGCGTCGCCATCTACTGGCCTGGCCGCAGAATGCAGCGCTTTTAGCCGTTTCACAGATCCGAGTGAATGGGGATCGGTTTCACACTGGTGTCGTCCGTACGCGGGAAACTCAAAGGAGAAACGTCTCCGCTGTAAGCGCGTCGCTGTCGTGTAAACACACCCTCAGTGCACACCAAACTACACTCTAAAACATGCTCGCTTGTTTCAACCCAAATTTGGGTCAAATATGGACAAACCCAGTCGTTGGGTTTAGCTTTTAATCTAGCATTTGGGTTTGTCCATGTCCATATTTGACCCAAATTTGGGTTGAAACAACCGAGCATGTTTTAGAGTGTAGACACATATTCAGGTTGATAGGAATGAAAATGCAAACTCGTTCAGTAAACTGTCCGAATGTGTTTGGGATCTGAGCGATCAGCGGGGCTGGAGGTGTGTGTGTGTGTACACTCTACAAAATGATGGGTTGTTTTAACCCAAATTTGGGTCAAATATGGACATGGACAAACCCAAATGCTGGGTTAAAAATGTAATTTAAAATGTTAACCCAACTTCAACTTTCACTTTCAACTGTACATTTTTTAATTACATTTTTAACCCAACATTTGGGTTTGTCCATATTTGACCCAAATTTGGGTTGAAACAACCCAGCATTTTTTTGAGTGTAGGTGGTGTGTGTGTAGGTGTGTGTGTGGAGGTACCTGCACTTCTGCGGGGTTAAACTCCGGCACCTTGGGCGGCTCGGGCTCCGGGGGCTTGGGGGCCGCGGCGGGCTTGGGCTCTTCCTTCTTCTTGGGGGCCATGCTGATGTTCACGGAGCCACACAGAGACAGGCTAGGACACACTCTGGGTACAGCACTGGGCAACGGGGCCGGGCTTTATCCTCCAGCAGCAGGTGAGGCCGGCCCCCGGCTGTCCCGGGATGGTGCCAAACACACAGAGGAAGGCCGTAAAAGGACAAGCGCTAATGCTTCTATTTGAGACACATTGTTCTCTCACAATAGACCCTGCCGTGCGTCTGTACAGGGCCATGGAGACTCCAGCGTCATGGCATACAGAGAAATGCATGCGTTCTGGGCATCTTCACACTTTAAACTCATAAACACATTTGTACTGAGAGATTTAAAATCGCTGGAATGGTTTCCGGTTCGAGGTGGAATGATCAGTGACATATTTTACAGTGTCCTTGTTACATATGTTACATGTACTTACCATAGTAATATCAGTAAATTATGCATAATTACACTCTAAACAATGCTGGGTTGTTTTAACCCAAATTTGGGTCAAATATGGACAAACCCAAATGTTGGGTTAAAAATGTAATTTAAAATTTTAACCCAACTTCAACTTTCACTTTCAACTGTACATTTTTTAATTACATTTTAACCCAACATTTGGGTTTGTCCATATTTGACCCAAATTTGGGTTAAAATAACCCAGCATTTTTTATGCAACTAACCCTCAACCAATCCTAATCCTGCCCTGAGCCTATAGTAAGTACATGTAGTTTATTAATATTACTCAGAGAATGATTGCTGAATGATCTCCTGCTGTCTGTGAGGTCAGTAAAGTCACTACTGGTAAAAGCACATCTGCTAAAGTCTAATCACAGCCAATTCAAAACTTTGTCAAAAATAATATGAATTATTATATAATTAAATTTAAATCTCCAAATCAGAAAAGTACATAGCGTTCGAAAATGCATTGAGACTTTTTGCATTGTGACATTATTTTTATGACCATTACCACGCAGTTCTAATTAATTAATGTTCTATATTTCCTAGGCATTTGTTAACAACATGTATTCATGACTTCAATGAGCTCATTGTTTTCTGCTTTAAATGAATACAATGTTTAGTTAACTGTGTGATTTGTAGTTTTCTGAAACATAACTCCGACAGTCTGATAACAGATCACGGTAACGCTGGCGTTTTCTGCAAAGCTGCTTTGAAACGATGTGTACTGTGAAAAGCGCTATACATATACACGTGAATTAATGTTACATTTGAGTTATTTTGATTAAAGACCTTCTTCAGGCATTTTGTACACTTTTGTTACTTTTTTTTGCACAACAGCGATGAAGTTAAACAATTATTGTAGTAATAATACAGTATATTTAATCTCCTAACAAGTCTTTGTTTTCCTCATCCAAAAGCATCACTTCTTATTATCTTATTCTTATCAACCGTTCAAAACGGTTTGAGGACATTATTAAAGACCAGATAACTGTTATCAAAGGTTATATTAGCGTTTCTGGAGGAAGATGTGATCATAACTCTGAAGAACGTTCCCTCGGCCTCAGCTGTCTTCAGGCGGTTCCCAAAATTGTATTTATTTTTTCCTCCCTAATATTGTAAATACTAAAACTACTATATAAATAGCATTATGCATTTCAGGTGATCACTATAGATTACATTTGTCTAAACTGCCCTTGTGAAAATAAATACATTTATGTTATTCTAAGTACACTACAAATACATTTACATATTTATGTACTTAAAATAAATACCCTGCAATTGTATCTTTAGTACTAAACAGTCTGTCCAGAAATAGTGCTGAGGTCCAACTAAAGATATACTGAAGTATATCTGATTGTGCTAAAGTGGAACTATTGCAAGGATATACTTTAGGTTCACTTTAAATATCTTAGCAATATTACATGATCAGCAACCCTAACACAATGTCATATTTAATACGTTGTATGGTAGCAAGGAAATGTTTGATTTGTAAAGTGGTTGAGATCTCTTCTGAAGCCCACGAGTCTGCAGCTCAGGATCATCTGAACACAGTGTGTGATGTGGTTGAAGTCTCTTCTGAAAGGTGTGTGTTGCTGTCAGACTAAAGCCTCCGTGTGATGTTCACGGACATCATCCAAAAACTGGAGTGGCGATTCTCCAGCGAAGACCACCAGCAGCTTCACACACGTGTCACAGCTGATCAACTCTAGACGGCTCCACACACACCGTCTATGGCAAGCCGTTTTAATTTTTATTCATTTCCAGGATATGAATACTTGATATCAACAATTACATTTTCACTAGTTAAAATTATAATTATTGATATCAGGAATAATATTTCTACTAGTAACAATGGCAATTTTTGATATCAGGAATTACATTTTCACTAGTAACAATGCTAATTCTTGACATCAACATTTACATTTTCACTAGTTAAAATGATCATTCTTGATATCAACAATTGAATTGCAACTAGTAAAAACTATAATTCTTGATATCTGTAATTGTATTTTCACTAGTGAAATGTTACCATAGGCTGCCATTCAAAATCAATTCTTGATATCAAGAATTGATTTCTTACTAGTTGAAATTCCAATTTCACATATCAGAAATACAATTCTTACTAGTAAAAACCTTTATTTTTGATATCAAGAATTAAATTGTCACTAGTTGAAATGTCTATTCTTGATATCAACAATTGAATTGCTACTAGTAACAATGTTCATTTTTGATATCAATAATTCAATTTTCACTAGTGACAATGTTAATTTCTGATATCATGAATGTGATTGTTCCTAGTAAGAAATACATTTTCAGATATCAAAAATGAAATTTTTTACTAGTAGCAATTCAGTTGTTGATTTCAAGAATAGACATTTAGACTAGTGATAATTTAATTATTGATATCAGGAATTCACATTTTTACTAGTAACAATGTAATTATTGATATCAAAAATGATATTTCTACTAGTAAGAAATCAATTCTTGATATCAACAATTGATTTTGAATGGCAGTCTATGGTGACATTTCACTAGTGAAAATACAATTGTTGATATCAAAAAATGTAATTGTTGATATCAAATATGTAATTGTTGATATCAACAATTCATATCCTGGAAATGAATAAAAGTTAAAACGGCTTGCCATACACCGTCAGCTTCACACGAGCGAGTCACAGCTGACTCCTGATCAGTGCACACACACACCGTCACACAACTGCCGGTCCAACGCTTTCTGTAAGATCCCAAGATGTTTAATGTTTTAGAAGAAGTCTCTTCTGCTCACCGAGGCTGCATTTATTTGATTAAAAATACAAAAAACAATAATATTTAGAAATATTATTAGAATGAAAAATCAGCTGTTTTCTATGTGAATATACAGTAAAAAGTACACTGTAAAAAATAAACCGTAATTTTTACGGTAAAAAACTGGCAGTTGTGGTTGCCAGAACTTTACCGTCAAAAATACGGTAGCAACGTTATTGGTTTTACAGACTTAACTTAAAATTTACAGTAATAAACCGTATTTTATTATCTGATATAATGTTAATTTACCATCCTATTGAAGTATTAATATCTGTTTTATACCATTGTAACATACTGACTACCACCAATCTCAGCAGAGATGAAAGTCACATGATCAATAAAAGCTCATCACAAGCAGCTCTTCCACAAGAGAATTAATACTATTATAGAAGCTGCACGGTGTAATTCACACTAACACTAAACACCATCATGGTAACATGTTGAAATTTTAAAACTTCAGTAAACGTTAATTTAACAACATTAAATATAACATGAAACCCTAATGTACATAACTGATTAGAAAAAGAAAACTATGAAGAAAGTTATTTTAACAAAAATACATCAAATGTGAAGTGTCATGCAGGGAATTGTGGGAATGTAAATTTACGGTTTTTCACTGTAAATTATACAATGAGTTGCTCTTTTTCACTTTCAAAAACTGTAAATCTAACGGTATTTTACAGTAAAATTACATTAAATGTACCGTTAGATCTATCACAGTTATTTACCGCATATAGTACGGAAACTTTCTGTTAACCAATTAACAGTTTTTCACTGTAGCATTTTTACAGTCTTTTACCGTTAAAATCACGATAATTTTTTACAGTGTAATTTATTCCTGTGATCAGAGCGGATGTTCAGCATCATTACTCCAGTCTTCAGTGTCACATGATCCTTCAGAAATCACTCTGATATGAGGATCTGACGAAACATTTATGATTATTATCAGTGTTGAAAACAGTTGTGTAAAACATTTTGTTTGGTATTCTTCGATGAAAGATCAAAAGAAGAGCATTTATCTGAAATAGAAGCTTTTGTAAGATTATAAATGTCTTTACTGTCACTTTCGATCAATTTAATGTATCTGTGCTGAATACATGAATTAATTTCTTTAAGTCCCCTTTTAATTCTTACTGAGCCAAAACTTTTGAACGGTAGTTTATAATGTTGCAAAAGCTTCTATTTCAGATAAATACTGCCCTTTTGAACTTTCTATTCATCAAAGAATACCAAACAAAATGTTTTACACAACTGTTTTCAACACTGATAATAATCATAAACGTTTCTGGAGCATCAGATCATCATATTAGAGTGATTTCTGAAGGATCATGTGACACTGAAGACTCTTAAATTGTAACATTTTTTCACAATATTTCAGTTTTTACTGTATTTTTTATTAAATAAATGCAGGCTTGATGAGCAGATGAGAAGAGACTTCTTATTTTGACCGGCAGTGTATAAATATTACTTTCAGTGTTTTGAAGGAAACTGTTAATGGACCCTCGACCAGTTTCCTGGCTTTAAGTGCCTAAACCTGCAATTAAACCAGACAATACACCATATCGCTGCCACCTGAAGCTCTTCACAGATGGACAGATCTCTGCGCACGGGTATATATGGCTCAACACCGGCTGTGTGAAGACTATATCAGGTCATTCTGCACATGCCAGCCATGAGACCGCAGAAGACAGGCTTGTAAACCATGCAAGATCTGTTATTTTAGCAACGACCTGTTGTTCTCTTGGTATGAACGCTAAATCACAATGGCGATTGTCATCTGAGCCCGTCTTCAGTGACCTTCACATCTAACAGCAGCTGCTGGAGCTCAGCAAACACACACACACACACACACACACACACCGCTGAGCTGAAACAGCGTGAGGACTGCAGTGTGTGGAGCGATCACACTCCCTGAACACACACACACACCGCTGAGCTGAAACAGCATGAGGATGGCTGTGTGTGGAGCGATCACACTCCCTGAACACACACACACACACTCCCTGAACACACACACACACACACACACACACACAGCTCTGCTTTAATCTGGTTAAAGCAGTCTTTAACACTCGACTCCTGGTAAACACGGATCAGTATATCAGAGTCAGACAGTTATAAAGACAGCATGAATTAAAGCTTCTCATTGTTCAAACTAATGATTTTCAAGCTTGATATAATTTCTTCTGATCTTATCTCACACATTTATAGAGGCTCCTGTTTTAAATGAGCTTTACGTCTCTATAAACGAGTAGTAAAATACATAAGTATATAGATAAATTGTAGGCTAAGCTATAGAAGATAAATTCAGAATTTGGTTTTGAAATCAAATCAAATATAATTCCTTCATTTTTTTATGTCACTATAATTTACATATAAAATAACCTATAAAACCAAAACCTATAAAAAACATATATATTTATTAATCCTTAGGAGACCAATAGGGCCTTGCATACTGTTAGTGTTTTGGGCCCTAAAACATAATGCTTTACAATAAGGTTCATTAGTCAACATTAGTTAAATACCTTAGTTAACATGAAACTAAGAATGAACATACTTTTACAGCATTAATTAATCTTGGTTAATATTAACTTCAACATTTACTAATACATTATTAAAATCAAAGGTTGTATTTGTTAGCATTAGTTAATGCACTGTGAACTAACATGAACAAACAATGAACAACTGGATTTATATTAACTAACATTAACAAAGATAAATAAATACCTTAAAAAATGTATTGCTCATTGTTAGTTCATGTTAGTTAATACATTAATTAACTAATGAACCTTATTGTAAAGTGTTACCGAAATAATCCATAGGAAAACAATAGGGGCCGCTAGTGCGCTCTGTGTATATGATATATTCACGAGACAGAAACGTTGCTAATAAAATGTTGATACTCGTTTGCAAGTATTGAAAGTGTGCGGGATTTCCTTGTTTTTTTAAACATTGATTAAATAAAATTACTGAAGGACAATATATGTTTATTGAGTTGTCTATAGTTTGTAAAGTAATTTATTTCATTTTTATTTTCAAATTAATTCATAGTTGCAGGTTGAGAGGATCTGGAATGAACGTAAGGCTGTTTGCTCGCAGAATGACCGGATGTTGAGTCCCTCGAGCGGGTGTGGAGGAGGAGATTTGAGCTTTCATTCACTGCTGCTTTTCTGGCCTCCGGTGTAACGCTTGAAGATGAGATAAAGATAAAGATGATATAACACAGGGTTTATTTAAAAAGCTCCAAATAGACAGCCAACATGCAAGACAGTGTGCTTCTGCACAGACAATACCAGACAAGGAGTGCAGGAGAACGTCCTGGTTGCGTATGCAACCCACCGTTCCCTGAAGGAGGGAACGGAGGACGTCGTCGACGTCGACTGAATGGGGATCATGCCAGGGAGCCAATCATCTTCGAGTACTATTGAACGAGCCAATGGGAATTGGCGTGCGTGATGACATCACACACTCCGCCCCCGCAGCGTGGGTATAAATACGAAAGTGTATGCACGCACTAGTTGCTTTTTCGCTGAGGATCCGAGCTTAACTCGGAGTCAGCGGTGGTCCAGCGGAGCAAGAATTGCGCACGTATCCAGTCCATAGGAGGGGAATGGCGCAGCAAGCCGACACAACGAACCGGGCTTACAGTGAAACTGGCTTCATGTGAAGGGAGCCCACGGGAAGCAGCGGTTCGACTAAGGTGTCGCCCAGCCCTCAACTCTAGAATATCTGTCAGCGAAGCACTCTGTGTCAACGCCTAAGCGGGAGCACACACTCATTTAAGAGGAGCTCACCACCTAAGTGGACATGTGCATCTCGGGAATTTCACCAAGATGAAGGCAGCCACATTTTCAGTGGGCCAACCTCGCTTGGAAACAGCCTTCCCTCTCTGCTGATTTCCTTAACAGATAAGAGCTAGTCTGAGGTGCTAAGGCTTGCGTTCTGTGCACGTATAACCGCAATGAAGCGGACGGACAGAGAAAGCCAGGGCTGGGTCTGCCTTCTCCAGGCAGCGCTTGCAGGCTCCCCTCCTGGTCCCAGTTTAAGGGAGAGGTAGGACCTTAGGCACATATCCAGGCCGGGGTCTCAGCTCGTGAGAGATAGCCGGCCTGAATTCCAGGCACAAGTCGTTGACCGAAAGCGAGCAAGTCCCTACCCTCTAGTAGAGACCATGCGAGCAGGAGAACTGTTTAAAAACTGAATTTTTAACTCATTGCCTGCAGTGGCTTAGGGGCGGTCTCTGCAGTGCAGTAGCACCAGAGATAGGCCCAAGAGGATAAAGAGGGGCGCAGGGATGACCCTTGCTCCCTCAGGAACCTGACGATCAGGACGTGCTTCCCATGATTCTGCATATGATGTTCGTCATCATTGAGGGTGAAGGAAAAGCCTACTCCAACCCAACTTGCAGGAAAGAGAGCACTGAAATGACCGAACGCTCTCAGGATCTCCTCACGGAGAGAAGACTCATTCAACGAATAGGTTCCACTTCTAACTTAGCGAAGCACAACTCCTTTATTTTAAGGGGGTGCTTGCAGAAGTGAAGATACTCCTGTACAAGACAGGAGCACTGCTCAACACTAGATGTGAAGATCACTGAGCTTCAGGAGCATCTCTACTCAACACTTAAGTGTGATAAGTTCACTGAGCTCAGGAGCAACTCTGCTCAACTCCTAAGTGTGATAATTCACTGAGCTTCAGGAGCAACCCTGCTCAACACCTAAGTGTGATAAATCACTGAGCTTCAGGAGCATTTCTGCTCAACACCTGAGTGTGATGAAAATCACTGAACTTGAGCAGCGCCAAGCGATAATGAATCGCATAGCCACTTTCTTAGAAGGAATAATTTATTGTTGTTATGAGGAAAACCCGTTGAGATGTGACATCCCCCAAGGCTCACTGGGGAACGCATTTCTGCGGGGCCCCGGGGTCAGCTGAGAGCCAGTGTCTGTCCAAAGGATGTCCGCTCAGACAGAAACACAACTGGCAGAGGGACGAGTCCAGAGAGGCAACAGATGTAACTGTGCGGCCCCGAAGTGGTCCCTGCCCAGCTGGACCGTCAGGGGATGGAGTCTCCACTCTCCCTGGCCATAGCTGTCGTGAGGCTTGTTGGCGGCACGATTGAGCAGGCCGGAAGAATTTTATAGTGGAATGAAACGACCTCAGAAGCTTCTGACTCCAAGGAGGAGGTGACGGGCGAGTTGTGTCATGCGAGGGAAGCTTAGCGCAACAAAGCGAGATGAACTGCCAACTCGAGGTAACGAATACCAATGCAGTCGGAGGTCGCCCAGGCCTCCGTTAAAGCATGCCCTTTGTACATGGCCCCTCAGTCGGTGTTAGTGGACCTGAAGGTCTGAACACGGGCTGAGAGTTTGGCGGCAGGCCGGGGTGATCTTTTATCACACAGGGCGTGCCGCGGCTCTGCCACGGTCACCTCGGGACTCAATCATAAAACTAGTGCTGAAGCGGTCTTCATATGGAGGAAGCCAAGCGGCTGTGTCTGCCATATGCCCCAAGAGCCTCTGAAAATGTTTTCAGTGGGACCGTTTCTCACTTAACCAGCCTAACACACTCTTCTTGAAGAAACGTGTTGGACCGAGTCCTTCTCCTGAACTGAAAAAGAGATACTCAGCCCGTGGGTGAGATTACTCTCTCCCAGTTGACCTGAAGACCCAACTGGCTATGGAGCACTCGAAGGGTAGGACTTGTACTGATACTTCGTATCCTCTGTGGAGTGGAAGGATAGAGATCTGAAGTACTGTCCTTCAGGTCGAACGCTGCAGGCCAACCTTGGGGACGGAGCATTTGAAAATGCATTTCTGTGTAGTAATTGAATGGAGGGCCCGTTTCAATTGACATAGGTCCAAGATGGCCATAACCCACCACATATCTAGGGTACAATGAAGTACGGGTTTATAGAAACCAGTCTTCATATCGGCTGGGGGAGAGGCTACATCGCGTCCTTCACCAGTAGGACTGCGACGTGCGCACACAGGACAGGAGCAGCGCTCAACACGTAGGTGGATCGGTGACCAACTCCAAGAGCATCCTCCCCCATCCCTGAGCGGCCCGCTCCGGAATGCTTTCGCTGTCGGTTGCCACCTGGCTTGGCAGCGCCTGGAGCGGGCTGGGCGTCCCTACTGCGGCCGGCTCCATGCTGAGGCCTGGCTGGAGGCTGCTGCGGAGGCCCAGCTGGAGCGGCGGCAAGGGAACACCCTCGGCGACGAGCAGGTGGAGGAACTGCCACCGGCGGCGGAGTGGAGGCAGCAGCGGGTGTGCCGGATGGCCTCAGTCTGCGCTTGGGCGGCAGAGAACTGTTGGACGCAATTCTCCGCCGTGTCGCCGACCAGCCAAACATGAGAAATTGGGGAGTCCAGGAACCTAACCTTGTCTGCATCCTCCATATCAACCAGGCTGATCCAACGATGGCGCTCCTGGATCACTAAGGTGGACATCGTCAGACCGATGGCTAATGCCACGACACTCGTGCCCCCGGAGGGCGAGGTCGGAAGCACTGCGGTGCTCACCTATGAGCGCACAGTCTGGGCTACCCTCGTGCATGTCTAAGGGTGCCCTGGCCTGACAGACCTGTAGCAGCGCCATGGCACGCAAGAGGAGGGGGCTTGCCCACAGGCTTTGTAAGCTCTGCCGAAGACGAGGATCCCCCCAAAGGGCAGCGGCCGCCGGACACAGGTGCACCTGTGTCGCGACAGACTGCTCCACTGGAGAGATAGCCTCGCAACCCTTCAGCGCTCCTCCATCAAGGGTAGTGAGGGGGAAAAGCTATTCAGGGGCGGCGAGCTGAGAACCAGCGCGGTCCGTCCCGAGATACCAATCCTCCAACCGAGACTGAACGGGACACGGTGGAGGGTTCCACTCGAGCCCGGCAGCCTGGGCGGCCCGTTTTAGCATAGCTGACATTTCTGGATCTGGCTCGGGCAATGTTAAACTCCCAGAGGGAGATAACACAGCCGAGTCATCATCTCCAGAGGCCAGCTCACCCTCCGATGCTGCTATCGACATCTTATCCTCTGGGTGAACCCCAATTGAAACGGCTGATCCGTCCATTACAGAGGGACCAGCACGTTCAACAGGAATTCCATCGGCTGCAGTGTGATGGAGGAGTGAGGAGCCCACAGGGAATGGTTACCGGACGAGACATCTATCCCTATCGTCCGATCACCCATCCCACACGGCACCCGGGGGTGGGGCATGGTAATGGGAACTCGCGCTCAACACAGCGACAGTCATATTCCCGCAATGGGAACATGAACCGTCCACAAAAGCTGCTTCAGCGTGCTGTTAGCCCAAACACGTGATGCAACAATTGTGACCGTCAGAGAGTAAAAGGGAACGACCGCATCCAGAAACGCACAGGTGGAATGACATCTTGAAAAAGACGCAAATGCCGTGTTGCTCTTTCAGGAAATAGGACCCATCACCGCGGCAACACTGAACAGTGAACTGAAACAGTGAAGCACTCACTTTTCCGCCCTCTAACCAGCCGTCAACAAACACAAACCTTTAGAAATTTGTTGCTGTTAAAACAGCAGTTGAGAGCTCAAAGCTCGCGATCCCCACTGCACTCGCGCTGTAGAAACCACCAGCACTGGGAGAGTCTTCTAGAAGAACACCGACACACTCGCTCGTTGTAAACAACAGCACTCTTCAGAGACATCAAATGATCGGCTCCGAAGCGAAAGACGACTAGTGCGTGCATTCACTTCCGTATTTATACCCACGCCGCGGGAGCGGAGTCTGTGATGTCATCACGCACGCCAATTCCCATTGGCTCGTTCAATATTACTCGAAGATGACTGCCTCCCTGGTATGATCCCCATTCAGTCGACGTCGACTACGTCTTGAGGTTCTCGACTGAAATGGAACGAACACATAGAGGATAATTACTTAAACACAGCTGACACACGTGACCTAATAATGACAGTAACCATGGAGACAGACGAGTGGCGGGAGTCAGAACAAGGAAACACGTGACAAATGAAAACAAACTGAGAGTCTGTGAACAAAACTAAACAGAATGGTGACATCCGGGTGTCTGTTATTGAGCATCTAACGTTTATTTTCTCCCTGGAATCGGGTCAGAAACATGATAAACCAGGTTTAGTGCCATAGTGAAAAGCGTGAAAAGCTTTATAGTGGATTTGATGTGAGGTTTCACTGAGATACATCAATATACATTGAGTTTGTGCTTGCACTAGTTATACACGCCAATGTGGATTTATACTGCAACAAACCACAAGCAACCTTTGCCACAATTAAATAATTTTCACTTTGGTCTCCCACACCAAATAAATAGATTTAGATGAATAATATAAAAATATTATATCAAGAATAAAAATAATGTCAATCTCACAGTGCTACTCTGTGCAGAACATAAGAATATGATGCAAGACACAGTTTAAAGTCCCCCTGTGGTGAAAATCCAGCTTTTAATGTTGTTTATATGTCTATGTCAACCACATCAAACAGTCAAGCACCTTAACATCCTTCAAACAGGCCCTCAAAACTCACCTCTTTGAACCTGCTTTTTCCCATTAACAGACTTTTCCAGGTCTTCATCCTTTCACGCCACCTCTCGTGATTTGCATCTGCTTGTCCATGTACTGTTGTGTTTTTTCTTTCTTTTTCATTTCTTGTGTAACCATGTCTATATCTCTTGTTTGTTTGTTTTATCGATGTAAACCAACAACTGTAAAGCGTCTTTGAGTGTCTAGAAAAGCGCGAAAAAAAATTAAATGTATTATTATTATTATTTATGTGGTGTTTTAAATATGCTTTAAGACAAACCATGCGTAAAATTCATAAGTCGACAGCATTGCTGAGTATTTTCTGCTTAAAACTGCAGTGAACCAAAGACAGTCTCAAAAACACGGTGTGAAATCGCTGGTGTTTCTGACGTCACAAACGACCTTGTAACCAATCAGATCAACGTGTGATCGTCAACCAGTGGATCTCTGAGCTGAGGGAGTGAGTGGAGGCGGGGCTTATTTGCATATTCATAGAGCCGCGCATACTAAATGAGGCAAGGGTGTCGAGTTACATTCAAGATATTTTAAGGCATGAAGAATTTGAAGGAAAAAACGTTCAAATATGTCATTATGGTGATCAAAGATGAGTTTTAAGGGATAAAATGATTGACGAGTTACTTTGGGATGATTGTGTTTCAGCTGCTGATTTGGGCTCTCTCTCTCTCTCTCTGATGTCTTTGTGGAGAATCCTTCAATTTGCAGAATGTAGTTGATATTTTTTCAAACTTGTTGCAAGCAAGAATATTGATTGATTTTGGTTATTATATGGATGATCTGATCCCTTATGAAGGTATTTGGTGTTGCAATGAGGCGTTGTGTGTGTATTTGAAGGTGATTTGGTTTTTGCACATTTCTTGTGAGTTGGGGTTGCTCTTAATATTTATGCATATTGTAATTTAAATATACTGTGAAATGTATTTGCAATAAAAGTTTGTTAAAATTCACATTCTCTCTCTCTCTCTCTCTCTCTCTCTCTCTCTCTCTCTCTCTCTCTCTCTCTCTCTCTCTCTCTCTCTCTCTCTCTCTCTCTCTCTCTCTCTCTCTCTCTCTCTCTCTCTCTCTCTCTCTCTCTCTCTCTCTCTCTCTCTCTCTCTCTCTCTCTCTCTCCCAGAGATGGAGTGATGTTAAGGGAATGAGCAGTTTCGGGGGGGAAGAGTGTCCCCTGCTGGCCCATATGGGATATGTCTGGAGTTCAGACACGATCCACCAAACGCTTCCTTTAACTCTGTGTACCTCACCGAAACGTCTGTCTCTACTGTATGTGTCAAACCTCAAATAAAATAATGGACTCAAGTGTCACTCAGCAGTTCATGGTAACTGCTTTTCATAATGCTCTTACAATCAAACTTTAATTTGCATTCTCTTCTCATTAGTTTACTACTTTATTTCCAACTAATCTTAATAGATAATCAACAAATCATTGTATACATCTAAAGACTTCTAATCTGAAGAACTTGATTGCATTTATGAAAATGGATAGCTAAACCTTGCGAAATCTCCCCAAACCAACTTTTGGGGAGTAAAAACAGTATACAAATACTAAAGTACATTTAAAAAAATAATAATAATTAAATAAACATAATAATTTATTTTAAACCCTCTCACTCATCAATACGTTTTTTCCACTGATATACAGTACAGCTGTATATTTTTTGATGAAGACCACTTTACACACGACAACGTAAAGTTTTGTCCGGTATAGATAGTGTCCATGAGTGTGATGTCTAAAGCCGGTTCACACTGTACGATTCTGGCCACGATTACGCCGTCTGAGACAAATATAGTGAATCCTAAAGGATCCTCTGATCCTAGGCCAAAATATGAAGTGTTTGATCGCTACTTTGACACGTTTTGACTAATATTACCTCAGTCGATATTCTGGCAGTGTCTCAGGCCTAGTCTTAATTAAATCTTATTCTTAAAATTCCATTCATTTAGTTATTATTATTAATATAATGAATAAATAAATACATTAAACTAAATCAATCAAATGAAATCAGTCTCAGCAAAAGCCATCTTTGCCCTTCAGTGCTCATCGTGATGTGTGTAACGCTGCGCAGAGAAGGCATGAATGCTATTACAATGGCACAAATCATTTTATAAGGTAATGTTTTAAACAAAACAAAAAACAGTTCAATTGAAAAAAATATGAAATGATGCATCATGCACCATGGTGAATAAATTAATTGATACTTTTAAATATTAAACAAAAACCACCAGTAGGTGGCGGCAAATCACTGTCATTATGAGCGAGTCATCGAGTCATTCATTCAGTAATGAAGCAAGTTCACTTAATTTAAAATCAGAAAAATAAATATGCAAAGCATTGGCTACATTTAGAAGACAATATTTTAAATCAAACAGAAACAGGCAAAGATCTTGTAAACTAAAACGTGAACATTTGACTTTTTGGTGTAGGGTAGACTGGGTACAGTTGAGACATAGGTACAGTCGAGACACCTTAAATAACTTGCGTGCGCAGCCAGCACAAGTTGTGATTTTTGCTGTGCACATGCGTATTAGTGTCCTCTTTGATCGTGGGAAATTTGATCAATGGACGCATCTCCGCTCCGAAGATATCGGCAAAAGTTTTTTTTTAAGGTAAGACGTTCACTTCACCATGCACACTCCACAATGAATAGCTTATTATCCTTATGTGACTGTTAAACGTAACTGGTATAATCACAAACGTTATTCTGTGCCCTAAAAACGGGCATATTTCATGGGATTGTTTCAGGCATGGTCATTGCAAAATCTAGAGAAATGCGCGAGGTGGCCATCAGGGTACAGTTGAGACACACTGTCTTAATGTACCCGCGATAGAGTTCTATTAGGAAACACACTGTTTAGTTGTTCAGTGTTATGATAACAGGTTAAATGTCATAATTAGCCAGCATAAGCTGCAAATGAAATAAAAATGTGGTATTTGTGATAATTAAACTGTGTATTATTAATGAATATATAAAATATGTTGTTTCTGTTTTATAAAATTTAACCAGTGCTAATTTAAATAACATTAATGAATTTGAATGGATGAATAAACAAACATGTTGCCCAATTGTTATTTTTTTATTTGTCTTTATTTATTATATTTTCAATGAACGATTAGTTACCTTTACATCATTAAAAATGGGTGTCTCAACTGTACCATGGTACTGTCTCAACTGTACCACATATGGGTACAGTTGAGACAAAGTTGAGACAAAAAGCACCTTATTTTTATGAGCTAATTGTGGAAAATATAAACTACTTATGAGTAATATTGATTGATAATATCTTAGTCTACAAGCTCATGAAATGTCATGTGGCATATCATGTGGAAATTCACGTCTTTTCAGCATCTATTTTTGTGTGAAAAATCAAAACGCAAAAAGTGTCTCAACTGTACCCAGTCTACCCTACCTGGTGAAAAAGTGCATTAAGTAGAATAAAGTAACACATTAAGTAGAATAAAGTAACACATTAAGTAGAATCGGTATGTGAACACGTCAAGTCGAGGTCAAGATGAACGCGCTCCTGCCAAAGTGCCTTTCAGTGCATGTGATCTTTTTTACCTTTATAAAGGGCAAAGTTTTTCTAACCCTATTAAAAGTAGGCCATGTTTTGTCAAATTCTTAAAATTCCATTCATTTAATTATTAATAAAATAAATAAATAAATACATTAAACTAAATCAATCAAATGAAATCAGTCTCAGCAAAAGCCACCTTTGGCCTTCAGTGCTCATGGTGATGTGTGTAACGCTGCGCAGAGAAGGCATGAACGCAGTGAAACTGCTGGATCAGGAGCAGCTGTAGCTTCTTCTTCTCACTCCTCGCTCTAGGCTCTTACTTAACATGCACTTTTCGGGGGCTTAGCCTCTATTGCTGCTTTCGGTTATATTTGTATTCTTATTATTGGCAGCCCTATAAACTGTACAAGGGAAAATTATGAAATTTGGCATACAGGGGTAAAGCTATGTGCCAGCTTTTGCACATGAATTTTCAACAGTTTTTGAGGCCCCAAAAACCACCAAAACCTTTAAATATATATATATAATGGACCATCTAAAACATAATGCTAACACTTTCCAATAAGGTTCATTAGTTAACATTAGTTAAGTACCTTAGTTAACATGAACTAAGAATGAACAATACTTTGACAGCATTTATTAATCTTAGTTAATATTAATTGCAACATTTACTAAAACATTATTAAAGTCAAAGGTTGTATTTGTTAACATTAGTTAATGCACTGTGAACTAACATGAACAAACAATGAACAGCTGGATTTATATTAACTAACATTAACAAAGATTAATTAATACTGTAACAAATGTATTGCTCATTGTCAGTTCATGTTAGTTAATACATTAACTAATGATAACTAATGAACCTTGTCGTAAAGTGTTACCAAAATAACCCTTATGGTGCGTTCACACCGGACGCGAATAGCGCGTCAGGCGCGAGTGATTTCAATGTTAAGTCAATGCAAAGACGCGTTACGCGCGTAAAAAATTCCTGCGGCGCGAATGAGGCGTAGAGCGCGGCGCGGTAGACGCGAATACGCCTCATTCGCAGCGTCAAGTTCGCGCGAATGGCGCGAATTGAGCGTCTGGCGCGTTAAGCGCGTTACGCGCGAATGATTTAGTTAGTGCTATTTGTGCATTCACGCGTTTGACGCGAATTCGCGTCTGCCGCCCGAGTTGAAAAATCTGAACTTCTGCGTCAATTCGCGCCGCGTTAACCAATCAGGAGCCTAGCTGCTTGCTGCTGTCACGTGGTGAAGTATCTGGATGCTTCAATAAATTATTTTGTAATATATGACTGTGGTTCTAATGCACAACAAAGCAAATATTTTATCACATAAAACTTGATTTCAATATATGAGACATATTCATTTTGCATTGAATGCTATTTATTCCATATCTAGATTATATGAAATATTATTATAATGTAAAGACAACCAACATATAAGTTCGTGTCTGGACAGTGATGTGTGAGAGAGAGAGAAAAATCACAGGACAGATTAATCACTTTTGGAGGCTGGCTTCATTTATTATCAAAACAAAAATAAATGACAGATTAGGTGGATGCGGGCGAGGGTGAACCTCGCGCCGGGCTGTAGAGCGCGGGCTCGACAGGCATAGCTAGACCACTCGAGGCCGAGGGCTTATACGGCCTACGCTGTCCTCGTCAGCGTCCTCACCGTTAGGTCCACCAAACCTAGCTCCTGGAGCAAATTGTGAAACTCCTGAAACCCACCGGAGGTTCTGGTGGACCCGAGTACAGCGACGATGTCCCCTACGGAGCTGCTTCTGCTCTCCAGAGCATATACGAGCGGTGACTCTCTCGAATAATGCTAATGCTAATGCTCGATAAACATCTAAAAAGATGGCCGCCAACGGGTTTCGAAACTTTCGCCTCCGGATTTCGCCTCTGACGCGCGTAAATTTCGCTTCAAACTTTTGTTTTTACGCGCGTCAATTTCGCCATTGACACGCGAATTAACACAAAGTGGTCAAGCGTCAAACTAGACGCGGTAGACGCGAATTTGACGCGCTATTCGCGTCCGGTGTGAACGCACAGTTAGGAAAACAATAGTGCGCTCTGTGCTTAGTATTGGCATTTAACTGTTTTATGTACTGGGATCCAGCATCCCACAAAGCCAAAGGTTAAAATAAACGACACGCATCATGTCACAATCTCCTATATCAGCGTTCTGACATGGAAACATTTCTCAGTTGCATTAGGTCAAAGCACACAACTGTGCGTATGGCATTTGGAGAGCAGCACACAGTGTCTGTAAAGCTGCACGCAGACCTCCGGAGCTTGTGCTGAGGCTGGATGTCTCACAGAGACCCAGGTGAGCCGGCGTGCGTCAGCGCCAGGGGCAGAACCTCAGCCCAGTGCCTTCCTCTTCCAGCTCACTGGCCCGAACTCAGCCAGGGACAAATCAAGGTCTTTAACCACGCCGGCATACACTGCACTGAGAACAGAAAGATGGAGGTGCTGTTCAAGATCCAGAAGTCTCTTGAAATATCTGGTAGTTTGCCTTGTTATGACAGAGCCAGGTTTGTTCATGCTGTAATATGGAATGGGGCACAAGCCTTCACAAAATAAATAAAAAATTATAAAATGAGAAAAAAAGATTGTGTACTAACAAATGTATTTAAAATGTACGATGTGACTGCATAGAAACATACTAAAACCCACACAAACATCCTTTCAAGCAGAAAACAAAGCGCTGGAAAACACCCACAACACTCTAGCATTGTTGCAGCAATATTGTCACTGGGACATACCATTCAACAGACTGGGCCATCTGACCAATCAGAGCAGAGTAGACCAATCACAACAGACTGGGCCATCTGACCAATCAGAGCAGAGCAGACCAATCACAACAGACTGGACCATCTGACCAATCAGAGCAGAGTAGACCAATCACAACAGACTGGGCCATCTGACCAATCAGAGCAGAGTAGACCAATCACAGAAGACTGGGCCATCTGACCAATCAGAGCAGAGTAGACCAATCACAACAGACTGGGCCATCTGACCAATCAGAGCAAAGTAGACCAATCACAACAGACTGGACCATCTGACCAATCAGAGCAGAGTAGACCAATCACAACAGACTGGGCCATCTGACCAATCAGAGCAGAGTAGACCAATCACAACAGACTGGGCCATCTGACCAATCAGAGCAGAGTAGACCAATCACAACAGACTGGGCCATCTGACCAATCAGAGTAGAGCAGACCAATCACAACAGACTGGGCCATCTGACCAATCAGAGCAGAGTAGACCAATCACAACAGACTGGGCCATCTGACCAATCAGAGCAGAGTAGACCAATCACAACAGACTGGGCCATCTGACCAATCAGAGCAGAGTAGACCAATCACAACAGACTGGGCCATCTGACCAATCAGAGTAGAGCAGACCAATCACAACAGACTGGGCCATCTGACCAATCAGAGCAAAGTAGACCAATCACAACAGACTGGACCATCTGACCAATCAGAGCAGAGTAGACCAATCACAACAGACTGGACCATCTGACCAATCAGAGCAGAGTAGACCAATCACAACAGACTGGGCCATCTGACCAATCAGAGCAGAGTAGACCAATCACAACAGACTGGGCCATCTGACCAATCAGAGCAGAGTAGACCAAACACAACAGACTGGGCCATCTGACCAATCAGAGCAGAGTAGACCAAACACAACAGACTGGGCCATCTGACCAATCAGAGCAGAGTAGACCAATCACAACAGACTGGACCATCTGACCAATCAGAGCAGAGTAGACCAATCACAACAGACTGGGCCATCTGACCAATCAGAGCAGAGTAGACCAATCACAACAGACTGGGCCATCTGACCAATCAGAGCAGAGTAGACCAAACACAACAGACTGGGCCATCTGACCAATCAGAGCAGAGTAGACCAATCACAACAGACTGGACCATCTGACCAATCAGAGCAGAGTAGACCAAACACAACAGACTGGGCCATCTGACCAATCAGAGCAGAGTAGACCAATCACAACAGACTGGACCATCTGACCAATCAGAGCAGAGTAGACCAATCACAACAGACTGGGCCATCTGACCAATCAGAGCAGAGTAGACCAATCACAACAGACTGGACCATCTGACCAATCAGAGCAGAGTAGACCAATCACAACAGACTGGACCATCTGACCAATCAGAGCAGAGTAGACCAATCAGAACAGACTGGGCCATCTGACCAATCAGAGCAGAGTAGACCAATCACAACAGACTGGGCCATCTGACCAATCAGAGCAGAGTAGACCAATCACAACAGACCGGGCCATCTGACCAATCAGAGCAGAGTAGACCAATCACAACAGACCGGGCCATCTGACCAATCAGAGCAGAGTAGACCAATCACAACAGACTGGGCCATCTGACCAATCAGAGCAGAGTAGACCAATCACAACAGACTGGGCCATCTGACCAATCAGAGCAGAGTAGACCAATCACAACAGACTGGGCCATCTGACCAATCAGAGCAGAGTAGACCAATCACAACAGACTGGGCCATCTGACCAATCAGAGCAGAGTAGACCAATCACAACAGACTGGGCCATCTGACCAATCAGAGCAGAGTAGACCAATCACAGAAGACTGGGCCATCTGACCAATCAGAGCAGAGTAGACCAATCACAGAAGACTGGGCCATCTGACCAATCAGAGCAGAGTAGACCAATCACAACAGACTGGGCCATCTGACCAATCAGAGCAAAGTAGACCAATCACAACAGACTGGACCATCTGACCAATCAGAGCAGAGTAGACCAATCACAACAGACTGGGCCATCTGACCAATCAGAGCAGAGTAGACCAATCACAACAGACTGGGCCATCTGACCAATCAGAGCAGAGTATACCAATCACAACAGACTGGGCCATCTGACCAATCAGAGTAGAGCAGACCAATCACAACAGACTGGGCCATCTGACCAATCAGAGCAGAGTAGACCAATCACAACAGACTGGGCCATCTGACCAATCAGAGCAGAGTAGACCAATCACAACAGACTGGGCCATCTGACCAATCAGAGCAGAGTAGACCAATCACAACAGACTGGGCCATCTGACCAATCAGAGTAGAGCAGACCAATCACAACAGACTGGGCCATCTGACCAATCAGAGCAAAGTAGACCAATCACAACAGACTGGACCATCTGACCAATCAGAGCAGAGTAGACCAATCACAACAGACTGGGCCATCTGACCAATCAGAGCAGAGTAGACCAATCACAACAGACTGGGCCATCTGACCAATCAGAGCAGAGTAGACCAAACACAACAGACTGGGCCATCTGACCAATCAGAGCAGAGTAGACCAATCACAACAGACTGGACCATCTGACCAATCAGAGCAGAGTAGACCAATCACAACAGACTGGGCCATCTGACCAATCAGAGCAGAGTAGACCAATCACAACAGACTGGGCCATCTGACCAATCAGAGCAGAGTAGACCAAACACAACAGACTGGGCCATCTGACCAATCAGAGCAGAGTAGACCAATCACAACAGACTGGACCATCTGACCAATCAGAGCAGAGTAGACCAAACACAACAGACTGGGCCATCTGACCAATCAGAGCAGAGTAGACCAATCACAACAGACTGGACCATCTGACCAATCAGAGCAGAGTAGACCAATCACAACAGACTGGACCATCTGACCAATCAGAGCAGAGTAGACCAATCACAACAGACTGGGCCATCTGACCAATCAGAGCAGAGTAGACCAATCACAACAGACTGGACCATCTGACCAATCAGAGCAGAGTAGACCAATCACAACAGACTGGACCATCTGACCAATCAGAGCAGAGTAGACCAATCAGAACAGACTGGGCCATCTGACCAATCAGAGCAGGGTAGACCAATCACAACAGACTGGGCCATCTGACCAATCAGAGCAGAGTAGACCAATCACAACAGACCGGGCCATCTGACCAATCAGAGCAGAGTAGACCAATCACAACAGACCGGGCCATCTGACCAATCAGAGCAGAGTAGACCAATCACAACAGACTGGGCCATCTGACCAATCAGAGCAGAGTAGACCAATCAGAACAGACTGGGCCATCTGACCAATCAGAGCAGAGTAGACCAATCACAACAGACCGGGCCATCTGACCAATCAGAGCAGAGTAGACCAATCACAACAGACCGGACCATCTGACCAATCAGAGCAGAGTAGACCAATCACAACAGACTGGACCATCTGACCAATCAGAGCAGAGTAGACCAATCACAACAGACTGGACCATCTGACCAATCAGAGCAGAGTAGACCAATCACAACAGACTGGACCATCTGACCAATCAGAGCAGAGTAGACCAATCACAACAGACTGGACCATCTGACCAATCAGAGCAGAGTAGACCAATCACAACAGACTGGGTCATCTGACCAATCAGAGCAAAGTAGACCAATCAGAACAGACTGGGCCATCTGACCAATCAGAGCAGAGTAGACCAATCACAACAGACTGGGCCATCTGACCAATCAGAGCAGAGTAGACCAATCACAACAGACTGGACCATCTGACCAATCAGAGCAGAGTAGACCAATCACAACAGACTGGACCATCTGACCAATCAGAGCAGAGTAGACCAATCACAACAGACTGGACCATCTGACCAATCAGAGCAGAGTAGACCAATCACAACAGACTGGACCATCTGACCAATCAGAGCAGAGTAGACCAATCACAACAGACTGGGTCATCTGACCAATCAGAGCAAAGTAGACCAATCACAACAGACTGGGCCATCTGACCAATCAGAGCAGAGTAGACCAATCACAACAGACCGGGCCATCTGACCAATCAGAGCAGAGTAGACCAATCACAACAGACTGGGCCATCTGACCAATCAGAGCAGAGTAGACCAATCAGAACAGACTGGGCCATCTGACCAATCAGAGCAGAGTAGACCAATCACAACAGACCGGGCCATCTGACCAATCAGAGCAGAGTAGACCAATCACAACAGACCGGACCATCTGACCAATCAGAGCAGAGTAGACCAATCACAACAGACTGGACCATCTGACCAATCAGAGCAGAGTAGACCAATCACAACAGACTGGACCATCTGACCAATCAGAGCAGAGTAGACCAATCACAACAGACTGGACCATCTGACCAATCAGAGCAGAGTAGACCAATCACAACAGACTGGGTCATCTGACCAATCAGAGCAAAGTAGACCAATCAGAACAGACTGGGCCATCTGACCAATCAGAGCAGAGTAGACCAATCACAACAGACTGGGCCATCTGACCAATCAGAGCAGAGTAGACCAATCACAACAGACTGGACCATCTGACCAATCAGAGCAGAGTAGACCAATCACAACAGACTGGACCATCTGACCAATCAGAGCAGAGTAGACCAATCACAACAGACTGGACCATCTGACCAATCAGAGCAGAGTAGACCAATCACAACAGACTGGACCATCTGACCAATCAGAGCAGAGTAGACCAATCACAACAGACTGGGTCATCTGACCAATCAGAGCAAAGTAGACCAATCACAACAGACTGGGCCATCTGACCAATCAGAGCAGAGTAGACCAATCACAACAGACTGGGCCATCTGACCAATCAGAGCAGAGTAGACCAATCACAACAGACTGGGTCATCTGACCAATCAGAGCAAAGTAGACCAATCAAATCAAAGCTCAATTTGTCACCCTTGGCAAAACCTCAACAAACTCACAGCAACAATCAAAGAGACATTATTACAGGGACTGCCTAAAGCAATGCACTTAAATATATACAGTACATATATGTATAAGGGCCCATTTGTAAAGCTACTTGCACCATTCCCTGACTGTGTAATTTCCGAAGTGCACAGCTCTCTCGGCCGTAAAGAGGTTTAGCACGGTCCTCATACGGCTCTGCCCGTCTGCTGGTGTTGCTCAGCAGGGCTTGAGCTGATGGAGGTGGACTTAATGTTGGCAGATGGCAGAGATCAGAGGCTCTCTGTGTCAATGACAATATAGCGACTAATGGAGATACTGTGATATCCACTAACGATACAGGCTTATAATGTTCACTGAGAGTGTGTGTGTGTGTGATCCTTCCTCTGGATCTCCACCGCAGGGGTTTAGTATCGCTGAGGATTACTAGGAAGAGTTCATAACGCGCCCTTTCTTCTGGCACCGGACCTGCAAGGTCACTTGTTACCATTTTTTGACAAATGATAATGGCTCATTTGATGTGAAAACGTCCCAGTTTAGAACCATATAAGGATGGGGTTATTTTTAATCGTTTTAAACTTTGCTGTTTTGAGTGTGAGTCATTCGCTCGTCAGCTTCAAACATGACACTGAAGGCGGATTTACTGCGCAACACGCTTTCAACGGCATGTTTCTAACATAACACACAGATTTCACTGCTTGTCTGCTATCGCTTTGAAGGTGTTAAAGTTGGAGGGAAGCCCTTGTTTTGGAAAGACTAAAAACATGCCCCTCTAAGTTAGATGACAATGGAGAAACTTTATAGTGTGGTTTCATAGCAAACATCTCAACTGTGTCTAATGCATCTTCCAGTGATCCTTAAGCACTGGGAGAAAACAGGTTTAAGAATAGAACAAATAAAATAAATAAAAACTTGGAATAATCTATTATACATTTTTAACAGACGTATTTTGGATGAAGATAAAAGTGTATTTTAGTTTCTTTTAAAGATACATATTTGCAGTATATACAATAGAAAATTAAATGAAATGGTGCAATTTTGTTAAGAAATTGTAAAGCAGAAATATATTGTTTAAAGGCACACTATGCAAGAATTGTACCTTGATATAACAGCTTCAAAGTCATTTTGGTGGTAAACAAACTCACAGTAGGGCGAATCATCCTGGTAGTAAAGCTTGGCGGGGTCGCCGCTGGAAAAACCAGCAATGCAAGTTTGAGAGGAGCGCCCCCGACAAATCTCGCGAGAATCACGACTTGCTTTATGGCAACGACGTCACACACATCAACAACCACATATGAAGCACGAAGACACTTGCGCGCATTTCAGACGTGATACTCGACGATGGAAAAAGCAAAGAAAACGCGGTCGGAAGAGACTTGGAAAAGGAAAAGAGAATCTGACCGCGTGAGGAACTGGAAAAGAGTCCCTGATTCGCCCTCGCTATGTGTGTGCGTGTTGTGTGAGTGAGCGCGAGGGCGGGCGCGGCTGATGAGCTGATCAGCGCCAGCTGTTTTGAATGAGGATGTCCGATATATTGTTTGTTACCTCGTCCTGTCTTTGTCAGTTGGTTGTTGATGCTACCAGGGTTCTACTCGCCGTGTTCTCCTGCATTCCACTCCTGTGGTTTCCTGAGATTTTCCCGGAGGAATTTCTACCTGTTCCTGCATCTGTGTCTGCCCACTGCGTCCCTGCGTTGCCGAGCCTGAGTCGTCTTCTGTCTGCTTCCATTTTGACCCACACGGCTATCTACTATTGTGCTCAATAAATTACTGTTTACTCGCAACTGAATCCTTTGACTATTTCCTTGTGACAGTCCCACTCGGTCGGGCTTTCACTAGTTGGCGCGAGCTAAAAAGCAGCACTGGATTCAACCGCGATGCTGACCTGGCGATCTTGTTGATTGATTAAGTAGCCTAAATCTCTTATTTCTAAACTTGATTGCGTTCTATGTGGTTGCGCTTGCTTGTTGTATGCCATTTTTTTACGATGCTGTTCATTCATCCATTGTTGATAATTAGACCAGTCCAAAAATGTCCACATATGTCTAGATAGCTATTTACGACAGTGTAAGTGTTCCACAGCGACTATAGGGGTCACTGTTTGACAAAAACACAATTTCTGCATAATGTGCCTTTAATGTTTGACCTTAAATATATTTGACACTAATAATGAGTTTTAAAGCCTCAGATTCAGTATATGACTTAGCTCTTATCTTTTAATGTAAAATATCATATTTCTGTATGTGCTCTGACAGACTGCAGATTAATCTATTGAATCCCAAGAGTGGCTTTTTCCCCTGCAAAATCGAAACTAGTATAGGAAAAAAAACTTAATTTAAATCCCCTATTGCGGCGTATATTACTAAAACAAAAACAAAACCAACCAAAACAACTCGAACGCCGCAGCAGGCTGAAACATGAGGATTTACACTGAAGACGCGTCACGCTGAACCATTGTACGTATTAAGTCTCTTTATTACGCGATTTCACATACATAGAAAACCAATCACTTACTTTGAGTGATGCATGTTGTAAGCAGTGCAACGGTACCTCAGAGACATCAGTGATAGATGTTAGTATCGATGGGAACAACAGTGGTAACGGTCAACAGAAAGTTTCTCCCCATGCTCACCCTGCAGCCATAATCCAAACCCAAGCTTGCCCACAGGTGAGCACACACACACACACATTAATACAGACACCACACCCCCGGTCACGCCCACAGTAACCGATGACGTCATGAAGCGCGTGCATGTACACAAGTAGTGCAAAGAAAAGAGAAAACATAATAAAAGCCCAAACAAACCCAGTGTATGGCTCCTACATTCCGGCCCCCAATTATTTTATAGTAATAATTGACCACCACTACAACCCTCTTGTGGGAGACAAACACCAGTTAGAAATGCAAAGTGAAATGTTAGTCCTTTAAAGGTCCTGTTAATGTCAAAGTTCATGTCCGCTATATCCAAAGATCTTCACTGCTCCTCTGCTTCCTGCAGAAGGCAGACTTTGGTTATTGGCCTTGTCAGATACGTTGTCTTAGTTTTAATCCGTACACTTCGCACCAGTCCATTTTTGTCCGGAACAGTATCCACAATTCTTCCTGTAATCCAAGCATTCTTTTTCACATTCTTTTGTAACAGCACGTCATTGATGAGGTTATGATTCAGATTCTCAATGGCATTCCTCAATTCACGCTCAGCGCCCACAAAGTTAGTGCCATTATCCGAATGGATTTCCAAGACTTGACCACGTCTCGCCAAAAACCTTCTTAAACCATTAATGAAGGAGTCTGTGTCCAAAGAAGACAGAACTTCAAGATGTATGGCTCGCATCGCTAAGCACGTGAAAATGAGTCCATACCTCTTGACCACAGCTCTTCCACGTTTAACTTCAAATGGTCCAAAACAGTCCAAACCAACTCGACTGAAGGGAGGCTCATCAGGAGTTATTCTGTTGTAAGGAAGGTCAGCCATTTTCTGATGTCCAGGTGAAGCAGACAATCTACGACAGATGACACACTTAGCCAAAACCTTTCTGATGGCGGCACAAGCACCAGGAATCCAATATTTCTGACGCAGATGAGAAAGCATGTGGTTTCGTCCACCATGGCCTGTTACTTGGTGTACATGACGGAGAATAAGATTGGAGATGTGTTTATCTTTAGCCAGTATAACTGGATGTTTTGCTTCAGCTGGCATAGCTGCTCTACTAAGCCGTCCTCCAACCCTAATGAGATCACCATCCAGGATCGGGTTGAGCTTGTAGAGGTGGCTCGTCCTCCTTACGCACTCTCCTTTCTTCAAATTGGCCAGTTCCTCCGGAAACATTGTTTTTTGACAAAAACAGATAATACTTGACTCCGCTACAACCATATCCTCCATAGACAGAACACCCTTTGGCACTTGAGCCTTAAATCCTTCCATCTGGACCTGTAGCTCTTTTTCCAACTGCTCAGAACTTTGGTCCAATTCAGAAAGGTTTCCTCTCAGCAGCTTTCGATGTCGTACCAGAGACAAAAGTAAGGTCTTAACCTTGAGAAGCCAACCAACAGCCCTTTTAAGACGGAGCCAGGAGGAAAAGTAATCAATGAGCTTCTCCACTGGACTGACCTGCTCAACCTGAGCCGCATTCACCATCACAGCCTTGACCTCCGGGTCTCCAATCAGAGTGTTTTCCAAGGTCTCAGGATTTTGGGGCCAACTACTCTCAGGCTCATGAAGGAAATCAGGACCACAGAGCCATGCACCAGTCTTTAGCAATGACTGAACTTTAACACCTCTGGAGGCTAGATCTGCAGGGTTGGTTAACGTATTCACATACCTCCATTGGGATGCATTGGATATTTTCAATATTTCAGACACTCTGTTTGATATGAAGATTTTAAATCTGGACGTCACATTGTTTATATATTTCAGAACAGAAGTGCTGTCCGTCCAAAAAACCGACTCTTGAAGGTCCATTTGCAGCTCCTTCCTCCACAACTTGTCCATTCTGCTAGCCATCACCGCGGCAGTCAGCTCCATCCGGGGAATGGTGACAAGTTTTAAAGGAGCTACTCGTGCCTTTCCCATTATAAATACACTGTGGGTTCGACCTCTATCATCATGGAGCAACAGGTAAGTCACAGTCCCAAACCCTTCCTCACTTGCGTCTGCAAAGTGATGAAGTTGAGCAGAGACAAGAAAACCAAAGTCCAAAGGCTTTAAACATCTACTAACTTCCCAACTTTCAAGCTCGTGAAGCTCTTCCAGCCAAGCCGTCCATTCTTTAGTCACTGAAGAGGGCAAAGGTTCGTCCCATCCCAAACTTCTCCTACAGAGGTCTTGGAGGATTTTCTTGGCGGACAAAACAACAGGTGCCAAGAAACCAAGAGGGTCATAGATCGAACTCGTCACAGACAAGATTCCTCTTCTTGTGAGTGGATGAGTTTTGAGTGTGATTTTAAACTTGAATGAGTCAGATTGAACACACCACTGTACACCCAAGACATACTCTATGGGCAGAGCATCACTATTCAAATCCAAATCTTTCACCTCCTTAGCGCGCTCATCCTGAGGAATAGTAGCGAGAACAGTGCGTCGGTTGCTAACCCATTTTGTGAGCTTAAACCCACCTTCCGCACACAAGGCACTAAGCTCTCGACGTAGAAAGACTGCTTCCTCTTCAGAGCCAATGGACACCAAACAATCATCAACGTAGAAATGATGCAAGACCGTGTTAACTGCATTAGAACTAAAGAACCTTTGATTGTCTTCAGCACACTTCCTCAGGGCGAAACAGGCACAACTAGGAGAGGAAGTAGCACCAAACAGGTGTACCGTCATTCTATACTCCACCAGCTCCCGACTGCAATCTCCATCAGGCCACCACAAGAACCTTAACAGATCAGAGTCTTCAGCCGGCACTCGGACCTGATGATACATGGCCTCAATATCTCCTATGAGCACTACAGGTTCTTTACGGAATCGTGTAAGCACTCCCACTAACAAGTTTGTGAGATCAGGTCCCTGAAGAAGCTGTGAGTTCAACGATGTCCCCTGAAACGTCACTCCACAATCAAAGACTACCCGCAGTTTTTTTTTCTTAGGATGATACACCCCATGATGAGGTATATACCATACCCTTCCATCACAACGGGTCGACTGCTCGGTTGGAACTCTCTCTGCATAGCCGTTAACCAACATCTTGGACATGAATGCGATGTAATCGTTGCTAAAAGATGGATCCTTATTCAAACGTCTTTTAAGACTCAATGCACGCTGTTCTGCCACTGTCTTATTGTTTGGCATTTTTAAGTGTCTTTGCTTCACCGGCAAACCAATATTATAATGACCATCAATGAGCTTAGTAGACTCTGAGACCAACTCATTGAAGCGCTTATCCTCCACTGACAGACCAGGTTGTTCATCCTGCAGAGTTTCAGGGAAATCCACCTTCAGCTGCTTCTCCCAAAGCTCATCAAGCCTCGCCACTGAGATCCGATTAACTGTAATGTCAGGCTGCAAACATTGTTCATTGATATGACAATCTCCATGAAGCGGGCCATTCACCGTCCAACCCAGGATGGTTTTAATCGCATAAGGGCCCCCATTCTCTGCACGAACCACCTCCCACGGTTCCAGAGCTTGAGGAACGTTAGTGCCAATCAGAAGATCCACATCAGAATTGATCTCTGGTATCTTTATGTGTCTTAGGTGCGGCCATCTTTGAAGGTCCTTTGAGCTTGGAATGTTACCTCGATGAACCGGCATGTTCTGTTGAGTAAAAATCTCAGACAGGCCACAGAAGTTGTTCGAGTCCAGCCCGGCGACCTCCAAGTCTGACAACTTGTAACTGTCAACCACTTTCTCTTGTCCCATAGTCCTAAGGAGAATTCCCAACTTCTTCCCTGTAAGATTGAGTCGAGTCATGAGTCGCTCTGTACAAAACGAGGCGGTACTCCCTGGGTCCAAAAACGCATACGTGACCACGGTCTCTTGCCCCCTCTTAGATTTCACTTGAACAGGTAAGATAGAGAGCGTACAATCCTGCTTACCGGCCCCAGTCAAGCCACTAGACTGAACAGACACCACAGCACCGTCTCTGGCCATATTCAAGCCACCATTGGCCTGAGTCGGACTCGTTGGTTTTGCTGTGGGGTGGATATGCAACAACGTGGGATGCCTATTATTGCATACTTTACATGTCATACGTTTTCGGCAGTCTTTACTCATGTGTCCGACGCACAGACATCCAAAACACATACGGTTCTCCTTCAAAAAGGAAATTTTCTCATCTTGTGTTCTTTTATCCAAACTGAAACAAGCATCTAACGAATGCCCAGCCCCACAAAACAAACAAAACTTCGCTAGCGAGTTCTTCTCCCTTTTAAACCCAGGCTCCATATTATTCTCAGCAGGTGCTACAGTAGTAGCAAAACTACTGCCTCTAACCTTTGAACTAGGTTGAGACCGAACCATTTTTACTTCATTTCTTCCACTCGCAAATGTCTCTTGTATATTTCCAAAAAGAGGGTCACTCGCCATCTTGACTTGCCTCTCAACAAACTCTACAATATCTGAGAACGTAGCTCTACGATGAAACTTCTCATAAATATCGCAGGCCACACTTCTCCAATAATCCCTCAGCTTATAAGGCAGTTTTTTCACAATGATTTGCATATTCGTAGGTACGTTCAGGTCACTTGCAGAAACTCCCATAGAGTTGCAGCATTCCCGCAACAATAAACTGTAGGCCCGTAAAGCCTTGACATCTTCGGCCTTAAGCATCGGCCAGGAAAGCACCTTGTCCATATAGGCAGAAGCTACCTTAAATGGATCCCCAAAATGCTCCTGAAGTAGTGATTTTGCCTTACTATAACCATGGGACGGAGGCAGATGTTGACAACTCCGGATCAAATCCCTGGGCTGACCTCTCGTATACTGTTCGAGGTAATACAAACAATCCGTCTGACTTTGTGTTCTCGCTTCAATGTTGTGTTCAAATCCTCTTATGAAAGTTTGATACTGCAGTGGATCTCCATCAAAAACTTGTAGATCTCGCTTAGGCAAGAGAAAAAGTGACTGTTGTCCAACCAATAAAGACGTGATTTGATTTTGCCTTTCTAAAACTGTGAGAAAACGCTGATCGGAATCACTCACGGTTACAGGTGCAGCTCCATACTGAAGGTGAGTAATGGGTGGATTAGAAACACCTTCTGGCAAAGTGTGCTGATCAACTCTAGTCACAGCAGCAGGCAAAGTAGGCAAAGTTAACCGACCGGCCGAGGTCGCAGCAGTAGGCAACTGGCTTGTGTTATATGTTTTGGACCTCACAGAAGCATAACTTGGACACGAAACGTCATCTACCAACTCTGACACCAATGGTTGAGTATTAAACTCAGGCACAAAGATTGCAGCTTCATGGCTCAACTGTGTGCTTTTCCCTCTTTCCACATAAGAGTTCATCCCATCTAATTCCACAGAAACATGAGACGCACGAGATCCTTCTGAAACCTTGAACACACTCATTTTAGCCATAGACGCTGCCAGCTCCATATCCATCTCCAGCACCTCCTTCTTTCTCCTCAACACTTCCTGCTGTTCCTCCAGGGCATGCTTCTTGCTCAGCAGCTTTTGACGAGCCATAAGAGCAGCCGTCTCAGCCTCAGCTCTTATTCTGGCTGATGATGTAGTAGACATGGGTTTACTCACTACTGTACTGAATCTCTTTGACCTCAATGACACATTAGACACACTATCACTTGGCCTAACGTCGTCATCTACATTTTCCACAGGTTTACCTATACATGCCTCATCGTCGAAAACAGCAGATCCTAAACATGGTGCAACAACGCCCTCTGCTGGTGCCTCTGGCGCCTCCAGCAGCCATTTATTTGTCTCCTCCACAAAAGCAGTTTTATGGTCTTCAACACTGTAAAACCAAGCATTTTGTTTTTCTTGTTCCTCAGGTGGGAGCATAGGAACCACAACACCATGAATATGACTTGCTTCTGTGAACAAACTCGACAAACTTTCAAGACAAGACCGTATTTTTTCAGCATTTCCAACACTTTGCATTAGGTCTTTAATTTCTCTTATTGCATCTTTAATTTTTTTTACCTTTGCTTGGCGTTCTTCTTGGAGCCGTTCCAATTTATATTCAAAAGCCTTGGGTGTAAGTTTTACTTGTCTTTTCTCAGTTGACCTGGTACCAGTCGACTCCATTTTCGTTTACAAAATAATCCAATAATGACCAGAAATATCTGCTAATAAAATGCTAAAAACAGCACCCTTTTTATAACTTTCGTTTCCATATGAACAAGGTACAATGCGTTGTCATTGATTCCCTCTAACTTATTCACTGAAGCTAAACTAACTCAACCCTAGTCTTCTGTGCATACTAGCGGTGGGTATTTATGTACCTAAATACCGATAGTCTTGAACCAGACTGATCGTCTTAGAACCAGAACTACGGCGGCACTCCCAAGCGCAATGCTTCACCCGCTTGACACACGAACAAAAACACTGCAAAAAAGTCCCAAAACAAACAAACAGTCCAATCACCTTATGCGAAAGTACCGCTGAGCCTAACAGGGAATGCAATTGATTCCTAAAAGACAATCCACAATGTTCAATGTTTAGACCTTGTAATAAAAGACAACTGTGATGACAAACTAAGCATAGTAACAGCCAATTTGTGAATGAATGGGCTTACGCGAGTCCTAATGCGCTGGCTCGTCGATCGCATTCAACATTGGAAACGATCGCAAACATCCAGTGTTGTCCCGACAATACGTTTAAATCCGCGCAACAAACACCTTTCTGTTGACAAATATTGCGGCGTATATTACTAAAACAAAAACAAAACCAACCAAAACAACTCGAACGCCGCAGCAGGCTGAAACATGAGGATTTACACTGAAGACGCGTCACGCTGAACCATTGTACGTATTAAGTCTCTTTATTACGCGATTTCACATACATAGAAAACCAATCACTTACTTTGAGTGATGCATGTTGTAAGCAGTGCAACGGTACCTCAGAGACATCAGTGATAGATGTTAGTATCGATGGGAACAACAGTGGTAACGGTCAACAGAAAGTTTCTCCCCATGCTCACCCTGCAGCCATAATCCAAACCCAAGCTTGCCCACAGGTGAGCACACACACACACACATTAATACAGACACCACACCCCCGGTCACGCCCACAGTAACCGATGACGTCATGAAGCGCGTGCATGTACACAAGTAGTGCAAAGAAAAGAGAAAACATAATAAAAGCCCAAACAAACCCAGTGTATGGCTCCTACATCCCCTTAAGAGCTTTTAAAGCGCCCCTGTAGTCAATCATTTTATCCCGTAAAACTCATCTTTGATCACAAAAATGACATATTTAAACGTTTTTTCCTTGAAATTTTTTTTTCATGCCTCAAAAATATCTTGAATGTAACTCGACACCCTCGCCTCATTTAGTATGCGCGGTTCTATGAATATGCAAATGAGCCCCGCCTCCACTCACTCAGAGATCCACTGGTTGACGATCACACGTTGATCTGATTGGTTACAAGGTCGTTTGTGACGTCAGAAACACCAGCGATTTCACACCGTGTTTTTGAGACTGTCTTTGGTTCACTGCAGTTTTAAGGAGGAAATACTTACGGTGGCCGAGAGAGCTCAACGCGCTGCAACTGAAGAAAACACATGCAAATACAAAAAAACACATGCAAATAAAATAAAACGCATGCAAATACAAAAAAACGCGTGCAAATAAAAAAAAACACCCGCAAATTAAGAAAACATCTTCATCAGTTTCACAACACACGTGTGCTCCAAATACTCACAACACCACCAAATACAGAAACGCGCTGCAAAAGCTCACAACACAAATGCAGAAAACGCGCTGCAAATAACACAGACCACAACGGAAATGTTTCCAGAGGAACCAAATAAGTGACGAACCCGGCTGAGACGTGCTGGCATAGATATCCATAAATCTATGCGTCCATACATATAGTTTTATGTCTATATGTATGGACACTCTTGAAAATGAGATGTTGCATCTCAAGGGGCTATCCATTAATAAAATTGAAATTGAAATTAATTTCCTCATTATTTTCACCTGGGATGTTCCCATGACAACGCAGCACAGCGTCCATCAGCTGAAGAGCTGTTCTTACCACAGAAATATAATGCTGTTAACATAACGGATGCAAATACATTTTTATTTTTAGTTTACAAAAAAGCTTTTAAAATATGCGTTATATCTGTGTGTCTCAACTTTAAAATTTTGGACCCTACATTACCTAACATTTCTTACGAAACTTTTCTTTATGAAAATGTAATAACATGAAACAATTTGTACAGTGTAACTGATGTATAGATAAATATCTTTCCTTCATGATTTTCTTCTTTATCTTTTTTATTTATTTATTTTAGTTTCCAGCTCATTGTTCTTTTCTCATTTGTATTCTGATGACATTGAACACATTGTTAATACATTTTGTACATTGTAAGTTGTATGTCATAAAAAAAATGTAATCTCTGTATGTTTTGCACAAATAAATAAATAAAGTATAATTTTAAGCTGTAGCACCAGCACGCATAGATTTATGGATATCTATTCCAGCACGTCCCAGCCGGGTTCGTCACTTATTTGGTTCCCCTGGAAACATTTCCGTTGTGCTCTGTGTTATTTGCAGCGCGTTTTCTGTATTTGTGTTGTGAGCTTTTGCAGCGCGTTTGTATTTGGTGGTGTTGTGAGTATTTGGAGCACACGTGTGTTGTGAAACTGATGAAGATGTTTTCTTAATTTGCGGGTGTTTTTTTTTTATTTGCACGCGTTTTTTTCTATTTGCATGCGTTTTATTTTATTTGCATGTGTTTTTTTGTATTTGCATGTGTTTTCTTCAGTTGCAGCGCGTTGAGCTCTCTCGGCCACCGTAAATACTCAGCAATGCTGTCGACTTATGAACTTACCAACGCATTCTCATCCTTTGGCGTCATATAGGTGACGCCATATGCAGGGTTCTAAATTAACTTTTTTGATCACCAGCCAATGTGGCTGGTAACTTTCTAAAGTTACCAGCCAATCAGAATTTCCACTAGCCAAATTTTTTTCCGGTGAAAATAAGAGAAATTATGAGTGCCACTGAATGCATTTGATCATTTTATTAACATTGTTGGCATGAAAAACACATATAAAGTACAATACAACACAGAAAGTGCAAACATTTCATTTCAAGTTTGGTATCTATCTATCTATTTGGGATGTGCACGAATTTTCAAATTTTCGATCTGTAATTCAAAAGATAAAATACTATTCGAATTATTTATTTTTTTTCCCAGTTATAATTAAATGCACTGAGTGGAGCGTGTTTAACAAGTGGATTGTATTTGATCACATAATGTCGTTGTCTGCCTCGCGAAGTTTGGAATTACTTAGATGAAAATTATAGCCTATTACAAAATGGAATTACTTTTAATCAATTATTAATTAAACTGAGTTATCATAATATCACCACCACAATATATAGGCCTATGAGAAATCACATGAAATACAAAGAAACACCAGTCGACTGAGGAAGCAGCTGTCCATCACTGCATTAACGACTGCAGGACAGCAGCTGTACCCCAAGGGAATCATGATCCGAGATGATATCTTCTGGTAGCAAAATGATTTTGAGACATATGCTTCCTTTAAATTTCGTTGAGGGATACAGGTTTAAGAACAGAAAACGCAAAGTGCTGTTACTTCACTTTGCACACACACACGTGTCTCTGCAACGTCTGTGTCAGCGCAGCGCGTTTTCTCACTCGAGCATGTGGATATTATTGTTTTTCTCAACATGAACGTGAAACAATATAAACACGATAATCATGCTTACTCGAGTATGTACGTTCTGTACGATAACTGCGCAGTCTGCTTTTTTTAGCGTTTTTTCCCCGTTCGCGCTGCTTGAGCTTAAATGCTTTTGCTGTTTATATTTTTTGTTTACACATATTGTTTAATGTTTTCAACTAAAAGAAAACCTTAAGATATATAGTAAGCTTGTTGTGTATATTGCCTAATGTATAAGCTTGTTCAGAAATAATGACAAAAACCTTAAACTTAAAAAAATAACGTATCTCTCGTTAAACGACATTTAAATTTAAACCCAGAAGTCTGTCCCAACCACCGCCGCATTTAGTTTAATCTTAACTTTTTACTTTACTTTACTAGCTCCCTCCTCTTTCATTCTATGCTCCCTGCTCTGGCTCCATTCGTTCTTCATCTTCCTTGTGTTTTCTGGTGGACGGACGCTCCGTTCGTTTCCATGATCATTTCTCGCGCTGGTTTCACTGCAAACTGCGCGCGCAGCCACTGGGTGTATGAAACGTCATCACGTAGCATTACGGCACAGTGTTCAAGGGAAATGTAGGAAGTACTGCCAGAGGGATAAATGACCGAGAACAGAGCCTTATGCTTCACCGGCCAAACTGGCTAGTAAGTTTTTATTAACACCCGCCAAAATGAATTTTAACCCGCATTTGGCGGGTTGGCGGGTGTTAATTTAGAACCCTGGCCATATGACATTTCGTCGAAATCTTACGCACATGGCATCCTTTAGCGTCAATATAACACGCACTGTTATGGGTAGGTTTAGGTCTGGGGTCGGGTTACGGTTATGACGCCTTGGGATCTGCGTCTCATATTCACGCTAAACGATGCCATGTGCGTTGTATTTACACGCGCGTCACCTGTATGACGCCTTGGGTTCTGCGTCTCATATTGATGCTAAAGGATGCCATGTGCGTAAGATTTCAACGAAATGTACAAGCGTCACATGTATGACGCCAAAGGATGAGACACATGGTGTGTCTTAAAGCGTATTAAAAACACCACATACACACATAAACAACATTAAAAGCTGGATTTTCACCACAGGGGGACGTTAAGCTTCTGGCAGTCATATATATTGCCCCTAGATGGTGGAGATGGTCTTTTAATCAGTGGAAAATTTCATATTTTTATTGAGCCTAAAAATCTTTTACTTGAATCACCAGGACATCAGGGATATAAAATATAATCGAGTGTAAAACCACCTGGAATGCCAAAACATTGGCCTCTCAGTCAATGTGTTTACAGCAGAACCGTTCACGTTAACTCACTCAGGGAATAGTTCATGGCCAGAGGAAGAAACGCTGATGTTATGCTACCATTTATGAGACGTTTCTTTGCTTTAAAATTCTTCCAAACAAAGCCAAAACCCTTCTTGCATGTTGTTTCTGAATAAATCATTTTACAAATCATTTTTAAGGGACTAAATGGTCCAGAAATCAGCTGTGAGATGTTTGACAGACTATTATAATGAGTGTACCCCAGTGAAAACATAAACACATTTGAGTATGTGCTTCATATAAAGCCATTGACTCAGAAGATGGGATTACCGATGGCTTATCCAGGGCTTTTATGGTGTATTTGGAGCATCTGCAAACTATCATTTCTAATGTTGCACAACAAAAGCAGATTTGGGATTACATTATTTATAACTTTAATAGCCCGATGAACATTCATGTGCACATCGACACAGTATTAAGGCTTTACTGAGACACCATTTAGTAGAACATTTACAAATAGCCAACTTTTAAGATATTTCATGCATTATACCAAACACAAATAATCTCTATGAATAAATATCACTTTTTTTGTGTGTGCAAAAATAGGCCTACCTTACATTTCGCTATAACGTTATTATAATAATGTATGAGTAATATTATGTATAAATCAGATTGGTTTTCATCAGGCCAATCATCTGTACAATAACTCTTAAAGGAAAAAATAAATATAACAATTCCTCACTTTCATGACATTTTAAATGGATTATTTTGTCTTGTGGACGATGTTAATAGCTTATTCCATCAAACAAAAACACTTTCTAATTTTATGAATCATCTTATTTTCTTAAGATTATTAACATTTTGCTGATTCTGCATTCTTTGTAAAATTATGTAAACGTATGACTTTAGCTATTCTGTGCATGTTTAGCATCACTATTGCTATTGCTCATTCCTGTAAACGTGTGCTATTATTTTATACTTTGCTAAAGCGATCAGACTAGTGGTTTTTATCTGGTAGGCTATCAAACTGAGTGCCATAACTTCATGGTTGCAACTTTTGTATGCATTATTTTTACCTTAATAAATATGCTAAATTAATTTTTTCTTTTTTGAAAATGTAAAAATGGAGAAAGTTTTGTGTGATGGGTAGGTTTTAGAGAAAGGGAGAGAATATACAGTTTGCACAGTATAAAAAGCATTACCATAGAGTCCCCACAAAGATTGTGTGTGTGTGTGTGTGTGAAGTAAAAATAAAAATAAATCAATAACATAAACGAAGCCAAGTGTGTAAACCAAGGTGTTGTCGTAAGGGAACTTGACTGACTGTTCAAGAATTCATTTAATGAAAGAGCAAATATTAAGAAAAGCGAAAAAATATTAAAACCATTACTGAAAGATGTATTTCGGAGGCCAGCGAACGTTACCCAGCATTGCATTAGCATATATTCATCAGTTGCAACGCACGGTGTGGACGCGCGCCGCTAATAAACGCTCTTCTGCCAACATAAAGCACAGCACTGAATGCGCGGCTTGTGCGAAAGGGCGTGTCGTTTGAGTCGTGGTGTAATGAACCCCTGGAGACCGTGAGCCAATCAAATCCCTCACCCTTCCCCCGTGAGCCAATCAGAATCCTTCACGCCTGTTAGCGATACCTGCCTCTTGTATCCTCTACTCCAGTGCTTCAGTGAGAGTTGTGCTAGTCTGACTCGAGGCGTCTTGTCAAAGAGGACAACTTGCTTTAAAATAACCTGAAAACAACTCATTCTGGGGTTTTTTTTCCAGCGGCGCGGCGTAACGTGACGTTAATTGTGAAGTAAACGTAGGAATCTGTCCTTTTAAAATATCCCACTACACATTTATCTTAACGTTTGTTGTACCGCCTCTCAAAGCGGCTGTCAGATCAACATCTGCCTCAAAACTAACGCGAATATCCGTTTAGAAACAGATGTGAAACTTTCAGTTAGTTTTAGTAAGAGCCCAGCAGCATGTTTTAATTATTAGTTTACACAAAACGAACTTTAAGCGAAGTCACATTTCATTAAAGACCACATTTTGCGCTTGAAGTCTGTCAGTTAAACTCGCTGACGGTGTTAATGAACAGTAAAAGCCCGCGAATATTTCAAGTATTGTGTATTTCGGTTAGTTTCAGCACATCGATCCATCATAAGTGTCTGTTAAATGCGTTTTGCCGATATTTGTGCTGTTTTTCGGTGTCCTGAGGAGGAAAAGCTGATGGTTGAGCCCGAGGGACACCGCTTTATTATGTCGCTTTTTTTACAGCAGGGCTGAAGGGAAATTTAAAGGACCTAAAAATAAAGTGTCGGTTTCTACTCCACAAAGAATCATTTGAACTTCCTACCGCAGAAGGAGAAGGACATAAATAGTTCTGACATGTGGATGTAATTTCAGGAAAAAAGGCAGACAGATGCAGAGAAATAAAACGCTAGCGGGAGAGAGAGAGAGTGGGAAGAGATCTGTGACAAGGAAAAGCCGTGAGAAAATATTCATAATTTCACAAGCGAACGATGTAATGGGAGGGCAGCAGATGGACGAGAAATGACTGGCTCTTTATCGGCGCTTAAACAGACGCAAACCTCAGAGAAACCCGTGTAATCTGACAGCAGTTTGAGTGAACCGAGGCGGGATGGGAGCCACGCTGGTCGTGCACACTTTAGGGCTCCTCTTCTGCGGCACCTTGCTGAGCTTCGTCTATGGTCTGGTGAGTTCGTAGCTTTCTTTCTTTCTTTCTTTCTTTCTTTCTTTCTTTCTTTCTTTCTTTCTTTCTTTCTTTCTTTCTTTCTTTCTTTCTTTCTTTCTTTCTTTCTTTCTTTCTTTCTAATTCTCTGGTCATTAAATAAATGGTAATTGTCTCCGGTCTTCTTTCGAAGCGTTTACTGATGTTTCTGACTGACTTTCTTATAGATGCACATTAACACTTATTACTGTCAAGTGGGAATTATTTAAAGATTATATATATGATATCACCAGCCTCGTCTTGTCCTCTAATAGCCTTGTCTAATCGATGTTCTGTCGTATTTTACACTGTTGATTGATGGTATTTGTCTTAATTCGTTATGCTTTATGTAGCCTACATACAAAAACCTCAAGCTAAAGACAGTCCACACCATATAAACCTAGTTTTGCCTTTACATTGGCCAAACCTTGGTTGAGCGCCTTTATTAAAGTCCTGATACCATGATGATGGATGCTCACTTAAAGGATGTCGTCCTTTACAACTTCACACAGTCAGATGTGCCATGTATAACTAAAGCCAGTCTATATGCTGTATTTTTCATATACTAATCTATTCTCGCTCCCAAAGCCATCAGAAACTGAAGCATGCTCAAGTGCCACTACATTGCTTTCAATTGCTCTCCTGATGTGTCTGATGAAGATGCGTTAAATTATTTGCATCCATTTGATTTTTATACATGATTATAGATATTTGTGAGCACCTAACCCTACCCTGACCTTCAGGACTGGAAAACTACAGTGTAGAAATACATTATACATTAGAATACTACATTTTTCACTACAGAAAACTACAGTCTTTCACTATTTTTAATTACCTTTTAGCATTTATCAGTTCATCTAAATAATGCGAGTGACATGTAAAGTATTGAAGGTACAAATAAATCATGTAGAAATAAATTTGAGGACTTATAACTGCAAGTACAATATTTTTGTTATAGATTTGATGTTAAAATGGGAAAAGTGACACTTGAAATTCCATGTAAACAACGTAAACACTTATTTAGTGCAGCAAAATTAATATATATAAAAAGTGTAAACTCAAAAAGTGGGACTTATATATCTTTAGTATACAGATTAGTTTGGTAAATGTATAGATGAATTGCCCACATTTTCGCTCTGTTTTTTTTTTTTTTCGTCTTTATGTTGATTCATTGCACAGATTATTCTTGAGAAAACGGGACAAGCCTTTGGCAAAAGAACCACTGTTTCTGCCATCCCAAACACAGAAATGAAGACTTTGCGGCTGTTTGAGATGCTTTCTGTGACCCATTCTGTGCATTTCCGACAATCTGAGCACACATCCGAGGAAAGTTTGGATCCGTGGATAATAATACGGTATACCCGTGATGCTGCGTGACATGAATACATTATGCAGATTGCCAATACATTCTTTGTTGCACTGTTTGCGGCTGTGTTGATGTATTCACTGTGGCTTGGAGACTGAAGTTATTTGTCAGGTATTTGTCATTTAGTGATTGAAATCTTTTGGCGTACTTGGCATTGCTTTTGTCCGTCTCCTTCACTGTGGTTTTTATGTGTTTATGTAGTGTGTTGCCGGTGTGTCGATTGTATTTTGTCAATAGAGAAGAAAGAATGTTTTTTCAGCAGTAACTGTGAAATCAATATATATATTATCTGTAGGATGGAAAGCATGTAACAGGCAAAAGTAGCTACACTCACAGTAATTTATCACAAAAACTGACCAAAGAACAGTACAAAAGTATCACACATGGTTCATACAGTATTTTTCTGTGAGAAACACAAGGTTTTAAACCCTGAACATGATCCCATCAACGCAGTCACATCTCATTCATAAGCTAAACCTGAGCTTTCGCATCTCTGGCATGAAACACACGAGAGCCTGCCGTAATGATTCTTCAGTGTCTGAATGTGTTCAAGACTTGAGCGTGACGGCGGATGGATCATTAGTTTTAGGTCTGTTTCTCACACACAGCAATCGTTAGGCCTCAGAAGTCTTGGGGTGTTTGTAATTTTATACATGACATCATGACTTTGCGTAAACATACACGCCACTTTCAAGTCAAGTGGCGTGTTATCTATACGCATTTTGAGCTATCCGCGTGTATGTCCACGCCGAAATCTTTTGCGTGTATGTGTACGCCGTTAAATGTCCGAGTGATTCCGCGTGTATGTGTACGCCGTTAAATGTCCGAGCGAAACGAAGCAAAAAGTATATCTACGTCTGTGGAGCGATATTTTTTTTTCCTAGGATGGTAGGAGAAGACTCATAAATGGTATTAACCCCAGTGACGGGTAGGTTTAGGGACGGGGCTGGGGCAGGTCATATATTTATATATACAGTAATGTAGTTAAGTCAACGGCGTTGATAAACACGCTGAAAAGCGATTATGCGTGTTGATAGCACGCCAAAAATAGAAATACGAATTCGCGTGTCATACATACGCCATTTCATGAGATCAGTCTGTTTTATAATAAATTGTGACTGCCGTTCTGTATTATATGGGCGCTCAAAAATGTCTTTATGGTTTAATGAAAATACAATTATTGTGTGTGTTTAAATTGAAATGTATGACCCAACACATGTCACAATGACAAAATTATACCCTAGTTTAATGCATGACGACGATATATTTCCCAGTGACTCCCAAGGTTTCTCATTGAAAGCAATGGAGTTCCTTGTTGGTCTTTAGTGTCTTACCCGTGGCTGTCGAGATGCTTGACCGTGCTTCAGTGAGTGAAAGCAGGTTGTGTGTGTACAGTCGGATGGATTGTGCCTCTTATTTTTTCCAAACACATTTTCTAAAATGGCACCAGCAGGTTTTCATGTTCAAAGGAGCTGCAGAATCTGGTCGCGCATCAGCTTTGCTGTTTAAGGGACACAGATGTAATATGTTAGAACAGAAAATAACGCTGGAATTGCTCCTGATTGCATTAGATGCTGTATGTGATTAAATAGAGTGTATTTACAAAGTGCCTTAAAAAACAGATTTTGAGTTTTGAGTTGTGCTTGTTTTTTGGGTGGTTGCTATGGTGTTTCTTTGTTGTTGCTAAGGTGTTATGGATGCTGCTGGGTGGTCGCTATGGTTGCTTAGTAGAGCAAGTCTTTACTATCATGTTCGCTATTGGTTTTTATAAAATATATATATATATTCATGGTTCACCAGAAGCAGACTTGATGTAATTTCCTTTGAGTAAAATATACCAACATTGTATAGCTCAGATGTATTTTTCTTTTGTCTTTATTTCACTAATACAATATTTTGCTGATCTTAGAATTGGTTTGCATGCTTGTCGTTCACATTAATACATACGTTAACATATGCCGTCGCAGTACATGTACACCAAAAAATAGCCTTTGTGTTTATTAATTTCATAAACCTAACACAGTTGCACCAAAGACCATGTAAACATATTGAACAATAAACCGTGCTATGTCATATTAAAAGCTAGCAGAGCTCTGTTAGACATGTCATTAAAGTCTACATGTAGTAAACACTGAGTTTTTATCTACTCTATTTTATCAGCTGATCAGTTTTAATATATATATATTTTACCCATGCTGGCAAAATGAGTCGCAATGAGCAAATTTTCACAAATGAGTTATTGTTATTTTCACATTCTCTATTAAAAAATCTTCAAAATGATGTATGATTTGTTGGAATCAGTTTAAAGTCGATAAAGTCAGCAAAGTCAAATTTGAGAAAAATTCGCGTGTAAGTTTTCTGCAAATCCCCTACCAACCATACCTTAAAATCCCTGGTAATAACATTACATTTGGAAAACACCAAGTTAAAACCAAATATTTCCTATATACTGTATCTATAGGAAAAATATATTCACTTTTTTTTTTCCATGTTACCACAATTGTTTGATCAACTGCACCGCACGGATCTAATATAATGTTACACATCAGATGTTTTCCCCCAACAGTTAACCAAACACTCACTTACGACATAACAGATAATGACATGACACATGACAGATATTGTGAGATACTGTGATTCTGTGTATGTGTGTATATTAGGCTCTTTGTACACACGCTTCGGATCTGTCAGTCAGTGCGAGTAAGATCGGTTTTTAATGGACAAAGGAAAGGTACTTCTCTCAGAAAACGTAAAAATAAAGATATTTTTAATGTGTAGTTGCTATTTGGAGCACTGGGGTCACTAGACGAGGGCTAATTAATGAATACATTTTTGTGAAAACCTCAAAAATCAACATTTTTCACTTGTTTTGCCTGTAGTTATGCATATATCTGTATATATCTGTAGCCATTTGAAATTAGAGGCAACCACTGCATTTTAATCACAATCCAAACAAAGATGCCACACACATGTAACATGAGCAGTGGTTTTTGATTTAAAGTTGACTCTGAATGAAAAAGCAGATTCACTCTCTGACAGTAGGTGGCGCTCATGGAGCAGTGGCGCTTTCTTTGCTGATCACAACGCTCATAAACACTACTTTATACAGAGGTAAGAGGAACAGATCGAACCTTTTCTGAACACTGTCAGAGATACATCCATATAAACCCCCACCACAACTCAATATTTCTATTTTTCTTGCTATATTTCGCTCATGGCGAACTGAACTGCGGAGCCTGGTCCAGTATTTTCTGATTTCTCATCTCCTCTTTGCTGTGTTAATGTCCTGTTTACAGACTTCCTAATATTTCACCACAAATTACATTTTGGGAAATGATTGCAATGCTTTTTGTGTGCAGGTCCGGAATAAAGATCGGCCAAAATAAAATGAAAAACCAATCGTGTGTTTGGTGCAAAAACCATCCGGGCCTGATTTATCTCTATTTAATTCATCAACCAGTCCTGAGTAATCGATAGCATTCAGGACTCTTCTGGTCCTCCAAACCGGAGATCCCATTTTACTGGTCCTTTAAACTAAATCACAGAAAGAGATAATGAAATAAGCATACATCATTTATTTGTAACTGTATTAACACCGAGTAATTGACAATCATGTTGACTACGGGCGATTTAGGAAACAATCGCCAATAGCTGATGGTGCTGCTGATTCAAGACTATTGACCTTGCTTTGAGAAAGTATTTGCAATTTTCATCAGTTGAATAAATGAAACACAGCATAGTCTTCACGGCATGGATCAAATACACAGTTATTCGTATTAAAGCTGCAAAAACGTTGTTTAGTTAAGAGCAGCGAGTGATTCAATCTTTTTCTTTTGCTGTTTTGATTTACATTAAGGATATGACAGCAGGTATATTACCCAGCAGGCAGTTCAGCATTGATTGACAGGTGGATCGAGGTTGAATTTTGTTTTGATTTAGGAAATTGAATCAATGTTGATACCGCAACTTTGTTTTACCATCTTACCTATCAATGCGGGTGAATTAAAGTGATAGTTCACCCCAAAATGAACATTTTGTCGTCTCACCCATGTCGTTCCTATCCTGTAGGCATTTCCAACGCCATCTCACGACCAATTCGTACGAGTGATTAAAATGTGGCTAATTCGTACGTTTTGTCTGAACCCACGTGATGGGTAGGTCTAGGGGCGGGGTCAGAGGTAGGCCATTCGGACGAATTCATACGAATTTGGTAACTTGTAAAATATGTACGAATTAGCAAAAATCGTACGAATTTTTACGATTGAGGTCGTATGAATTCGTACGAATTAGCCACCTCGTAAATTTCGTACCAATTGCCGTGAGATCGGTTTGGCATTTCTTTTTGTAGGAGTTTTTGAAGAATGCTGATATCCAAACAGTTTGGTTCCCATTGACTTCTATTGTATTTGTTGTCTATTCTATGGAAGTCATTGGGAACCGAAACTGTTTAGTTAACAACATTCTTCAAAATATCTTCCTACGTGCTCCACAGAAGAAAGGATAAAGAAAGCAAGATAAAACCACTACTTTAATGAAAAAATGGCAAATGTTTCGGTCAAGTGACCTTTCTCAATGCCTAATAATCAATACTCTTAATATAAGAGGAAGAAAGAAAGTCATACTGGTGTGGAATGACATGAGGGCGAGCAAATGATGACCGAATTTTCATTTTTCATTTTTAGACATATGCACGTCTTTACTCCTCTGAACAAAAATAAACAGTAAAATATATTATTTTTCAGGGGGTAACTCATATGAAAACAGTGACACATGAAACTAAAATGAAACAGAGGTCTATAAAACCTGGGTCTTTTCACAGGTTGCCATTACTTTTGTTTGTGTTGTTTTGTACTTGCTGATAACAGTGTTTAAAGAGATAAAACCCCACAAGTTATTGCCCATCATTTTCCAAAGCTGTACCAAAGTAGGATCTCATTTAGGCCACACTTTGTGTAATATATATAGAGGGAATTATAAACCATGTTCGAGTTGGTTTGACCTGCGTTCGGTCCATTTACGCTTCGTGCTTCAGAACCTGCGGATGAAGCGATGGTTTATAGCCTTCTAAAAAGTAAAGAATGGTGGCACTTTTCTTACCTACACCTATTGTTTTGCTCCAGAAGTCATTTATTCATCAGCGGGAGCTGTATGGATTACCACTGTGTTCACTTTGTGTGCTTTTAAAGCGTCAACTTTAAGGAACCTGCATTATATGGACTGTGCTTTGGGTGTCCAGCTAGCCTGGCTCCGCCCTCCTACGTTCTTCCCCTCAATTTTCATTTTCCTTCAGTTCTACGTCTGGGATTGCTGTATATTCTTGGGTTTTCTCTGATCAATTTTTTACCGGTCCAATCAGCGAACAGAGGGAGTGGCTGAGAACGATGACGTTGAGGGGCGCTAGTTTGAGTTGTAGACATACGTCACGACTAGGGGTGTAACGGTTCACAAAATTCACAGTTCGGTTCGATACGATACACTTGTGTCACGGTTCGGTACGTTTTCGATACAGCAAAAAGAAAGAAATGCCAGAGAAATGTCCTTGATTTAATTTTTTTAATTAGATTTTTATTAAAACTAACATCATAAAGTATGATATTTTTTTACTTTGAGCAATGATGGAGCTATACTTGACTTTTCTTAGGAGCATATAAAACAAAACAGCTCCTTGGGCAAAATGAAATGTAATATTGTAGTAGTTATAAACAAAGGTTCATTTTAGTTCAGATTACCATTTGAGGGAAGCAATTGTATTCATAATGTCCAAATAAAACCGACGTAATGTTACTTGAAAGCATTATAGCCGACTATTCCTGCCACAATCCCATTCTGCAGTTAGTAGTGTTACTACAGTAAACCCATGGTGATGTTGCTGATCTGTGGACACTGGTTAGTTCATTCATGGCACAATGTTTCTTCCTGGTTTCCACGTCAGCGCTGTTTGATCCGTTAATAACGGAGACATGTGAATGTTTCTCACTAGATCTTGCAGCGATGTTATTACTTCAGTGGCGAATTCAAATGCTTTCTTCACTGGATTTGGCTGTGTAGTGACAGTGCTGATGATGAAGATCGGCTCAAACTGATAAACGGTCCGTCAACCACACAATAACGAGTGGTTTCGTTCCGCTTACATTACATTTGCTATTTGATGTTGGGCAATGTTGTGGTCACGCCAGCGTCTCGAGTGCGCTTGCCATGCGCGACGCGCCCACATTTGAAATAACTAAATGTTGGTCGGCAGGAAAAATGGTCCAACGAACCGTTCGGTTTAAAAATGCGTACCGAAAACCGAACCGAAAGCCTCGTACCGAACGGTTCAATACGAATACGTGTATCGTTACACCCCTAGTCACGACCAAACGTCAGCGATTGGTTATGGCAGATCCAGAGTGGCTCTGGGCAGATCCAATAGTTTTAGACTTCAACAGAGGACCCGCCTACAAGGAAGTTAACGCTTGTCAATGGAGCGAGGCCGTAGGACCCGGCTAGAGTTCGACACCTCTAACACAGCTAAGTGAAGACTTTGGCTGCCTGCCCCTCTGTGTTAAGATGCTGGTTTGCTGGCACCAGCATGTGAATCGGCTCAGTTTTGATAGGGAACAGCATGAGTATGCTTGTCCACCAGATAAACCAGCGCTAACCATCCTGGATTTCATGCTGGTTTATGCTGGATTTTGCAGCAGGGTGGTAAAGGCACTAGCATCTGAACACAGGCTGATATAAAAGTGGCAACAGAAACATGTCAAAAAGCGTGTTGTCTTCCTCCAAAGCCTGTGTTATCCAGCTAAGATAGCAAACTGTAGCATTAGCGTTCCACTTGTACAGTACCGTGCACTGGCATCATGCATTTTAGCCATATGAATGAATGAAATAAGGAGATTATCTTGGACCCCTGGGATCTGAGACTGTAAAGAGCCAGAACTTTCACTCTATGGTCTGGGTGGAACACACAAATTGGCTTGATAAATTATTATGTTTATATAAAAAATAGGAATTTTGGTATATAATTATAGTAAATGATTATATACAATTAATCATTATGTAAACAGTATTATTAACATCAACAAAATAATATATAAATAAATTAACAAATATGATGATAAAACAATGTAACAGTTGTTGCAAACATTACGTTGATTTTCTCCTGTTTCTGACATAACCGTAACTGTAACTGACAAGACATAACCGACTGTGTTTACGGGAACAAGCTTTATGTGTGCAGAAATCCACTCGAACAGTTTAAAATCACTTGAAAGGTAAAACTGGCGAAGCTTAAAAACTTATGCAGATGATGAACTTTCGTGACGGCGCAGCATAATAGAGACGATAATCCAAAATATCTACCAGCTGACAAATTTCTTCTAATTTATGGAAAAGTATCGTTGATGAAAATGCCAGAAATGAGGATTTTTTGTGATGCGTTTGTACAGGACTCTCCTAAACTCCTGATATATGACAACCCTGTGAGTTTAGCAGATTCGGGTCCATTCCCATGTTGAGTACAAACCCGTCCAGGAGCATCTCTTCGTACAAGCCCTTACAGAAAAACCACATGAGTTTCACATGTGCAAAAACACATGTGATCCCATGTGACAACGTGGACATGTGATTTTGCACATGTGAAATTTAACATGTGAAATATGTGGAACACATGTGCTTTGCACATGTTAAAGGTAATTTGCACATGGGAAACGTGTGGTTTTGGAACATTTTCATGTGAAACCCATGTATATTCCCATGTGAAACCCATGGGATTGCATGTGAAACCCATGTGATTACATGTGAAACCCATGGGATTGCATGTGAAACCCATGTGATTACATGTGAAACCCATGGGATGTGAAACCCATGTGATTACATGTGAAACCCATGGGATTGCATGTGAAACCCATGTGATTACATGTGAAACCCATGGGATTGCATGTGAAACCCATGTGATTGCATGTGAAACCCATGTGATTACATGTGAAACCCATGGGATTGCATGTGAAACCCAAAATTCCCATGTGAAATCCATGAGCTTACATGTGAAATGTAAAATATCTCATGTGAAACCCATGGAATGACATTTGAAACCCATCAACAATCCATGTTAAAGCTACACACCATGTAAACCTGTAACTTCATGTGAAATCCATGTAAAAATCATTAAGCAATATACGACAGAAAACGGTAGGCCTACCATGTTCTTGTGTAGGCTCTATAGCCTAATGTTTCCCAACATTAAAACAAATAATTCAATTTTTTTTTTTTTTCACTTTTTATTTCATTTCAAAATATGCAATACAAATTGAATGTTTAAAACAAACAAAGCAAAACCAAATTAAAATTATACATAAAAAGCCGCAAAAAACGCAGGTATACGCGCGTGTGTGTGTGTGGTGTGCGTTTGTGAAAGTGTGTTGTCTCAGTCCTTTGTGTCTCCTGCAGCAGGCATCCTGTTTTGGGATAGAAAAAGATCAAAGATTAGGGCAGTGCAAACCATAGACTGTAAAAAAAAATATGGACGTAGTGTCCGTGACGTCACCCCGTAGGTTTCTGAAAAGCATTTTTATGGGGCTTAATAATTAATTATTATTCATTTGTAATGTTATTATGTCATTAAACGTTTTACGTAAATATGCTATGGAAATACATCTTGCTTAAACAACTGTATAAGACGAGTGGTGCGTCTCATTTATAAAAAAAACTATTGACAGTTTGTGATTAGATCACAATGTAGACTGAGGAATAAACTGAGTCATCAGTCCTCGCGCATGTCGGTTTCGCAAATGTGAACAGACCACATGGGGATCACACTTGGATGTTGGATCGTCTGAATATTACCTTTCTGCTCATCTCCTCGGATCTTTTAACTTTTGTGCCATGCAGACCTTGATCTCAGTGCCTCCGATGCCTGGGTGCCTCTTTTTGACATGGTCTGTATGAAATGAGATTGATTACATTAAAATTTGAAAACAAGTTTGACATGAAGTGACATAACTGTCAGATTCAAACTGTGCTTTCCGCGCTATGGCTGGCGCTGACGGACGCGCTCAGCGCTTGTCATATATAATAACTATTGATAAAAGATATTCAGACATGCTTACCAATTATTAGCTGCACCTTTTGTAGGTCAAGGCTCTTTTTTCACCAACAACCCCTTTTTTTCCGTTCATGCTGCCATCTCTTCGAAAGAGAAGATGGAGTCCATAAGAGTTCTGGTTAACTTTTTGTAACCCTTACATCTTTGAGCATGATCCAAAGCAACTGGGTTCATTAAGTCAGTCACAGACTTGTTCTGCAAAGCAAAAAATAAAATAAAAAATAGAACATTTTCGTCAGGACAGAAACCGTGATCTTTTCAACGTTATTGCGTATTAGGTGAGGTTTTCACTTTGGAGCTGTGAGTGTAAATTTTAGCATACAAGTATTTATTGTTCATGCTCGAGTCTTGATACTCTTTTACCTTCATATTCCAGAGTTTAGGGGTAAAATGCGAGAAATCTCCTTTAGTGGACTTGGATATGCTGGGCACTACTCACTGATCTATATAAATGACTTGATTGCTCATGACGTCATGTAAATTGAAGTCACCATATTCTATTGAATTAATAGGAAATCATCTGACTTTAATGAGTAAACATGACCTAACGAGTCAGTGTTTTTTATATTTGAATACTATACATTCTTACCATGTAAACATCCAAAACATTTCTGATTATTATCAATGTTGAAAACAGTTGTGCTGATTAATGTGTTTGTGTAAACCATTGTAACAGTTTAAACCATTTTTTCCCCTCCAGGATTCATTGTTAAATAGACCACAAACATATGAAGGGTAGTTTACACTAATGTTCAAACATTTGGGGTCAATGATAGATTTAAAAATGAACAGAAAAAAGAAGAAATTCATATTTTTACTCAGCAAGGATGCATTAAATTGATCAAAAGAGAGAGTAAGGATTTCTGTTTCAAATAAATGCTGTTATTTTAACCTTTCTATTCATCAAATAATCCTGAAAAACACAAAAATATGAAGCAGCACAACTGTTTTCAACACTGATAATAATCATAAATGTTTTTTTGAGCATCAAATCGTCATATTAGAATAATTTATGAAGGATGATGTCAAGCTGTGATGCTGAAAATTCAGCTTTGATCACAGGAAGTAATTGCATTTTACAATATATTCACATAGAAAACAGTTTTTATTTATTTATATTATTTCACAATATTATTGTTTTTAATGTTTTTTGGTGAACATAAGAGAAAGAGACATAAACATTTGTACCAAGACAATTAGTGTATGTTTGACATTAGTGTATGTTTGGCGTTTTACTTACTAATCATATGGTTCATCAATAGTGCTTTAGAGATGAAGATCAGCTCCACTCCGCTATGTTGCAGGGCATCAGCACTGAAGGATCTAAGAACACAACAAGCCATTTGTCACTGAGCCAACAATGCAATGCCAGGTTTATTGAAAGGAAAGAAGCTACAGCAGAGGTGAAATGCAGAAAAGAGAAAGAATTTAAAGAATATACAGAATATAATTTCTTAACTAGGATAACAGAATTTGTTTTTGGGTTTACTTATTCATTTAATTTTGCTCATACGGTGTAACTTCGTTTGGATGTCAAAACCTTCTTAAAATAAACAATTTAAAAAAACAAATTGAGAAATAAAATGAGGTTATTTAATGAGCTTCCTCGGCTCACCTGTGTCCTAACGTTACTTCTCCGGCAGCAGCTTTCTCCAGAAATGTTGAAGTCGTGGAGCTTTCTCTCTGTTATGGGTTATTTTGTTACTACTGAAATCACAGAACATTTTTTAATCAAAATGTGTTTAACGTTACCATTGAGCTAACGTTAGTTTCAGACAATTTTCTTGCTCCTGAAAGTAACATCACCGATACGTTATGTTTACGTTTGTGTTAAATAAATTAGCTCACTTCCAAGTAAAACCTTTACAAAACCTCTCATCTACACATAAGAGGTGATTAAAAGCCCAAACTTTAATAAATAAAAGTTCAACCGAGTTAACATTACGTTAGCCTAGCTAGCTGCTACCTCTTCTGAAAACGGTTGAGATCCTAACGGACTTTTTCCGAAGACACTACACCATGTAAATTTTTAACAGAATCGTGTCAATTACAAGTAAGAGAAATGTCAAAAACAGTTGTGAGTATTATTCGTGTGATTTTAGAGACTAATCTCACCTGGAAAAAGCCGTGAAAAGTTTAAACAACATCGAGAGAGGGAGTTTTGTTGCTTACCAGTAGCAGTGGTCCCGCGCCGTTTCCATGGCAACTCTGCGCGCCGGCCGCTCCAGTGTTTGAAATACTCGAAAGTTCACGCGCACGGCATTGATTAAACCACGTCAAAATCATGCAGCACTTAAAATGAAAAGTTTAATATCCACTTTATTTTATTTGAAAACGTGCTTGCAGTAGCCTATTGATTATATCAAATATAATATACTGTTGATTATGTAAAATATATTTATAATATAGCTTTAGAAATGGTAAACAGTGTTGAAATAAAAGTATTGCAAAAACTCATTAAAAACTATACGTGTATATAAGTGTTAGTATATACACATGCATTATAAGCTTTATGTTCTATGCGTTTTGTGTGAAAAAGGCTATTGAAGCTAAAAATGTACAGTATTTGTGACGTGGTAACATAATTCACATGTTAAAACCTATTACAACGTGCAAATATATTTCACATGAGCTCCACATTATTACCTATAACATGTTTTCCACATGTGCCACGTGTTCCATTAAGTTCACATGTGGTGACATGTTGTTCACATGTGGTCGAACATTACTGCATGTGGTGACATGTTGTTCACATGTGGTGAAACATTGTTCACATGTGATGACATGTTGTTCATATGTGGTCACATGTGGGCATATGTGGTCACATGTGGAAAACATGTGATAACATGTGAAATTCATGTGTTTTTTCTGTAAGGGAGGGCAAGGGTTGTGGGTTAAATGGTAAATGGACTGCATTTATATAGCGCTTTCACAGACCCAATGGCCACCAAAGCTGGGGTTAGGTGTCTTGCTCATGGACACCTCGACACTTGGCCAGGTGGAACCGGGGATTGAACCACCAACCTTCTGGTTTGTAGACAACCTACATGAACCACTGAGCCACTGACACCCCTAAGGTGAGCCACTCTAAAATAAGAGTCCCATCTCAGCAGGCCTTCTTGTAGGAAATGTTGTCTAGACTAAGTGACTCACTATGTTCCTGCATTTATTAAAAAGGAAACACAACTTCTCAGGAGCCATGGCATGCCACTAATGCCCGCCGCATGACTGAGTTGTGACTTCGCTGCTCGGCTGCAAGCTTATTTATCCACAGAACAATTGCGGACAAATGCTGTGACCCAACTAATGACCCAACACCCAGCCAAAAGCACAATAACACAGGGTCGTGTTGCAGTTTGTTCTCTGCTGTAGTAGATTATTGGACATGCCGCTACTTGAGGAGGTGTGAATCTGTCTTTCTCAAGATATCGATAAGGTAAAGCTCATTATAGGTCAAACATGTGCCTAGTTTAGACACGCATGAAAACAGGCAATAATTACAAAACAGTGCTGGACACAAAGAGAATGGAAAGTAGTATCAGTAATATTGCAATTCCACTAAATATACAAACCTATAGATTGTGAAATGAAACATGTATTGATCATTTGATAAGAACACGCATTTAAACACATGCAAGTGTTTGACACCTATGTTCTCGATTAAGGAACATTTAGTATTATTGTTTTAATAAAAACATATGTGCTGCCCTTCTTGCTCTTAAAACGAGAGAACAGTGTGTGAGAAACGTGGGAGAGTTTATTGTTGTTACCCAAAGTATGTCTCTATTTTTAATTAAGTTTTTAGAAGTCATTTGAACAGACTTGGATTGGACTTTCTTCAGAAGAACAAGGTTTTTGAGATAAATACAATTTAAAACATATGCATATTCTTCTCAACTAGTTTGAACATTTGCTGAATATTTGCGTTTGCACCTTTTACAAATGAAAAGTATAAGTCACGCTGTTGTGTTATTCTGAACCTCCATCCACAGAATGAAAAGATTATAAAGAGCAGATTCGTCTATTGTGACATAAAAGCATTCCTCCATTTCACAGAGTGTATCTGTGCAATAGGTTGTTTAAAATATTGAGTTATTTCTTACCATTCCTCATACATATCCCATTTATGTGTTTGCTGAGATTCGTACCTACCCATTGCAAATAAATTACATTATCTTTGAAGCCACCAGTGGCAAAACATGGTTACAGCACTACAAAACATTGCACTTTGTATTTGTTTCTTCTGAGGTCTTCTTATTCATAAGCATCTTATACAGTACAAAACAATGTTTCACAGACAGGTTTTTGTTTGTTTTACTATACCCATGCTATCTTTTCCAGACATATGGCCTATAAACGGTCCGGATTCAGTGGCCTGAACATCCAGTAGTGCAACATGAATCTCTGCGGCTCCACAAATTGATCCGCTTTGGCTTTCAAGCCCCCATTTGTTCTCCAGCTCTTCACAGCAAACACACATTGGAGTCTGATCTCTTCTTACAGTGCATCCGCTGGATTTTCTATAAAGCTCTAAGAATTGACAACGCAGACCGCTTTACTTTACGTTATCAGCAGTGTTTTCACAGTTACTGTGACAGCTCTGACCTTCAGGAAGCATTCCCACTGATTGGCCCTTACATTTGTGTGTCTAATCCTAGGTGCAAATCGTCATGATTGCAATCAGACTTTTTTTCCCCACTGAGTTCATGGCTTGTAACCTTGCGAGCACTTGCTAGGAGGAACCGATGTGTCAGTTGTAGAGTAATGGTGTTTGTCATGACACATGGCTCTTATTGCATTCAGTGGGACACTGTGAGGGTCAAAATGGTGCCATTGTACAGTAGTCTCATCCTCTGGAAACTGCAGTTAGGTCCTAGTAGTGGTGAAATAACTGTTTTAAACAGGTTTCCTTAGGCACTGTCCCAATCCTCCATTGTTCAGACAAGCAGAAACTCCTGCCTCAAGCTCGCACCATTGGTTGAGCCAGGTTGAATCCAGGTTTACACTGGTCTAGCTGGTGGACCAACACTTTCACGAGCTGGTCCGCCTGCATACAAAACATATCTTATGCTGGATCAGCATTAGATTTTAGCAGGGAATTCTTCCTGAGACACAGTATGGCTCACTCTGGTGCTGAACTTTATGCATATAGTTTAAAAATCATAGTTAGAACAGTCTTTAAGTTTTTTGCCTATTTCCAGATTAGGAATTGTGCTGAACACATAGGGCCTTTTTTTAATGATCTAAGCGCATGGTCTAAAGCGCACGGCGCAAGTGCAGTCAGGACGTGTCCGAAACTTTTGCTAGTTTAACGACAGGAAAAATTGTCGGCTCTCCCGGCGCATGGTCTAAAAGGGTCGTCCCTATTCTCTTAATGAGTAATGGGTGAGTCTCGTCTCCCATTCCCTTTAAAAGCCAGTTGTGCTCGCGCCATAGCGAATTCGCTATTGACATGAGGAATTTGCAAGAGGGAAGACTGAACGCTTCTTTAGTGAGGTTAAAGCTGTGTGTGTGTGTGTGTGTGTGAGGTTAAAGCTCAAGCAGACCATCTACAGGACAAGCCGGATTCACCATATCTTTATGTACACGATAATAATCTTTTACACTGTAATCCTTTTATTTTTAATATTTGGCATGTGTGTGTGCTGCTGTGTGTCCCTGTGTGTGTAATAAGCAGAGTGTGTGTGTGTGTGTGTGTGTAATAAGCAGTGTACACGCGTTGTGGACCCGCATATATGCGCACATTACTAACGCACTCTTTAAATAACAAACATAAAACTGTGCCATTGACTTGAGACCAGGGTTCAGTTAGTCAACGGCTCAGTCTATTTCAGTTCCTTTAAAATAGCAACGCTCCAACAATGCTTCCTCGTTCTCAGACCAGCAGCCCATGGGCACAAATGCATTTGCTATTTAAACAACGTGGCGCTGGATGTGAAAATGAAAACTACGTCGGGCTGAAACTAGCAAAACACACTAGCGCCGCACCTAGCGCTGCATTGCTCCGCGTGTGTGATAGCGCCCATAGAGTCCGAACACGATTCTGAAATGTTGAACTTTCACCCATGCATCGTTGCGTCAGAAACGGCACTCTTTAAGTGTATACAGTGCTATGAATGCATGTGGAAAAGATGTGCTCCATTTTGTGTAATGGAAGTATGCATCATTCCCAGTTAAGGATAAGCGTTGGGGAGAAGAAAAGCAGTGGCTGTGATGGGAGTCGCTGCATGTTAATGCTATCATTGTGTGGAAAGGGAGTTTCGAAGGTTGGTGTAGCAGTCCACTACACATTAAAGCTAAAAACACAACAAGTGGACCAGTATCTGTGCCATAAAGCTCACTCCCACTAAAGGAGTCAACATTCCTCCACGAGAGCTAAATACTCCATACTGAGGATAAAAGTAACTGGAAAGAAATACCCCTCGATTGAAAGCGCTATCTTTCTTTCTGAATATCCCTAATTTGCAGCCGGTCTGTGGTCTGACATACAGCAAGTGTTGGCACCAGTTCATGACTCGGAGCTCATGACGCTCGTGTTAATAGCTAAGGCCTCAGTTTCACTGGCGTGGTAAAGCAATATGATGGCAGTATTTGACTCAGGAAAATGTTGTTTACTTGACTTCCCTTGACCTTTGCAAGGATTTTCCCCCACACCGTTTCCACTCAAAGAATGTTGGAGTGTGAGTAACTCAATGCCGGTTTTACAGCCAGCTAAATAGGTGACACAGCTAGCACAAATATTTCAACCAGAAGCATTTTACCTGTCAGATTTCTGGATGGAGTCCATGATGTGCCAAGCCCTGTGTAAAGGGACTCATGCAATTCATTTATGCATTATACATTGATGTCTCCTTGCTGGCTCCTTGGACATCGCATATGTAGGAGAATTTAAATATATCAGAAATATTTTGGGGAAGGACTGATAGCTCTAACGCATTGGTTTGAACATTTGATGTCCTTTATGAAGAGGTTTTCTGCTGTTAGGAGCCCACCAGTGATCACAGGTCTGCTTTAAAAGGTTTAGGGTACAGCAAAGACTATAGAATAACACAAGACAAGTCACTCGTATTGTTTTGAATGGGGAAAAATGCAACACTCAATATGGCGGAATAAGTCCCGCCTTCTAAATAAGAGCCAATCGCCGATTGGTAAAGTCATCGCATCACTGCAGTTGCAGTTAGAAACTCCGGTTGCTATAGAAACAGTCAGATGTGCGCTTCCACATGCGCTTTAGCTTGATCCAGCCTGAAAAATTGAGTTTTCTGTCATGATGCGAGCATTTAGAAACAATTTATGAGACGGTTGTTGTCAGATTTCATTGGTGATTTCAAATATGAAATTTAAGCTTGGCGAACAGTTTTGGAGAATTTGATGTTTTTTCCCCATTCAAAGAGATCGGAGCTGCACTTGCATGCCGAGAGACGTTTCAAAGATGGCCGCCGAGTGAAATGACTTGTCTTGTACAGTTTATGCGTGGTCCTCTACGGTTCGAGGGTGGTATGAGCGCAACACACAACGCTTTTGATGACGCATAACAGGGATGCCAACTCTCAAGCTTTCAGGCTCTGTCTCACACAGCCCAACTAAATCTCACGCCAAATAACAAGACGGTGCAAAATAAAACACAATTGGTCTTCAACTCCATATTAGCAGAGGCACTTACCATGTCAGATGCAGTGCTTTACAGTTTAATGGAATTGAGAGATGGTTTCCTCAGCACGTTACTTTCATTACAAATATTTGCTTATTTCTGTTTCACAAAAGTTTGGCATAACTGTGAATAACTGAACCGAACTATAGGTATAATTTCATAACGCATGTGCATGTGTGTCAAACATGCAGAGAAATGAACGCAGTCATTTGGATTAAAATATGCATTTTCATGCATCATAAAATTTGTGCAAAAACATAATATTTACATAACAGTAACTGTAATAGGATTTAAGCACCACAAGAACAATTAATGACATGAATGTGTAACTGTGTTCAGAGGACTGGATGCGTTACCTCTGACCTCTTTACACTTAGATTGCGCTTTTATTCTGAATCTATAATTTAGTAATTTAAAACTATATATCTGCTTTACAGCTGTGGACAAACAAGCTTATGTTGTGTAGCCTACAACACTTTTATATATTATAACATGTAGGCCTATATAATGTGCATCTTGTAGAGCATACAATGAAGCATACAAAAAGGTATGATTATTATTATCAATTTCAAGCTATAGCTAATCAGTCTATGTGATTAAAGTTAATAGGGACAGTTTCTAAAAAGTGCATCTAGTGCAACATTAGGCTGACATATTTGGGTAATTTGCATTATTAAAGTCCCCCTGTGGTGAAAATCCAGCTTTTAATGTTGTTTATATGTCTATGTGGTGTGTATAATATGATTTTAAGTCAAGCCATGTGTAAATTCATAAGTCGACAGCATTGCTGAGTATTTTCTCCTTAAAACTGCAGTGAACCAAAGACAGTCTCAAAAACACGGTTTGAAATCGCTGGTGTTTCTGACGTCACAAACGACCTTGTAACCAATCAGATCAACGTGTGATCGTCAACCAGTGGATCTCTGAGCTGAGGGAGTGAGTGGAGGCGGGGCTCATCTGCATATTCATAGAGCCGCGTAGTGAGTGGAGGCGGGGCTCATCTGCATATTCATAGAACCGCCGCGTATACTAAATGAGGCAAGGGTGTCGAGTGAGACTGTCTTTGGTTCAAGTATTTTAATTTTTTTTTCAACGAAAAAACGTTAAAATATGTTATTTTGGTGATGAAACATGAGTTTCAAATACTGGCATGTCATTGATTCGGTCATCAAAATCTCAATCCAGCCAGGCAAGCAAAGCTATCTTTTTTTTTTTTTTTTTGCATCTACTTATTAATGTACATTTCTTATAGCTGCTCTAAATTAATTGTCATTTCTCTTGCAGTGCATCCATGGCACGCAGGTGTCAGATGTCCTCCTGAATCATTATCCACTAGTATTCGCAGTTGATGACGCAAACACAGCACGGTTCTTACCCAGAAGTACAGTGTGAAAAGAGATCAGTGTTGGCAGGGGAGGATGGTGAAATTGAGCTCCGGTTCAGACCATGCAATTGAAGCAAGTGTGAATTAATACACACAGCCAAGACACTAGGGTCATTATCTCAGAAAGTAGGAGGCAGTTTTTGCTCTGCTTCTGTATAGACCTGCTATTAAAAGGATTTTTTTTTCCATGTGTCTGGTTGAAGTGATGTGTGCCATATGTGGGCAGCTGACAGGTTTCAAAGGGAAATGCGTACAGAAGGACTGTGTGAAGAGGATAGTCTTCTTAGACACTAGGGAAACATGTCAACATACTGTAGCAAACCATTGGGAATTCTTGTCGTCTCTTTGCTGGTTATCACATGATAGCCTAGCCCACACATTTTATAGACAATTACAGCTGTGAAACTTTAGATCTGACAGAATTTATGATAGAACTAGAGAAACAGCATTTTATCAGATGGCTTAAGCTATATAAACTAAAACTAATTCTTAATGTAGGGATTCCAGTCTTTGGACAGCTTTCCTGAGCTGGAGTTGTAGTGGAAAGTAACCGTCTCTTGATGTATTCACAAACTTATATTGTCTTTCTCCGCCGTAGTTCCTGCTTTCAGCCTTGGGGTCTAGGCATTAAAAGTATAAAGAGCACACAAAGGCTTGACGTGATTTATTATGAACTGTTGTAAGTTACACGTGTCCTAACCAGATGCGATGCAACACCTCAACAAAAGCTGTCTTTTCCATGATAACCAGAGTTTTTGTTCTAAGCTGAGACGGTGATATGCGACGAGCGATTGTCGTGGCTGGAAAAACAACATGCAAAGTATGACATTGATAATCTCAGTTACTGATTATGTGCTTTATTTAATGTTAAAATAATTTATTGTGAGTTTGGATATCATTTTGCGTGATCTTTATAGCCGTATGAAAGCAACAATGGTTAATTCATCTCACAAGAACATTCGAACTGTGAACAAACACAAAGATTGTTTCAGTCACTCAGTATGTATTTTTAATTATGTTAAAATGGTGTAATATTTATGAATTCGATTATGAATCCTTTCAAGTGCAGTGCACTTGAGACTCCGCCCACACGCTCTTCTGATTGGCTGTGATTTTGGATTGGTTTGGTTGGGAGTGCAGTGTGCTTGCAGAGAGACTCCGCCCACACGCTCTTCTGATTGGCTGTGATTTTGGATTGATTTGGTTGTGAGTGCAGTGTGCTTGCAGAGAGACTCCGCCCACACGCTCTTCTGATTGGCTGTGATTTTGGATTGATTTGGTTGTGAGTGCAGTGTGCTTGCAGAGAGACTCCGCCCACACGCTCTTCTGATTGGCTCTGATTTTGGATTGGTTTGGTTGTTAGTGCAGTGTGCTTGCAGAGAGACTCCGCCCACACGCTCTTCTGATTGGCTGTGATTTTGGATTGGTTTGGTTGTGAGTGCAGTGCGCTTGCAAAGAGACTCCGCCCACACGCTCTTCTGATTGGCTGTGATTTTGGATTGATTTGGTTGCGAGTGCAGTGCGCTTGCAGAGAGACTCCGCCCACAAGCTCTTCTGATTGGCTGTATTGATTTTGGATTGGTTTGGTTGTGAGTGCAGTGTGCTTGCAGAGAGACTCCGCCCACACGCTCTTCTGATTGGCTGTGATTTTGGATTGATTTGGTTGTGAGTGCAGTGTGCTTGCAGAGAGACTCCGCCCACACGCTCTTCTGATTGGCTCTGATTTTGGATTGGTTTGGTTGTAAGTGCAGTGTGCTTGCAGAGAGACTCCGCCCACACGCTCTTCTGATTGGCTGTGATTTTTGATTGGTTTGGTTGTGAGTGCAGTGCGCTTGCAGAGAGACTCCGCCCACAAGCTCTTCTGATTGGCTGTATTGATTTTGGATTGGTTTGGTTGTGAGTGCAGTGTGCTTGCAGAGAGACTCCGCCCACACGCTCTTCTGATTGGCTGTGATTTTGGATTGATTTGGTTGCGAGTGCAGTGTGCTTGCAGAGAGACTCCGCCCACACACTCTTCTGATTGGCTGTGATTTTGGATTGGTTTGGTTGTGAGTGCAGTGTGCTTGCAGAGAGACTCTGCCCACAAGTTCTTCTGATTGGCTGAGATTTTGGATTGATTTGGTTGTGAGTAGAGTGCGCTTGCAGAGAGACTCCGCCCACACACTCTTCTGATTGGCTGTATTGATTTTGGATTGGTTTGGTTGTGAGTGCAGTGTGCTTGCAGAGAGACTCCGCCCACACGCTCTTCTGATTGGCTGTATTAATTTTGGATTGGTTTGGTTGTGAGTGCAGTGCGCTTGCAGAGAGACTCCGCCCACACACTCTTCTGATTGGCTGTGATTTTGGTTTGATTTGGTTGTGAGTGCAGTGCGCTTGCAGAGAGACTCCGCCCACACACTCTTCTGATTGGCTGTGATTTTGGATTGATTTGGTTGTGAGTGCAGTGCGCTTGCAGAGAGACTCCGCCCACACACTCTTCTGATTGGCTGTGATTTTGGATTGATTTGGTTGTGAGTGCAGTGCGCTTGCAGAGAGACTCCGCCCACACACTCTTCTGATTGGCTGTGATTTTGGATTGATTTGGTTGTGAGTGCAGTGCGCTTGCAGAGAGACTCCGCCCACACACTCTTCTGATTGGCTGTATTGATTTTGGATTGGTTTGGTTGTGAGTGAAGTGCGCTTGCAGAGAGACTCCGCCCACACGCTCTTCTGATTGGCTGTATTGATTTTGGATTGATTTGGTTGCGAGTGCAGTGCGCTTGCAGAGAGACTCCGCCCACACGCTCTTCTGATTGGCTGTGATTTTGGATTGATTTGGTTGTGAGTGCAGTGCACTTACAGAGAGACTCCGCCCACACACTCTTCTGATTGGCTGTATTGATTTTGGATTGGTTTGGTTGTGAGTGCAGTGTGCTTGCAGAGAGACTCCGCCCACACACTCTTCTGATTGGCTGTATTGATTTCGTCTTGTAAGGATGTGGTGTTAGTGTCTCTGGTCAGTAATAGATAAATAGCATCAAGTGGGTTAAAAAAACAGCTTTTTCACAGCCACAAGCTGCCAAACCATTGATCTAGTTATCTCTATACACCAAACATCGCAAGTTCAGGAGTGAGTCTTCTAATTCTGATAGTTCAGACAGAATGGCATACTTCCGATGGCTTTGACTCAGTCAGTTTGACTCAGTCCGCGGTGAATGTTGTCTTCTTTCTGATGTCCTGGCCCCAGGATCCCAGGCGGCTCTGCATTCCTCAACTCCCAGGTTGACAGAGTAATGTTACCATGTGAAAATCCTCACTCGTGAACTTTTGCTTCGCCACTCCTTTTTCCTGCTACCTTCTTTTTGCGGGTCGTCACCCTCTAGTAGCAAGAATTAATTTAAATTAAAGAGGACTTATTATGCCTATTATTTTACAGAGTCTTGATTAGGGTTGGGTTTTGTTTACATTTTAAAGATTTCGATTTTGATTCTGCTTATCGATTCCAATACTTACCAATTCATAATTTTGATTCCAATAAGATAAAAAAAAGGAAAAAAACCTCATTCACATTTATTCTTAGTCCTATTGCTAAACATTTATTGCAGCTGAATATCATGAACAGAAATCAACAGGCTGAAGAACACTTACACAAGAGCGTTTACCTGTGGTTTAAAAACACCATAGAAACAACTAACCTAACTAATATAAATCTCAAGCATTATTAAAGACAAGTAAACACTCAGTAATTAAAAAAGAACAAATAAAAATAACTTGGCAATCGCACAAATAAATACAACTGAACAAAGATATGACTGAAATAAACAATGTTTTAAGATGTTCAGGTACAGAAAAACTGTAATCAAATGTAAAATGATACTCCACTTTATAAATAAAGTACATTACAAATATTACATCACAAGTTATTCAGTCAAGAACGAGTGAATGTTCTCTTTGTCTTCTGTTGTGTGATTAGTGTTATTATATTAATATTAGTGCTGTCTCTTTAAGAGCTGCACGGATCCAATATACTGACACACGTGTGTTTTCTGTCAACTGTTCAATTAAGACATAACCGACTGTGTTTACAAGGAATATTTTGACATGCTTTTGTGTGTATTTGTCCGTTCAAGTGCAAAAAGACACAGAAGCGAACTCCGCCCCTTACCATAACCACCAGTTTAACACACTACTGACTAACTCAACCCTTTATTCTGCGTATGAATTATTATAATGAGGAATATTGTGACGTGTTCGTTCCCGGAAGAAACTACAGTGACTACAGTGGAGGCGTTTCAGGAGTTTAGAAACACTGACACTCATATAGAGAAGAACTGGAGCTTTCTCATGTTTAAACAGCAACATCACACACTACAGACAGATGAGGATGGAGGAAAGCAGAACCGCTCCTCTTTAAAGCAAAATTCACTTTTGTATGGTGTTTGGACATAAATGTGTGTTGGCAGTGTGTGTACACAACCAACCTACAGTGATAAAAATCCACTCACTCCTTTTTTTTAAATCCCCATAAATCATAAGCAGTGTCTCCCAACGACCTGTTTTCAGCATGACGTCACTAAAGCCACAGGCCCCGCCTACGAGTGTTGACAGACATTGCCAGGCCCCGCCCACGAGTGTTGACAGACATTGCCAGGCCCCGCCCACGAGTGTTGACAGACATTGCCAGGCCCCGCCCACGAGTGTTGACAGACATTGCCAGGCCCCGCCCACGAGTGATGGCAGACATTACCAGGCCCCGCCCACGAGTGTTGACAGACATTGCCAGGCCCCGCCCACGAGTGATGGCAGACATTGCCAGGCCCCGCCCACGAGTGATGGCAGACATTACCAGGCCCCGCCCACGAGTGTTGACAGACATTGCCAGGCCCCGCCCACAAGTGATGACAGACATTGCCAGGCCCCGCCCACGAGTGTTGACAGACACTGCCGTTTTAACTTAGACCCGCCCACGAGTGTTGACAGACACTGCCGTTTTAACTTAGACGGTGTTGACAGACACTGCCGTTTTAACTTAGACCCGCCCACGAGTGTTGACAGACATTGCCAGGCCCCGCCCACGAGTGTTGACAGACATTGCCAGGCCCCGCCCACGAGTGTTGACAGACATTGCCAGGCCCCGCCCACGAGTGATGACAGACATTGCCAGGCCCCGCCCACGAGTGTTGACAGACACTGCCGTTTTAACTTAGACCCGCCCACGAGTGTTGACAGACATTGCCAGGCCCCGCCCACGAGTGTTGACAGACATTGCCAGGCCCCGCCCACGAGTGTTGACAGACATTGCCAGGCCCCGCCCACGAGTGTTGACAGACATTGCCAGGCCCCGCCCACGAGTGATGGCAGACATTACCAGGCCCCGCCCACGAGTGTTGACAGACATTGCCAGGCCCCGCCCACGAGTGATGGCAGACATTGCCAGGCCCCGCCCACGAGTGATGGCAGACATTACCAGGCCCCGCCCACGAGTGTTGACAGACATTGCCAGGCCCCGCCCACGAGTGATGACAGACATTGCCAGGCCCCGCCCACGAGTGTTGACAGACACTGCCGTTTTAACTTAGACCCGCCCACGAGTGTTGACAGACACTGCCGTTTTAACTTAGACGGTGTTGACAGACACTGCCGTTTTAACTTAGACCCGCCCACGAGTGTTGACAGACATTGCCAGGCCCCGCCCACGAGTGTTGACAGACATTGCCAGGCCCCGCCCACGAGTGTTGACAGACATTGCCAGGCCCCGCCCACGAGTGATGACAGACATTGCCAGGCCCCGCCCACGAGTGTTGACAGACACTGCCGTTTTAACTTAGACCCGCCCACGAGTGTTGACAGACATTGCCAGGCCCCGCCCACGAGTGTTGACAGACATTGCCAGGCCCCGCCCACGAGTGTTGACAGACATTGCCAGGCCCCGCCCAGGAGTGATGACAGACATTGCCAGGCCCCGCCCACGAGTGTTGACAGACACTGCCGTTTTAACTTAGACCCGCCCTGATCGAGTTCACAGCGAGTTGTACACATCCGCCATTGCTGCACTAATGAGAATGTCTCCCAAGCGTTGAAGGTGTTGTGGCTGGATGTATTCATTCACTTAGCTCTCTCTATTTACTCCTGAAATCTGAGCCTCCCGCTGAAGACGAGCTGGGTTCATTTTGTCTTTGAAAAATGCTCCCTCAACTCTACCGAAATTTGTACTTCTTATACTGTTTACTCAGCTCTTACAGTGAGTAAAACTGACGCTTATTCTTTTGTGTGACATACAATAAACTTTATTAAACTCATCAGTATATTTTGTGTCATCATTCAGACGTGGTCCTACAGCAGGCTTGTATTAATAGTGGCTACAATCAATGACACATAGGTTATAACCGTAATTAAACTAAACTATACCTGTTCCAACTCCATACAGCATATATTCTCTGACTCTATAGGCATTATTGTCCGAGTCGAAGTGAACACCGTTACTGTTTTGATATTATCATCTTTCCGTGAGTTGAGATTGTTCACTGAGCGCGAGCTGATTAGGCTCCGCCCCCTGAGCCGTGAACCAGCTGCTCATTAGCATTTAAAGGAGACACACTAAAACGGTGCGTTTTTCTCAGCTTCAAAAATTGACGATTTAAACATGCTGTACAAAATGATCTGTGGGGTATTTTGAGCTAAAACTTCACATACACACTCTGGGGACATCAGAGACTTATTTTACATCTGGGGCATAATAGGTCCTCTTTAAAGAATAATTACCCTGGATCTGTTATACTGCCTCTTCACCAGGCGGCAGCAAACTCGTGTGAGCTCTTGGAGCGGGTGCTGAGGGCTTCTTAAAAGGACCTTTATTAGTTTCATTGCAAACCTCAGGGGCTTATGGGAGTTTGTAAGTATGCAGGTCACTGCTCTAGATTTTCCAGCAAGCAGTCTCAATAACACTCGGGAAAAACACTATGCGATTCAATGTTCAGATAAGCGGAAAGGCCTTCGCAAATGCAAAAACTTGGCAACTCTTGTGAATATCATTCTATGTAATACCTATGGTCTTGGCTTGACACCATATCACAGATTAACTCTCGAGTGATCTCCGCTTGCTTCTTTGAAGCCTGGCTTTTGTGCCTAAGGAAAGTGGAAAGTTGTATCATGCAGGACACCATTTCTTTCCCAGGGAAGGTGTTTACCCCTGTATAATGGGTTTTGTAATGCAAGGACACCTATTCTGTACAGAGACAGTGAAGAAGTGCAGCAGGGTCGCGCTTCTCTCCAGTCTCCGGGTCTGTGAGGAACGGTTTGAGTTGAGTCACTGACGGTGTAGCCAAACACTGGGCTTCATTTATCCAGCGCCCGCGGCCTTGTGACTGCTGGGTAATATATGCAGTAAATGCTGCACTATCAGGGCCACAACCTGCATTCCTATACGGACACACACAATCTGCTTTTCCTCATGCAGTCAAAGATCAACAGAGATCCCTGCTTCTCCTGCCAGTTTCTAGACCGCTTTTTAAGATCCAATCACTCCCCGGTGGATGAAATCGAGTCCCATCCTACATCTCTTTTCTTCTCTCGCTCAGAAACATGCCATTTTACAGAAGTAAAACGTGTTTTATTGTTTAACTGTTAATAGTTGAGTTAACTTAATAATTTTAAGGCAACGGGTTTCCTCGCTTTTTTTAAGTAAATAAACTTCATGCGTAATTGAAAATATTGAGTTATGTGAACTTGACAATTTCACATAACTTAATTTTTTCAATTATGCTTTCAATTAAGTTTATACAGTGTACTTTGGGGTCTGCTCAATTTTCTTTGTAGAAAATACCTCACATTTATAAAAACGCCAATATGTATGTTTATATGTTATAAATTATTATAAATCTAGACACATTTGAAAGCATCTACAACGTAAACTCTTCATATACACTCACCGGCCACTTTATTAGGTACCCCATGCTAGTAACGGGTTGGACCCCCTTTTGCCTTCAGAACTGCCTCAATTCTTCGTGGCATAGATTCAACAAGGTGCTGGAAGCATTCCTCAGGGAGTTTGGTCCATATTGACATGATGGCATCACACAGTTGCCGCAGATTTGTCGGCTGCACATCCATGATGCGAATCTCCCGTTCCACCACATCCCAAAGATGCTCTATTGGGTTGAGATCTGGTGACTGTGGAGGCCATTTTAGTACAGTGAACTCATTGTCATGTTCAAGAAACCAATTTGAAATGATTAGAGCTTTGTGACATGGTGGAAGTAGCCATCAGAGGATGGGTACATGGTGGCCATAAAGGGATGGACATGGTCAGAAACAATGCTCAGGTAGGCCGTGGCATTTAAACGATGCCCAATTGGCACTAAGGGGCCTAAAGTGTGCCAGGAAAACATCCCCCACACCATTACACCACCACCACCAGCCTGCACAGTGGTAACAAGGCATGATGGTTCCATGTTCTCATTCTGTTTACGCCAAATTCTGACTCTAACATCTGAATGTCTCAACAGAAATCGAGACTCATCAGACCAGGCAACATTTTTCCAGTCTTCAACATTTTGGTGAGCTCTTGCAAATTGTAGCCTCTTTTTCCTATTTGTAGTGGAGATGAGTGGTACCCGGTGGAGTCTTCTGCTGTTGTAGCCCATCCGCCTCAAGGTTGTGCGTGTTGTGGCTTCACAAATGCTTTGCTGCATACCTCGGTTGTAACGAGTGGTTATTTCAGTCACTGTTGCCCTTCTATCAGCTCGAACCAGTCTGGCCATTCTCCTCTGACCTCTGGCATCAACAAGGCATTTCCGCCCACAGAACTGCCGCTCACTGGATGTTTTTTCTTTTTCGGACCATTCTCTGTAAACCCTAGAGATGGTTGTGCGTGAAAATCCCAGTAGATTAGCAGTTTCTGAAATACTCAGACCAGCCCTTCTGGCACCAACAATCATGCCACGTTCAAAGTCACTCAAATCAACTTTCTTCCCCATACTGATGCTCGGTTTGAACTGCAGGAGATTGTCTTGACCATGTCTACATGCCTAAATTCACTGAGTTGCCGCCATGTGATTGGCTGCTTAGAAATTAAGTGTTAACGAGCAGTTGGACAGGTGTACCTAATAAAGTGGCCGGTGAGTGTATATATAAATGACCGCAGAGATGTACAAAAGTTTATGTTCACAAAATATTGAATTCATGGAATGAGATTTAATTAATGCCATCACATTTTTTAACAAAGTTAAACTATAATATTACATTATATCGGTTTCATTCTGTTTTGTGTGACACACAGACACACTGTTACACTATAACGTTCACTGTATTTAATTCAAGTTTATTAATACTGCAATGAATGCAGATGACTTTACTTTTAGTGACTTTAGACTTTAATAAATAATTTTAATTAGCCTCTTCTGGATTTCATTTAGAAATTGCCATTAAATCGCCCTTCTTACTTAAGATTCATGCTGCGTATTGTGTTGACCCAGGACATATGATTCAAAGATTTTACATCTCTAAATATGTGCATATGCAATAGAAATTACTTCAAACATTGTCATTACATGAATAACTGTATGTGCAACATACCAAAAAAATAAAATAATGTTAAGATTATGTAAAAACACCTCTGTGTGGAAACTAATGAGCTCACACTGTTCTTTGTGTAATGAGAGAATACGGTGCGTAATGCTAATCAAAACAGCAGATTATCATCTCTTGTGGCTTTAATTAATATTTTCCTGAAATAAAATGGTAGTGTTGATTTATGATGCATCACTGCGTGACTTTTCTGACACTTTCATCGCTCACCGTGGGAAACGCTTCAGGCTCTTCTTTAGCAAGCTCTGTCAAACAATAAACACTTAAAGAGACACTGAGTTACTGAATACAGAGAACAAAACAATGCTAATTCTGCATTGCATTGCACTGACACCAGCATTTATCATTTCAGCACGAGCCTTGAAATCCCTCTACATCGTTTAAAACATCAGTCTTAGTAAGAGATCGAAACACTATAAGCATAAGCAAAAGCGACTTACGCAAATCAGAAACTCCAGCAGACAGTAGTCAGAGAAGAGGCACTCATCTCGACTCAGAAGGGGCATGAGGGTGTATTTATTTATTCATTTATTCCGTGTGCATTCAGAAATGTTTCATGCGCTCCTCAATAAGTAACGAATAGTGCATCCATGAAACAAACTCTCAAGGAAAATGACGGAAATACATTTGACCTTGCTCAAGGTTAGCTTACAATAGGCCATTTAACTAGCTAATCACAGGGGCGGGATGTGTCTCACACCTCCTGATAATTAGGCAGTCTCTGATTAACTCCCAGCCGTTCTGCCCATGGCTCCTCGACTCCAATCAGACACTTACGCAAAACACAGGCGTTCTCCTCTGACCTCTGCCAGTTCACAGCGGGCCGAGAGTTACAGCGCTTCTGAATAGACCAGCTGTAAAACAGGGCTTATGACCCGTTATGGTGTTGTCTTGGCTGATGTGAACCTGCTCACCACTAAACACAATCAAACGATTACTGCACTTAAACTACTTCATTGGACACGATATTCTCGATTAGCCATACGCTCATCACACATCTGTGTTTCACTAGCCGCGTTGCCGTTTACATTACCCTTCAAATTGCGCAAATTGAAAATACGCCCAATGAAAACACTTACAACTCCTATATATCGCAAACAGGTTTTTTTTTTAAGACAGTAAAATGCTTCGTTCCTGAATGAATCGGCCGTTTGAATGAATGGGTTGAATCTCAATGACTCACTCGTTAACTGTGACTTGCTGCCACTTCGCTTTCACATTTAATCTAACTTTAAACTTTAAATATTTAACAGTCTGTGGATCTAAATGCCACTTCTGTGTTTCCTCTGCAATGCAAAGACGGATTTAGCTGATACTGATTTAATTTGATTGATAACAATCCTATTGTGTCTAACTATTCTATGTAAGAATTAAACACAAAAGATAATGCAGACATTTAATTAGGTTAAAATGACTTTACAATGCTATAAACGGTACAAATAAGTTCAAACTCGTTGGAAAATATGATTTCAGTCACTGACCACCACACAGAATATGTAGAATATCAGAAACTTGTAACTTGCAATTAGCACTTTTAAAATGACTTGCTTGCAATGAAATTGCTTAAAATGTAAAATGTTGATAGAAAATTAAATTTGGATTTCATACATTTTTATTCAAACTAAATCCTGTCGTCCAGCATCTCCTCCTTCCTCTTTCATCCTCATCACCATAATGTGTTTTAGATGGACATATCAACAGAACATCAGAGAAATGTAGGATGTTAATAACAATGTATTTTCTGTTAACCAAACGCTTTTTAATCTTTGCTATTGCTTTAATGCAAATGAACAAGCGCTGTTATTTGTTGCGTAGTGACGTGTGTGTTCAAGTAAGCAGATATGAGCAGATTCTGCACAATACACTGTGTTTAATATATCATGAGGACTCACGAGAGATTTGGTTTACACGAACTTCCCCAGCAAAGTGAGTAAACATTAGTAATACGCCAGATTGGCTCGTGATCTGACAGCGTTACCCGCCACTGTTGATATTTACCACTTGTTCATTTGAAACCCTGGATGAGCTATAATCTCATTTATAACTGTGTCCCCTTTAGACAGGGTAACATCTACGAAAGGTGTCCTCCTAATCGGCTCGTCTTATCACATTTCACACCAAAAGCTTTTCTGGAGTCTGGTGTTATAGGCCGCTCTGCCACGCTCGAGCCCGTGAGCGAGCAAAGGCCAGATCCCTGATAATGCGTCACAGCCGGCGTGCCGTTTGCCACTGTCTTGTTGGTGAAAGCGCCAGAGGTGCCACTAAAAGGATCTGACAGCAAAGCCCTGATGTAATTTCACAGGCCATTTTAGATATGTTTGTAGCTAGTGTCCTTCAAATGACATTAACATCTCACAGTAGCTCATAGAAATGAGCTTTATTAGAGAATACACTTTTGGTCACGGGCAATGTTTATATTACGGCTAATTACATTAGCACTCATTTTCTCAAGAGTAGCACTGGGAAACCCGCGGATTAGCCGCCAGGGCGGGAATGAAGAGGCCTGCGAGAGCTAGAAACATCTTCTGATGGGATTATGAAGATGCTGACTTATGCTGATGTGGCATTACACCATGGCTGCAGATACATAACCAACGGGAAGTTCAGGAATCAAAATGTTTACCTTAATACTCGTTTCTTGTCGATATATAACAAACTAAATGCATACATCTACATGTTGGTATCTTACTAAAAAAAGGCTGGTCCAGTTGTGTAGTGTCTAACTTTAATGGTGGGAATATATGAACAAAATATTAGAAGTAAACTTTAGAGTAATTAAGTAATCAAGTGAACAGTCAGTAATAAAATACTACAACTAATAAACAATTGACAATAGGACAAATAAATTCAACAGAAAGATAGAGATGAAAACTGTGCTTTAAGTAGCCTACTGTTTGTGTTATATGCTAAGCGTTGTGTTGTACAGCATTGTGACTCGTTGTTGTTGTTGTTTGATTAACACTAACGCCACAGACAGGAGCGGGTATATATATGGGTGTATGGGTGTATATATGGGTGTATATATGGGTGTGTATAGGTGTATATATGGGTGTGTATATGGGTGTATATATGGGTGTATGGGTGTATATATGGGTGTATATATGGGTATATGGGTATATATATGGGTGTATATATGGGTATATGGGTGTATATATGGGTATATATATATATATGGGTATATGAGTATATATATGGGTATATGGGTATATATATGGGTATATATATGGGTATATGGGTATATATATGGGTGTATATATGGGTGTATATATGGGTATATGGGTGTATATATGGGTATATATATATGGGTGTATATATGGGTGTATATATGGGTATATGGGTATATATATGGGTGTATATATGGGTATATGGGTGTATATATGGGTGTATATATGGGTATATGAGTATATATATGGGTATATATATGGGTGTATATATGGGTGTGTATATGGGTATATATATGGGTGTGTATATGGGTGTATATATGGGTGTATATATGGGTATATGGGTATATATATGGGTGTATATATGGGTGTGTATATGGGTATATATATGGGTGTGTATATGGGTGTATGTATGGGTGTATATATGGGTGTGTATATGGGTATATGGGTGTGTATATGGGTGTGTATATGGGTGTGTATATGGGTGTATATATGGGTATATGGGTGTGTATATGGGTGTGTATATGGGTGTGTATATGGGTATATGGGTGTGTATATGGGTGTGTATATGGGTGTGTATATGGGTGTATGTATGGGTGTATATATGGGTGTGTATATGGGTATATGGGTGTGTATATGGTAGGGCTGGGTACCGAGTTCGGTACTTTTTAGGTACCGACCGAATTGCCTCGATACTACCGAGTATCGAAACATGTCTTGTTTTTCGGTACCAAATTTCGGTACCTAAGTGGTTAATCTCGTCAACGTCAGTGAAACAATTAGCATTCAGTATGATTGGCTGTGGCGGAAAAACACTAGTTTACGCGGCTGCCCAGAGACGCGGCTCGTCGCACGTGAGGCTGTAGTGTGTGTGTGTGTGTGTTAGAAGCGCACAGAATACACTAAGTTGAGAGTAATGGTGTGTTCACACCGAACGCGAATAGAGCATCAAATACGCGTATATCGCGTCTAGTCAGACGCTTAAATCTTCCGCTCGAGTTCAAATTTTTCAACTTGCGCAGAAGACGTTTGCGGCAAACGCATCATTCGCGACGCCCGCGAATGATGCGTCTATTCACGTCTTTGCATTGACTTTGTATGTAATCTACTCGCACAAATAATTAAATTCGCTTTCGGTGTGAACAAACCATTAGTAAACACTTGTTCATTAATAAATAATTAAAATATCTCCTTGCTATTGTTTCCACATCCATAATTATTAGGCTACTTTTGCCAGTGCTTTGCAAGCTTCACGTGCTGAGCGCGAGGCATATATCCCGCCCCCCAGTAGCCTATATTTAATTTAATTCACATTTATTTGTATAGCATTTTTCACAATAGATATCGTTTCAAAGCAGCTTTACAGAAAATGCATGTGTCTAAATTACAATTTAGAGTGATCTGTTATCAGAGGTGACAGTGTAATGCATTTAAATTAATTTTCATTCAGTTGCATTGTTAAACAATGCATTAAGGCAGAAACAATGAGCTCATTGAAGTAAAGAATAGCCTACATGTTGTTAAATGATTAGGAAACATAGAAAACTTTAGCATTGGTGCTTTTTTACAAACTCAAAATATGAGTGTAAAAAAGTAAACAAACTGAAAAAGAAACAAAATTAGGTAATGTTATATTGTTAAAACTGGTAACATAAAATTGGTATCGAAAAAAGTATCGTTCAGGAACCGGTATCGAAGTCAAGGTATCGGTATCGAACATTTTGTTACGATACCCAGCCCTAGTATATGGGTGTGTATATGGGTGTATATATGGGTGTGTATATGGGTGTGTATATGGGTGTGTATATGGGTGTGTATATGGGGGTATATATGGGTATATGGGTGTGTATATGGGTGTGTATATATGGGTGTGTATATGGGTATATATATGGGTGTGTATATGGGTGTATATATGGGTGTGTATATGGGTATATATATGGGTGTGTATATGGGTGTATATATGGGTGTATAAATGGGTGTGTATATGGGTATATGGGTGTGTATATGGGTGTATATATGGGTATATGGGTGTATATATGGGTATATGGGTGTATATATGGGTGTGTATATGGGGGTATATATGGGTGTGTATATGGGTGTGTATATGGGTGTGTATATATGGGTGTGTACATGGGTGTATATATGGGTGTGTGTATATGGGTGTGTATATGGGTGTATATATGGGTATATGGGTGTGTATATATATGGGTGTGTATATGGGTGTGTATATGGGTGTATATATGGGCGTATATATGGGTATATATATGGGTGTGTATATGGGTGTGTATATGGGTGTATATATGGGTGTGTATATGGGTATATATATGGGTGTGTATATGGGTGTATATATGGGTGTATATATGGGTGTATATATGGGTGTGTATATGGGTATATATATGGGTGTGTATATGGGTGTGTATATGGGTATATATATGGGTGTGTATATGGGTGTATATTAGTGCTGCCACTAACGACTAATTTTCTAACGACTAATCTTTCGACTAATTTTTCGATTAGTCGACTAATCTAAACGACTAATTAAAAAAAATCAAGTGTTTATTTCGTTGTGTCCATTTTATTTTGAACTCAACTGAAGGGCCAAAACATAAAATGTCACCTGTTCAAAAACATTATGTATTAACAATCTAAGCTTTACGTATCTGCATTTCCATTAGGCTATACCATATTAGTCAGAGTCCTAATCTAATCCTCTAATAACAAACATGTATGTATTACTTAAATTAGCTCTTTGTTCTGCCTTAAAAAATGTACAGTAAGCTAATAATGATTAATTTATGTACATTTCTGAAAAGCATAACTGATAACATCACTCTGAATAGTAAAGTAGATGCAATGCATTTTCTGTGAAAAGCGCTATACAAATAAATTGGAATTGAATTGAAAGAGTCTGGACTAGCCCACTATGAGTCGCGCTGAAAGCAGGCAGGCACGCAGTTATGTAGCTCGCGTTTACACTTGCGTGCATGGCGGACCCGTGCCGCGGTTTGCGTTAATGTGAAAGCAACACGGACTCGGGAGCGCTTGTTCAGGAAGTTAAGTAACCTGCCCATGCGTTTTAGCTGATTATGATGCATTTAGTTAAATAAAACACATGTAAGGGATGATAGTGTTGATGATTTACCTTGGATACGCGAGAGTTGAGTCTGCAGTTTATTCGCGCATTGCGCGTGCAATCAGGGCAACACATTTGGAAATCCACTGTCTCCTGAAAAACACAATATATTGACCCGCATGCGCCGTGCACGTTTGCGATGGCATAAGATGCACGCAAACTCAACAGGGTTCGGTAGAATTGAGTGTGAAACCAGACCAACGCTGCGGGGGGCGCCGGGAACAATCGCGCTCGCGCTCGGACTCGGACCGCAGCAAACGAGCCCACTGTGAAAGCTCCGTCACCTGCCTCCGCAATTTTTCATATCAAAGCAGTGAAGGCGGGCGGGAACGTGAAGGAAAATGATAGCAGATAAACCAGCAGGGCGCGCACGGCGCACAGACTGGTGTGTGGAGGTGAATTACAGTGAGCCGTTTGTGACGGGAGACCAAAAATAAATAGCGGTCAATAGTAAAACGACACGTCGACTAAAAAAATTGCCGTCGACTAATTTGCATGGTCGATTACGTCGACTAAGTCGACTAATCGCGGCAGCACTAGTGTATATATGGGTGTGTATATGGGTGTGTATATGGGTGTATATATGGGTGTGTATATGGGTATATATATGGGTGTGTATATGGGTGTGTATATGGGTATATATATGGTAGGGGTGTAACGATACACGTATTCGTATTGAACCGTTCGGTACGAGGCTTTCGGTTCGGTTTTCGGTACGCATTTTTGAACCGAACGGTTCGTTGGACCATTTTTCCTGCCGACCAAAATTTCGTTATTTCAAATGAAGGCGCGTCACGCGTGGCAAGCGCGCTCATAATGTGCGTGACCACAACATTGCCCAACATCAAATGGCAAATGTAATGTAAGCGGAACGAAACCACTCGTTATTGTGTGGTTGAAGGACCGTTTATCAGTTTGGACAAATACAGCGCGAGCCGATCTTAATCATCAGCACTGTTACTACACAGCCAAATCCAGTAAAGAAAGCATTTGAATTCGCCACTGAAGTAATAACATCGCTGCAAGATCTAGTGAGAAACATTTGCATTTCTCCGTTATTAACGGATCAAACAGCGCTGACGTGGAAACCAGGAAGAAACATTGTGCCATGAATGAACTATCCAGTGTCCACAGATCAGCAACATTCACCATGGGTTTACTGTAGTAACACTACTAACTGTAACCATGGAAGTTTGGCAGGAATAGTAGGCTATAATGCTTTCAAGTAACATCACGTCGGTTTTATTTTGACATTATGAATACAATTGCTTCCCTCAAATGGTAATCTGAACTAAAATAAACCTTTGTTTATAACTACTACAATATTACATTTAATTTTGTCCAAGGAGCTGTTTTGTTTTATAAGCTCCTAAGAAAAGTCAAGTATAGCTCCATCATTGCTCAAAGTTAAAAAATATCATACTTTATGATGTTAGTTTTAATAAAAATATAATTAAAAAGATTAAATCAAGGAAATTTCTCTGGCATTTCTTTCTTTTTGCTGTATCGGAAACGTACCGAACCGAACCGTGACACAAGTGTATCGTATCGAACCGAACCGTGAATTTTGTGAACCGTTACACCCCTAATATATGGGTATGTATATGGGTATATATATGGGTGTGTATATGGGTGTACATATGGGTGTGGATATGGGTGTGTATACGGGTGTGTATATGGGTGTGTATATGGGTATATATATGGGTGTGTATATGGGTGTATATATGGGTGTGGATATGGGTGTGTATATGGGTATATATATGGGTGTGTATATGGGTATATATATGGGTGTGTATATGGGTATATATATGGGTGTGTATATGGGTATATATATGGGTGTGTATATGGGTGTGTATATGGGTGTGTATATGGGTGTGTATACGGGTGTGTATATGGGTGTGTATATGGGTATATATATGGGTGTGTATACAGGTGTGTATATGGGTGTGTATATGGGTATATATATGGGTGTGTATATGGGTGTGTATATGGGTGTGTATATGGGTGTATATATGGGTGTATATATGGGTGTGTATATGGGTATATATATGGGTGTGTATATGGGTGTGTATATGGGTGTGTATATGGGTGTATATATGGGTGTATATGGGTGTATATATGGGTGTGTATATGGGTGTATATATGGGTGTGTATATGGGTGTGTATATGGGTGTATATATGGGTGTGTATATGGGTATATATATATATGGGTGTGTATATGGGTGTGTATATGGGTATATATATGGGTATGTATATGGGTATATATATGGGTGTGTATATGGGTGTATATATGGGTGTGGATATGGGTGTGTATACGGGTGTGTATATGGGTGGGTATATGGGTATATATATGGGTGTGTATATGGGTGTATATATGGGTGTGGATATGGGTGTGTATATGGGTGTATATATGGGTGTGTATACGGGTGTGTATATGGGTATATATATGGGTATGTATATGGGTATATATATGGGTGTGTATATGGGTGTATATATGGGTGTGGATATGGGTGTGTATACGGATGTGTATATGGGTGTGTATATGGGTATATATATGGGTGTGTATATGGGTGTATATTAGTGCTGCCGCGATTAGTCGACTTAGTCGACGTAATCGACCATGCAAATTAGTCGACGGCAATTTTTTTAGTCGACGTGTCGTTTTACTATTGACCGCTATTTATTTTTGGTCTCCCGTCACAAACGGCTCACTGTAATTCACCTCCACACACCAGTCTGTGCGCCGTGCGCGCCCTGCTGGTTTATCTGCTATCATTTTCCTTCACTGCCCGCCTTCACTGCTTTGATATGAAAAATTGCGGAGGCAGGTGACGGAGCTTTCACAGTTTGCTGCGGTCCGAGTCCGAGCGCGAGCGCGATTGTTCCCGGCGCCCCCCGCAGCGTTGGTCTGGTTTCACACTCAATTCTATCGAACCCTGTTGGGTTTGCGTGCATCTTATGCCATCGCAAACGTGCACGGCGCATGATAGAAAACAGAACGCGGGTCAATATATTGTGTTTTTCAAACGGACTCTGAGGAGACAGTGGATTTCCAAATGTGTTGCCCTGATTGCACGCGCAATGCGCGAATTCACTGCAGACTCAACTCTCGCGTATCCAAGGTAAATCATCAACACTATCATCCCTTACATGTGTTTTATTTAACTAAATGCATCAGAATCAACTAAAACGCATGGGCAGGTTACTTAACTTCCTGAACAAGCGCTCCCGAGTCCGTGTTGCTTTCACATTCACGCGAACCGCGGCACGGGTCCGCCATGCACGCAAGTGTAAACGCGAGCTACATAACTGCGTGCCTGCCTGCTTTCAGCGCGACTCATAGTGGGCTAGTCCAGACTCTTTCAATTCAATTCCAATTTATTTGTATAGCGCTTTTCACAGAAAATGCATTGCATCTACTTTACTATTCAGAGTGATGTTATCAGTTATGCTTTTCAGAAATGTACATAAATTAATCATTATTAGCTTACTGTACATTTTTTAAGGCAGAACAAGAGCTAATTTAAGTAATACATACATGTTTGTTATTAGAGGATTAGATTAGGACTCTGACTAATATGGTATAGCCTGATGGAAATTAGTCGTTAGTGGCAGCACTAGTGTATATATGGGTGTGGATATGGGTGTGTATATGGGTGTATATATGGGTGTGTATACGGGTGTGTATATGGGTGTGTATATGGGTATATATATGGGTGTGTATACGGGTGTGTATTTGGGTGTGTATATGGGTATATATATGGGTGTGTATATGGGTGTGTATATGGGTGTGTATATGGGTGTATATATGGGTGTATATATGGGTGTGTATATGGTTATATATATGGGTGTGTATATGGGTGTGTATATGGGTGTGTATATGGGTATATATATGGGTGTATATATGGGTATATATATGGGTGTATATATGGGTGTGTATATGGGTATATATTTGGGTGTCTATATGGGTGTGTATATGGGTGTGTATATGGGTGTGTATATGGGTGTATATATGGGTGTGTATATGGGTATATATATGGGTGTGTATATGGGTGTATATATGGGTGTATATATGGGTATATTAATGGGTGTATATATGGGTGTGTAAATGGGTGTATATATGGGTGTGTATATGGGTATGTATATGGGTATATATATGGGTGTGTATATGGGTGTGTATATGGGTGTGGATATGGGTGTGTATATGGGTGTGTATATGGGTATATATATGGGTGTGTATATGGGTGTGTATATGGGTATATATATGGGTGTGTATATGGTTGTGTATATGGGTGTGGATATGGGTGTGTATATGGGTGTGTATATGGGTATATATATGGGCGTGTATATGGGTGTGTATATGGGTATATATATGGGTGTATATATGGGTATATTAATGGGTGTATATATGGGTGTGTATATGGGTGTATATATGGGTGTATATATGGGTGTGTATATGGGTGTATATATGGGTATATATATGGGTGTATATATGGGTGTGTATATGGGTATATATATGGGTGTCTATATGGGTATATTAATGGGTGTATATATGGGTGTGTATATGGGTGTGTATATGGGTGTATATATGGGTATATATATGGGTGTGTATATGGGTGTATATATGGGTATATATATGGGTGTCTATATGGGTGTGTATATGGGTGTGTATATGGGTGTATATATGGGTGTGTATATGGGTATATATATGGGTGTATATATGGGTGTATATATGGGTGTGTATATGGGTGTATATATGGGTATATATATGGGTGTGTATATGGGTGTATATATGGGTATATATATGGGTGTCTATATGGGTGTGTATATGGGTGTGTATATGGGTGTATATATGGGTGTGTATATGGGTATATATATGGGTGTATATATGGGTGTATATATGGGTATATTAATGGGTGTATATATGGGTGTGTAAATGGGTGTATATATGGGTGTGTATATGGGTGTTTATATGGGTATATATATGGGTGTGTATATGGGTGTGGATATGGGTGTGTATATGGGTGTGTATATGGGTATATATATGGGTGTATATATGGGTGTGTATATGGGTGTGTATATGGGTGTGTATATGGGTGTGGATATGGGTGTGTATATGGGTGTGTATATGGGTGTATATATGGGTGTATATATGGGTGTGTATATGGGTGTGTATATGGGTGTATATATGGGTGTGTATATGGGTGTGTATATGGGTGTGTATATGGGTGTGTATATGGGTGTGTATATGGGTGTATATATGGGTGTGTATATGGGTATATATATGGGTGTGTATATGGGTGTGTATATGGGTATATATATGGGTGTGTATATGGGTATATATATGGGTGTGTATATGGGTGTGTATATGGGTATATATATGGGTGTGTATATGGGTGTGTATATGGGTGTGGATATGGGTGTGTATATGGGTGTGTATATGGGTATATATATGGGTGTGTATATGGGTGTGTATATGGGTATATATATGGGTGTATATATGGGTATATTAATGGGTGTATATATGGGTGTGTATATGGGTGTATATATGGGTGTATATATGGGTGTGTATATGGGTGTGTATATGGGTGTGTATATGGGTGTGTATATGGGTGTGTATATGGTAGGTGTGGAACGGTACATGTATTCGTATCGAACCGAAACGGTACGGGCGTCACGGTTCGGTGCACGAATTTACACAGAGAATACACGGTATAAAAATAAATAAAACTCGCGTGCAAATTAATTAATGTAATGCGGAACTACTGTTAGATAGGCGGGTTCTTTAGGGACACATAATCTGTACCATCGGCTTAGCTCTGAACGCGCGCTCACTTCAAACGTTGGCTTTATACGCGTGTCCTATTCGCTTTGGACTAGCGTCGAACTAGACGCGAATTTGACGCTATATTCGTGTTTGGTGTGACCGCATAATGAAGGCTGCGATGTCAAGATTGCAATGCTGGACTGTGTCTGTGTGTGTGTGTGTGTGTGTGCGCGCGCGAGAGAGAGAGGCGAGATCGAACTGTGTGTGTGTGTGTGTGTGAGACAGAGAGAGAGAGAAAGAGAGTGAGAGAGAGAGGCGCGCGACCGAACAGTGGAACCATAAAAAAAAACATACTCCGTAATTTTGTTCATACAGATCATTAAACCTGCAAAGTGTTTACTTATATTTGTGTACACTCGCAATAAAACACAACATTGTGCTTTTGTCACACTGTAAACTCTTGTCAAACTGTAACCTACAACTGTCACTCAACCAAAATCACACACACACACACACACACACACACACACACACACACACACACACACACACACACACACACACACACTGTTTTAAAAGAAAAACATATTTATCCGACTCCATTTCAAAACAGTCTGTGGGTCCCATCTTTTGGACATTCGTCATATTGCATTGGTTTTCATTTCCATTTCATTTCATTTGATTAAAAAAGAAAATCGAATGTGTTTTTAAGGGTAGTATTATTTTAACAGAAATCAATTATTTATAATTCAGATGAGAATAATGTTACATTGTTAATTAATAATCTTAATTAAAATTAAGGAAAACAAATATATTGATCTGAAATATAGCAAATTAATTTTAAATTAATTCAGGTACAATTACCAAACATATCGCAAGGTCTTTTTGTCTTTTCATTAATTTAATTAATAAACTAATTATATAAAACTATTGTCAGTGCACTACAAATAAACTGGTTCTATGCCTTTATATAATAAAACTTATTTAAAAAATACAATGCCTTCTGCATTTTTGTCTTGCTTTTCCCTCCATTGTACCGAAATCGTACCGAACCGTGATGTCTGAACCGAGGTATGAACCGAACCGTGACTTCTGTGTACCGTTCCACCCCTAGTATATGGGTGTGTATATGGGTGTGTATATGGGTGTGTATATGGGTGTGTATATGGGTATATATATGGGTGTGTATATGGGTGTGTATATGGGTGTGTATATGGGTGTGTATATGGGTGTGTATATGGGTGTGTATATGGGTATATATATGGGTGTGTATATGGGTGTGTATATGGGTGTGTATATGGGTGTGTATATGGGTGTGTATATGGGTGTGTATATGGGTGTGTATATGGGTGTTTATATGGGTGTGTATATGGGTGTGTATATGGGTGTTTATATGGGTGTGTATATAGGGTTGCTTTAAGACCTACATTAATGTTACACACGTCCCAAACTTTTTCACTCAGGATGGACATTTTGGCATAATTATGTGAGTATTTGACCGTTCAAGGGCTTTACGTCTAGAAATAGAGCACAGTTTGCGGTTAAATGAGGAATTATGCAGGATTGATTTTTTTTTTGTGCATTTTGTTGAATTTGCGTTGTATTCAGCGATTGTGTTATCGTGAAAAACTGATTCACCAAAAACCTTTCCTCTACCACCAATATTAGGATACAAATAGTAATTAAACAGTAATACAGTACATATTACTATTTGTATGGTGATATTGCATAGAGTAGAGGCCAAAAGAAAATTGACGAATTTCACCCTTTATTCAGATATTAATAAACATCTGTTAAGGATTTTGTAGCCATATTGTGTAGTTGTGCTTTGAGTCAGTTGTTTTATTTGTGATCATAACACAATGAAACATGACAAATTGTGCGACGTCTTTTTTGGCCAGGCTGCAGAAACAAGAGAGAACCTACAAAATATTAATAACTGATTATGCTGCAGTCATTGTATGCTTTTTACTGTTTTTCTCTGCAATTTCTTTTTGAATAGTGAAATAAAAATTGCAGCACTTTTTGCCAAATAATTTTGTCAGATAAATATCTTAACCAGATTTAGTGTTTTGTTCTTCCGCCATATAAAAAAAAAAAAATCAAATATTTGCCTCATATTTTAATGGTTTAGTTGAACTTGTAGGGTCATTAAAAACTAATATCCCTTCCGTACGTCACGTTTGGCCAATACTGTACACTGATACACATGATTCTGTGGTGAAGTAAATACTACAGAAAAAAACAATGTAGTTTACATGAAAAAGTTAGTTCAGGCAAGAATTAAAAAAATATAAGTACATTCTAGATTAGTACTCAATTAAAGTATGTAGAAATGAAAGCGTAAATATCAACTTTGGTGTTCCCACCATGCACTGGGCTTTGAATAATTAACGAGGCAGTTTTCCAGCTGTGTTTACACTGCTTCATCAGTGCTTCTGTTGTCAGGATTAGTAACTGGCCATTTTGTGACATTTGGAGTTCATTTTCTGCTCAAAATGACACATTCAAACACTAAAAATGTTACCGTCATTCTGTATTGTCCACCCAGTATTGAGGTCTCTGCGTTCACATGATGGGGATCTTAAGTAAAACATGTTGATATGGTGTTTCACACAATTTCTATTGTAATAATTGGTTAGATGTTGTTAAGTAAAGCATATATTGTACATTGTACAATGAAATGTATGGTAGGAAAGGAAATTTCAACAAAATAGATACTACTCAATCTTTTACTAACCAAGTTAAAATTACGTATTTTCTTGTTTTACTTTCACTTAACTTAGTTAAGTAGAGTTTACTTAATTACAAATGTACTTAAAACGTTTTACTTATTGTTTATTTCAGTGTAGATTGAGAGTTTGTCTGAAGCTACAGAGCTTTTGGTGTTCATCCTTTCCCACGTGTGTGTGTGTGTGTGTGTGTGTGTGTGTGTGTGTGTGTGTGTGTGTGTGTGTGTGTGTGTGTGTGTGTGTGTGTGTGTGTGTGTGTGTGTGTGTGTGTGTGTGTGTGTGTGTGTGTGTGTGTGTGTGTGTTTTCCAGACATGTCATCATTCATTTGTCGCAGGACATCTCTTTGAAGGGCTTTCAGACTTATTCTTAATCATATTTGCCTGCCTCAAATCCTTTAATTTGTCCATTGGCTCCCTGCCTCGGGCCTTTGAGAACATCTCAACACACCTGCGATCCTTCAGAGTAAACGCTCTACAGAAGCCTTAAACCTGCACTTTCAGTCCCTCAAACACCATCGCATCTCAACGCATTGTTAGCATCTTAGTTATAAATCATAGCATCCAAAAATAGACAGCACTTAAGAGAATTAAAACCCAATCTCCTCTAATCCGTAATCTAGCTGCGGTTATTCTGTCATTGCCATAATGAGCCCTAGCCCGTACAGGTTAGCAGATGTGTGCTGACCGTTACACACACACACACACACATGTCTGATGTATAGTTACAAACCGACGACATGCATTACGGTATTGCTGAACACCCAGTGTCCACTCTGCACTTTACATAACCCGTTTTTAAGCTGTAGATGAACACTAAAATGGCAGTGCACAACAGAAAAAGTGTACTGTATATTAAAAGCTCTTATATAATAGATCAAAAACATGAGAGGGGGAAGCGGGCCACACTAAAGCAGCGCACAGTGTTTCCACAGCAGATCGAGCTGCCGGTCGGGTCTGGCCAAGGCAACACTGTAATTAGGAGCTAAATGCTGCACTAAGTCAGAATGTGGTTTTGCGAGCATTTCCAAGGGACAACCAGTCTTGTGGTCTGTGGCTTTTATCATCAAATGCAAATTGCACAGTTGAGGAGGAGTGGCACTGACTCACAGGCTTCGTACGGGCCAGGCTGGACATTCATGTGGTGCAATATGTCAGAAGCAACATATTCATGTGTTTTCCAGATTGTGGACGTGCCATTAAAAACACCATGGCAAGGCTATACTTTACAAGATCACTGCCCTCTTTCTCTGTGTGTGTGAAGCATGCCAACAACAAGGAAGGAAAAGTTAGGACAAAATACCAAAACAAAGAAAACAAACATAAACCAGCATTTCCATAATAAGCCTTTTTATGGGAAGATGTGTACAGATTTAGTGCTTTGGAAATAGTGATTTCAATGGCTTTTCCGTGTTTTTCTCCCAGGTTATGTGAAACATGCGATGGCTGTTATCTGTGTTTGTGTTGCGCAAGGGACTCTTAAGTTGAAGTCGGTATATATTGTTTCTGGTTTCACTTCCACACACTGGAAAAAAAATGGTAACCTAAAAAATTTGGTAACATCTAAATTAATTTTATTCAAAACCATTATTTAACATTACTGAATCTGCCTTATTATATTTTCATATATACACATTTAATATATTTAATACATATTCAAAATGTATCGAATAATATATTGTGTAAATATATTGCAATATATTGAATAATACATAAGGGATTGTTGCTTTATATATTGAAAAATAGGTCACAATATTCAGTGATATATAGTAACGTAGGCCGTATATAATTTAATATTCAATAATATATAGATAGTTGTACACGTGATACAATACGGCACAGTGTGTATAAACATATTCGAATATGCACTGCTTTTCAAACATTTTGGATCGGTAAGATTTTAATTTTTTAAAAAGAAGTCTCTTCTGCTCACCGAGGCTGCATTTATTTAATTAAAAATACCAAAAAAACTGTAATATTGTGAAATATTATTAGAATGCTAATCAGCTGTTTTCTATGTGATTATATAGTAAAGTGTAATTTATTCCTGTGATCAAAGCTGAATTTTCAGCATCATTACTCCAGTCTTCAGTGTCACATGATCCTTCAGAAATCACTCTAATATGATGATTACCAAATTTATAGAATTTTTTTCAATGAAATGAATGTACTATATTTTAGTTTGATAATGTTTTTATTTAAAATTTTGTATTTTTAGGGGATTTTAATGGTACTAAATTATATTGACGCTGTATTTATAATCCATTTATTCACGTTTTGAGCATAGACCTGAAAATGACATTTCCATCTTAAACTGTTGTAAATCTTGAATGCTTTAGAGCGACAGACTGGCGTTTGATCTCTTTTCAAAGACGACACTTGGCAGATTATTGCTGAAGTGAAAAAAGTTTTAAAAAAGTGAACTTAAAAAAGTTACAGAATTTTACTTTTATTGTTATGTAAAATGCACAAAAATACTATTTTACATTTTTATATGAAATATATATTTTCAAAAACATGTTTTACTCTAAAACTGAAAAAAAAGATCAAAGCCATGATTCTAAACAAGTTTTGTTCCAAATTTGATCTTGACATCTCAGTAGATGAGCGTTCAGTGAGAGTGTGTTCGGCTGCAGTACCGAACGCTTCCACTAGAGGAAACTCTCATTCATTAACAATGCGCTCGTTTCTGACCGCGAGGAGCACAAGTGTGACTAATTTCACAGGACCATTTCATGTCCATGTGTGTGTGTGTGTGTGTGTGTGTGTGTGTGTGTTCACACAGCAAGTGCCAAAACCTTTACCAAGTTTCGTATCATTCCAATGAAGTAAAAAATTCTACAAAAACAAAACGTAAATTGTTTTGGTCAAAAATGACCGAAGAGCACCAGAGAGTTGCACGTTTATGCTATTAATGTAGTTACTTAAATATATAGTGGTGGTGGGCATTCAAAAAATGGTTTGAGTTTCAGAGCTGAGAAAGAGTATTATATGTAACATTGTTGAGAAATACTAAACCATAATAATGAGCCTTTAAAACATAAATAAAGCACTCAAGCGCACACATAAAGCTTGCTGCAGTGCACCGGCAAAACTAATGAATGCGTCTAAAAAACAGCAAGTCTGAACATTTGAAGAGTTTATTAATAAACGTATGTTTTGAACGCATGAAGCGGCCGACTCGCACTCGTCCTCTCAGTACAGCGGATGCGCTTGGAGAGAGAAATGCTCGTTCAGTTACACGTGTCGTGCATTGACCTCCACTTTTGTCCAAACCAAGAAAGCCAACGTAATGCCTGTTTATAGCGCTCAAGCTCTGGTTTCTAAGTGAACCACTGGATGTGGGTGTTGGGGAAATGAATTCAATGGTAGTGTTTTCCGAATGAAACACAAGAGCTGTGCATTTTGAGAGATGTGTCTGATGTAGAGAGCTGTGTTTATCTCAAAGCGAGTGTAAAGAAGATAATGTGCGTGGAGTGTGCCTCAACTAACCATTTTTAGTGTGTAAGCAACATTAAAAACTGTAATTATCAATCCCAGAACATAAAACAATACATGTACAGTGACGGTCCGCCTTTCTTTCCATTGTTCTGGGAAAGTTTGAGCTGAAACCGCAGTAAAGTCAACTCAGCACCAAAGATCTGGTTGATTACTGCCAAAAACTGCAGCCCACAAATACTGTGTACATAGTTTGCTTCTCAGAAATGATGACAAACAAAGCGCACTGGAGCGTAGCTGTGTTTGCCCATGGTGATGATGCAAAAGCTGGACCGCTGCTGGTTTCGGTGTGGCTAACGTGAACAGAGCTGCCATGTGCGCTGGCTGGGACCACGCTCGCCAGAAACGCTCTCGGCCCGCCACACAGGGACAGCTACTGGCGCTGGGACGTTATAATTCCCACATCCTCATCATGTCAAAGTCGACGCCTGAACCAGCTAAACGTTCCCAACAGCATTAATCTCACAGAAATGCACAGCTTCCACCAAATTACATAATGACTACATGATATGTGCGGCTCGTTCAGGAGAGGTCCGTGATGACATTTACCATCCCAGAATCCCACGCACTTACAACTGAACACTCGGAAAAACACACTGGGTTAAAAACAACCCAATTTGGGTTGTTTCAACCCAAGGGCTGGGTAAATATAGGACAGAATACATGTTGGGTTAATTTTACCCAGCAAATTGGGTTGTTTATTTAACCCAGTATACTGGGTTGATTCATTTTTACTACAGTACTAGTTTTATTTTTTTTTATTTTTTTACTTCATGCATTTTATGTTTTGGATTAATCTTTATGGATTAAGTTAAATCCTCTAAACCTTTTTTTGTTGTTGTTAAAGTACTCGATATATGCTGTGACCGACTCCATAACCTGTCCATAATAAACAATGAGTTTACAGTTCTCAGAACATATTTGAACTTTCTAAGCATTTATATTCTGTATCTTTTTTTAAAATAAAATCATCAAAAGTTATGCAAGGCATCAGGTGTTTCAATCACGCAAAAAGATCGACGCAACACTCGTTGAGGTGACTCGCATCGCGCCACTGTATGTTGCTTGCAAAAAAATTAAACGATATATATAGAACAATAGCGAATTTATAGACACAAACCTCCATTTTACCGAAGACATGCAACTATTTGACGGAGCTGGGCTGCTCTCTCCTGAAGAGGGCGCAACAAGCCCGCGATAAATAACTCAACCCCTGGAGTGTTACGTCTGACCCAGGATCTGGGTTACACCAAAACTTCTCAAACACTGGGTTGTTACGTCTGACCCAGGATCTGGGTTACACCAAAACTTCTCAAACACTGGGTTGTTACGTCTGACCCAGGATCTGGGTTACACCAAAACTGCTCAAACACTGGGTTGTTACGTCTGACCCAGGATCTGGGTTACACCTAAACTGCTCAAACACTGGGTTGTTACGTCTGACCCAGGATCTGGGTTACACCAAAACTTCTCAAACACTGGGTTGTTACGTCTGACCCAGGATCTGGGTTACACCAAAACTGCTCAAACACTGGGTTGTTACGTCTGACCCAGGATCTGGGTTACACCAAAACTTCTCAAACACTGGGTTGTTACGTCTGACCCAGGATCTGGGTTACACCAAAACTTCTCAAACACTGGGTTGTTACGTCTGACCCAGGATCTGGGTTACACCAAAACTTCTCAAACACTGGGTTGTTACGTCTGACCCAGGATCTGGGTTACACCAAAACTGCTCAAACACTGGGTTGTTACGTCTGACCCAGGATCTGGGTTACACCTAAACTGCTCAAACACTGGGTTGTTACGTCTGACCCAGGATCTGGGTTACACCAAAACTTCTCAAACACTGGGTTGTTACGTCTGACCCAGGATCTGGGTTACACCAAAACTGCTCAAACACTGGGTTGTTACGTCTGACCCAGGATCTGGGTTACACCAAAACTTCTCAAACACTGGGTTGTTACGTCTGACCCAGGATCTGGGTTACACCAAAACTTCTCAAACACTGGGTTGTTACGTCTGACCCAGGATCTGGGTTACACCAAAACTTCTCAAACACTGGGTTGTTACGTCTGACCCAGGAGTTGAGTAACACAAAAGCTACCCAAACACCGGGTTGTTGCGTCTGACCCAGGATCTGGGTTACACCAAAACTGCTCAAACACTGGGTTGTTACGTCTGACCCAGGATCTGGGTTACACCAAAACTTCTCAAACACTGGGTTGTTACGTCTGACCCAGGATCTGGGTTACACCAAAACTTCTCAAACACTGGGTTGTTACGTCTGATCCAGGAGTTGAGTAACACAAAAGCTACCCAAACACCGGGTTGTTGCGTCTGACCCAGGATCTGGGTTACACCAAAACTGCTCAAACACTGTACCCAAAAGGCTCAACCCAGGATTTGGGTAGAAAAAATAACCCAAGAATTTTTAGAGTGAAGGAAGGACCTGAGAATCTAGAGACCAAATATCATAGATTCACATTTCCAAAAATGTATAAATCTATATGTTACGTGGCCGTTGCCACAGTTGTGTTGCAGTAACAATGCCTGTAATTTACTTACAATACATTATTGTGTTGGCATCTGTGGTTACCATGGCACATCATTAGTGAGGGTAATCTAATATAAAGCAGTATGTGGGTAGTTGTCATGTGATCACTGTCATGTTGAAGACTCTTAGTTTGTATTTTCTTTCCTTGTTGTTGTATTCTTCTCAGTTCTTCCTGTGTTTAATCTGTTCCTTCGGTTAGTGTGCATGGAAACTATGTACAAACCTTAATTAAACTATTTAATAATCAAGTAAAAAAGGATTATGATATTACGCTGTACCCACATTGAACCAGCGGATTGTAAAATGGATGATGGATGATTCAGCTGCGGCGCCATCTTCTGATCAAACGCAGGAACTCTCACAGTGCATTATGGGTATTCTCTAGCCGTTGAGCGTAAATCGGCTGTACTCTCGTTATTGCGGTGCATTGTGGGATTGAATGAGTGCACTCGATAACGTCCACTATGGTTTCGGACACCACTACTAATGGCTGTCCCTCAAATAAGGGAATAGGGGCCGGTTTCGGACACAGCCATCGTTAGTTCCTCGTTTACTCGGTGTATTATACCTCAGATGTCCATTGTATAAATTGCTTTGAAAAATGATTCAGTGTATGATTACACCTTTGGCAGGACTTGTGCAAGCTAGGCCAATTAAAAGCAATTACATGTCTTTCTCCTTTTTGTATTATACACACATAGGCCTAAGTATTATTACAGTTCATTAAATAATTATCCTACATTATAAAACTGACCATAGATCAGTTAAAAGCGTTAGACACTCGCCAATGTCTTCATCAGAGCAACGCCCTTCAGCGGGAAACCATTAGACTTTTTCAAAAACAAGGTTCGAAAAAGACAAAGCCTCGTTTGCCTTGAGTTTACAAACAACCTCCAAACCACTGATTCGAAACTAAGCATTTTGAGGCTTTGTGAAGTGCACATCTCCAGCCCCTTGGTGGTTATTATTGTACCATGTCTTGAACATTTGATTTGTGATATTTTGGGTTCTGGCTGCTGAGATTTGCTTTTCTATAATAAATAAGTTGCATTTAGAGCAATGCCTCAACTATTCCTCTACTACACGTTACAATCACATTATTAGTTCTACGATTCGTCTGAGGAAATATTGCTATAAATGATAACTTAATGAGGTATGCCTCAAAATATAACAGTGTGCAAATCCGCAGAAACGATGTTTGTTTTAGTATTAATGGGTCAGGCAGAGTCAGCAGCCTATTCATGAAATCATACAGTCACACAGTGCCAAGCTGGCCATCTTCTGCTCTCTCAAGCCTAAATACAGCAAACTCAATATTAGTTGAGGTGTTTCCTTGAAAAGACATAAATGCGCGGTGTCATTCAAACACAGGGAGTGCAAAGCCCTCGCGTATTTATACACTGTGTATTTTTCTCGTTTTCTTCCTGGACTGCCTCCAGCGCTGTTTAACAAAAAGAAGACTGTTTTGAATGAAACGCTATAAATTAGAATATCTCAGCTTCCCCCTTGACTCTAATGTTTACTCTGGTGGCTGGGAGTCAGGCCAGTGGAGAAGGAATAGTTTTCAGAAATAATTGTGAGGCACAGACTAATTACTTGTGATCCGCCTCTGGGGAAAGCTTAATCCCGAATCATGCTCAGTATCTCGATAGAGTGGAAAAGACGGTCGCGCTCCTGCCAGTTATTGTGTGTTGTTTGCCAGCCAGCCTCACAATCGGCGGTCTGTTTGGCGTAATTGAGGAACACCTCGCAGCGATGACGAATCTGCGTATCTCTGCAGGACCTGCATTGTGCCCCGCTTCAATTTAATATTCCCTGAGCAGTGTGAAACAGCACCGGGATGATATACATCCGATTGAATTAGACTCAGGAATGCCATCGACAAGAACAGCTTCTGACTGCCGGTGACACTCTTAAGGAAGTAGCGGTCGGCGCTCAGCGAATGAGGTCAGACTTGTGTGACCCCGTAACATAAAGCCACGTGCAGAAGATGTGTATCTTCACAGGGAATCTTGTTTTCATTAGCTCTGGCCATGAAACTGAATCGTATCTCATGCATTCTCTGAATAAATGTGAATTAAGCAGGAGTGAGAATGTATTCGCTATCCGCAGACGCATGTTTTATTTTGCCAAGGCCAAGTCAGGTGAGCAGTCACACCCAGATCATAATGATATTAGTGAGCAGTCACACCCAGATCATGATGATATTAGTGACCAGTCACACCCAGATCATGATGATATTAGTGACCAGTCACACCCAGATCACGATGATATTAGTGACCAGTCACACCCAGATCATGATGATATTAGTGACCAGTCACACCCAGATCACGATGATATTAGTGACCAGTCACACCCGGATCATGATGATATTAGTGACCAGTCACACCCAGATCACGATGATATTAGTGACCAGTCACACCCAGATCATGATGATATTAGTGACCAGTCACACCCAGATCATGATGATATTAGTGACCAGTCACACCCAGATCATGATGATATTAGTGACCAGTCACACCCAGATCATGATGATATTAGTGACCAGTCACACCCAGATCATGATGATATTAGTGACCAGTCACACCCAGATCACGATGATATTAGTGAGCAGTCACACCCAGATCATGATGATATTAGTGACCAGTCACACCCAGATCATGATGATATTAGTGAGCAGTCACACCCAGATCACGATGATATTAGTGACCAGTCACACCCAGATCATGATGATATTAGTGAGCAGTCACACCCAGATCACGATGATATTAGTGACCAGTCACACCCAGATCATAATGATATTAGTGAGCAGTCACACCCAGATCATGATGATATTAGTGACCAGTCACACCCAGATCATGATGATATTAGTGACCAGTCACACCCAGATCACGATGATATTAGTGACCAGTCACACCCAGATCACGATGATATTAGTGACCAGTCACACCCAGATCATGATGATATTAGTGAGCAGTCACACCCAGATCACGATGATATTAGTGAGCAGTCACACCCGGATCATGATGATATTAGTGATCAGTCACACCCAGATCATGATGATATTAGTGACCAGTCACACCCAGATCATGATGATATTAGTGACCAGTCACACCCAGATCATGATGATATTAGTGACCAGTCACACCCAGATCATGATGATATTAGTGACCAGTCACACCCAGATCACGATGATATTAGTGACCAGTCACACCCAGATCATGATGATATTAGTGACCAGTCACACCCAGATCATGATGATATTAGTGACCAGTCACACCCAGATCATGATGATATTAGTGACCAGTCACACCCAGATCATGATGATATTAGTGAGCAGTCACACCCAGATCACGATGATATTAGTGACCAGTCACACCCAGATCATGATGATATTAGTGACCAGTCACACCCAGATCATGATGATATTAGTGACCAGTCACACCCAGATCACGATGATATTAGTGACCAGTCACACCCAGATCATAATGATATTAGTGACCAGTCACACCCAGTTCATGATGATATTAGTGAGCAGTCACACCCAGATCACGATGATATTAGTGAGCAGTCACACCCAGATCACGATGATATTAGTGACCAGTCACACCCAGATCATGATGATATTAGTGACCAGTCACACCCAGATCACGATGATATTAGTGACCAGTCACACCCAGATCATAATGATATTAGTGACCAGTCACACCCAGATCATGATGATATTAGTGACCAGTCACACCCAGATCACGATGATATTAGTGACCAGTCACACCCAGATCATGATGATATTAGTGACCAGTCACACCCAGATCATGATGATATTAGTGACCAGTCACACCCAGATCATAATGATATTAGTGACCAGTCACACCCAGATCATAATGATATTAGTGACCAGTCACACCCAGATCATGATGATATTAGTGACCAGTCACACCCAGATCATGATGATATTAGTGACCAGTCACACGCAGATCATAATGATATTAGTGACCAGTCACACCCAGATCATGATGATATTAGTGACCAGTCACACCCAGATCACGATGATATTAGTGACCAGTCACACCCAGATCATGATGATATTAGTGACCAGTCACACCCAGATCACGATGATATTAGTGACCAGTCACACCCAGATCATGATGATATTAGTGACCAGTCACACCCAGATCATGATGATATTAGTGACCAGTCACACCCAGATCATGATGATATTAGTGACCAGTCACACCCAGATCATAATGATATTAGTGACCAGTCACAACCAGATCATAATGATATTAGTGACCAGTCACACCCAGATCATGATGATATTAGTGACCAGTCACACCCAGATCATGATGATATTAGTGACCAGTCACACCCAGATCATAATGATATTAGTGACCAGTCACACCCAGATCATGATGATATTAGTGACCAGTCACACCCAGATCACGATGATATTAGTGACCAGTCACACCCAGATCATGATGATATTAGTGAGCAGTCACACCCAGATCATGATGATATTAGTGACCAGTCACACCCAGATCATGATGAAATTAGTGAGCAGTCACACCCAGATCACGATGATATTAGTGACCAGTCACACCCAGATCATGATGATATTAGTGACCAGTCACACCCAGATCACGATGATATTAGTGACCAGTCACACCCAGATCATAATGATATTAGTGACCAGTCACACCCAGATCATGATGATATTAGTGACCAGTCACACCCAGATCATGATGATATTAGTGACCAGTCACACCCAGATCATAATGATATTAGTGACCAGTCACACCCAGATCATAATGATATTAGTGACCAGTCACACCCAGATCATGATGATATTAGTGACCAGTCACACCCAGATCATGATGATATTAGTGACCAGTCACACCCAGATCATAATGATATTAGTGACCAGTCACACCCAGATCATGATGATATTAGTGACCAGTCACACCCAGATCACGATGATATTAGTGACCAGTCACACCCAGATCACGATGATATTAGTGACCAGTCACACCCAGATCATGATGATATTAGTGACCAGTCACACCCAGATCATGATGATAATAGTGACCAGTCACACCCAGATCACGATGATATTAGTGAGCAGTCACACCCAGATCATGATGATATTAGTGACCAGTCACACCCAGATCATGATGATATTAGTGACCAGTCACACCCAGATCATGATGATATTAGTGACCAGTCACACCCAGATCATGATGATATTAGTGACCAGTCACACCCAGATCATGATGATATTAGTGACCAGTCACACCCAGATCACGATGATATTAGTGAGCAGTCACACCCAGATCACGATGATATTAGTGACCAGTCACACCCAGATCATGATGATATTAGTGACCAGTCACACCCAGATCATGATGATATTAGTGAGCAGTCACACCCAGATCATGATGATATTAGTGAGCAGTCACACCCAGATCATGATGATATTAGTGACCAGTCACACCCAGATCATGATGATATTAGTGACCAGTCACACCCAGATCATGGTGATATTAGTGACCAGTCACACCCAGATCATGATGATATTAGTGACCAGTCACACCCAGATCATGATGATATTAGTGAGCAGTCACACCCAGATCATGATGATATTAGTGACCAGTCACACCCAGATCATGATGATATTAGTGACCAGTCACACCCAGATCATGATGATATTAGTGACCAGTCACACCCAGATCATGGTGATATTAGTGACCAGTCACACCCAGATCATGGTGATATTAGTGACCAGTCACACCCAGATCACGATGATATTAGTGACCAGTCACACCCAGATCACGATGATATTAGTGACCAGTCACACCCAGATCATGATGATATTAGTGACCAGTCACACCCAGATCATGATGATATTAGTGACCAGTCACACCCAGATCATGATGATATTAGTGACCAGTCACACCCAGATCACGATGATATTAGTGAGCAGTCACACCCAGATCATGATGATATTAGTGACCAGTCACACCCAGATCACGATGATATTAGTGACCAGTCACACCCAGATCACGATGATATTAGTGACCAGTCACACCCAGATCATGATGATATTAGTGACCAGTCACACCCAGATCATGATGATATTAGTGACCAGTCACACCCAGATCACGATGATATTAGTGACCAGTCACACCCAGATCACGATGATATTAGTGACCAGTCACACCCAGATCATAATGATATTAGTGACCAGTCACACCCAGATCATGATGATATTAGTGACCAGTCACACCCAGATCATAATGATATTAGTGACCAGTCACACCCAGATCATGATGATATTAGTGACCAGTCACACCCAGATCATGATGATATTAGTGGCCAGTCACACCCAGATCACGATGATATTAGTGACCAGTCACACCCAGATCACGATGATATTAGTGGCCAGTCACACCCAGATCACGATGATATTAGTGACCAGTCACACCCAGATCACAATGATATTAGTGACCAGTCACACCCAGATCACGATGATCTTAGTGACCAGTCACACCCAGATCATGATGATATTAGTGACCAGTCACACCCAGAGATATTAGTGACCAGTCACACCCAGAGATATTAGTGACCAGTCACACCCAGATCACGATGATATTAGTGAGCAGTCACACCCAGATCACGATGATATTAGTGACCAGTCACACCCAGATCACGATGATATTAGTGATCATTCACACCCAGATCACGATGATATTAGTGACCAGTCACACCCAGATCACGATGATATTAGTGACCAGTCACACCCAGATCATGATGATATTAGTGACCAGTCACACCCAGATCATGATGATATTAGTGACCAGTCACACCCAGATCACGATGATATTAGTGACCAGTCACACCCAGATCATGATGATATTAGTGACCAGTCACACCCAGATCACGATGATATTAGTGACCAGTCACACCCAGATCATGATGATATTAGTGACCAGTCACACCCAGATCATGATGATATTAGTGACCAGTCACACCCAGATCACGATGATATTAGTGAGCAGTCACACCCAGATCACGATGATATTAGTGACCAGTCACACCCAGATCACGATGATATTAGTGATCATTCACACCCAGATCACGATGATATTAGTGACCAGTCACACCCAGATCACGATGATATTAGTGACCAGTCACACCCAGATCATGATGATATTAGTGACCAGTCACACCCAGATCACGATGATATTAGTGACCAGTCACACCCAGATCACGATGATATTAGTGACCAGTCACACCCAGATCACGATGATATTAGTGACCAGTCACACCCAGATCATGATGATATTAGTGACCAGTCACACCCAGATCACGATGATATTAGTGACCAGTCACACCCAGATCATGATGATATTAGTGACCAGTCACACCCAGATCATGATGATATTAGTGACCAGTCACACCCAGATCACGATGATATTAGTGACCAGTCACACCCAGATCACGATGATATTAGTGACCAGTCACACCCAGATCACGATGATATTAGTGACCAGTCACACCCAGATCATAATGATATTAGTGACCAGTCACACCCAGATCATGATGATATTAGTGACCAGTCACACCCAGATCATAATGATATTAGTGACCAGTCACACCCAGATCATGATGATATTAGTGACCAGTCACACCCAGATCATGATGATATTAGTGACCAGTCACACCCAGATCATGATGATATTAGTGGCCAGTCACACCCAGATCACGATGATATTAGTGACCAGTCACACCCAGATCACGATGATATTAGTGGCCAGTCACACCCAGATCACGATGATATGAGTGACCAGTCACACCCAGATCACGATGATATTAGTGACCAGTCACACCCAGATCACGATGATATTAGTGACCAGTCACACCCAGATCATGAACTATATTAGTGACCAGTCACACCCAGAGATATTGGTGACCAGTCACACCCAGATCATGATGATATTAGTGACCAGTCACACCCAGATCACGATGATATTAGTTACCAGTCACACCCATATAACGATGATATTAGTGACCAGTCACACCCAGATCACGATGATATTAGTGACCAGTCACACCCAGATCACGATGATATTAGTGACCAGTCACACCCAGATCACGATGATATTAGTGACCAATCACACCCAGATCACGATGATATTAGTGACCAGTCACACCCAGATCATGATGATATTAGTGACCAGTCACACCCAGATCACGATGATATTAGTGACCAATCACACCCAGATCACGATGATATTAGTGACCAGTCACACCCAGATCATGATGATATTAGTGACCAGTCACACCCAGATCATGATGATATTAGTGACCAGTCACACCCAGATCATGATGATATTAGTGACCAGTCACACCCAGATCATGATGATATTAGTGACCAGTCACACCCAGATCACGATGATATTAGTGACCAGTCACACCCAGATCATAATGATATTAGTGACCAGTCACACCCCGATAACGATGATATTAGTGACCAGTCACACCCAGATCACGATGATATTAGTGACCAGTCACACCCAGATCACGATGATATTAGTGACCAGTCACACCCAGATCATGATGATATTAGTAACCAGTCACACCCAGAGATATTAGTGACCAGTCACACCCAGATCATGATGATATTAGTGACCAGTCACACCCAGATCATGATGATAATAGTGACCAGTCACACCCAGATCACGATGATATTAGTGACCAGTCACACCCAGATCACGATGATATTAGGGACCAGTCACACCCAGATCATGATGATATTAGTGACCAGTCACACCCAGATCATGATGATATTAGTGTCCAGTCACACCCAGATCATGATGATATTAGTGACCAGTCACACCCAGATCATGATGATATTAGTGACCAGTCACACCCAGATCACGATGATATTAGTGACCAGTCACACCCAGATCATGATGATATTAGTGACCAGTCACACCCAGATCATGATGATATTAGTGACCAGTCACACCCAGATCATGATGATATTAGTGTCCAGTCACACCCAGATCATGATGATATTAGTGACCAGTCACACCCAGATCATGATGATATTAGTGACCAGTCACACCCAGATCATGATGATATTAGTGACCAGTCACACCCAGATCATGATGATATTAGTGACCAGTCACACCCAGATCATGATGATATTAGTGACCAGTCACACCCAGATCATGATGATATTAGTGACCAGTCACACCCAGATCATGATGATATTAGTGACCAGTCACACCCAGATCACGATGATATTAGTGACCAGTCACACCCAGATCACGATGATATTAGTGACCAGTCACACCCAGATCACGATGATATTAGTGACCAGTCACACCTAGATCATGATGATATTAGTGACCAGTCACACCCAGATCACGATGATATTAGTGACCAGTCACACCCAGATCATGATGATATTAGTCACCAGTCACACCCAGATCATGATGATATTAGTGACCAGTCACACCCAGATCATGATGATATTAGTGACCAGTCACACCCAGATCATAATGATATTAGTGACCAGTCACACCCAGATCATGATGATATTAGTGAGCAGTCACACCCAGATCATGATGATATTAGTGACCAGTCACACCCAGATCATGATGATATTAGTGACCAGTCACACCCGGATCATGATGATATTAGTGATCAGTCACACCCAGATCATAATGATATTAGTGACCAGTCACACCCAGATCATGATGATATTAGTGAGCAGTCACACCCAGATCATGATGATATTAGTGATCAGTCACACCCAGATCATGATGATATTAGTGACCAGTCACACCCGGATCATGATGATATTAGTGATCAGTCACACCCAGATCATGATGATATTAGTGACCATTCACACCCAGATCATGATGATATTAGTGACCAGTCACACCCAGATCATGATGATATTAGTGTCCAGTCACACCCAGATCATGATGATATTAGTGACCAGTCACACCCAGATGATGATGATATTAGTGACCAGTCACACCCAGATCACGATGATATTAGTGACCAGTCACACCCAGAGATATTAGTGACCAGTCACACCCAGAGATATTAGTGACCAGTCACACCCAGATCATGATGATATTAGTGACCAGTCACACCCAGATCATGATGATATTAGTGACCAGTCACACCCAGATCCCGATGATATTAGTGACCAGTCACACCCAGATCATGATGATATTAGTGACCAGTCACACCCAGATCACGATGATATTAGTGACCAGTCACACCCAGAGATATTAGTGACCAGTCACACCCAGATCATGATGATATTAGTGACCAGTCACACCCAGATCATGATGATATTAGTGACCAGTCACACCCAGATCCCGATGATATTAGTGACCAGTCACACCCAGATCATGATGATATTAGTGACCAGTCACACCCAGATCACGATGATATTAGTGACCAGTCACACCCAGATCATGATGATATTAGTGACCAGTCACACCCAGATCATGATGATATTAGTGAGCAGTCACACCCAGATCACGATGATATTAGTGACCAGTCACACCCAGATCATGATGATATTAGTGACCAGTCACACCCAGATCATGATGATATTAGTGACCAGTCACACCCAGATCATGATGATATTAGTGACCAGTCACACCCAGATCACGATGATATTAGTGACCAGTCACACCCAGATCACGATGATATTAGTGACCAGTCACACCCAGATCATGATGATATTAGTGACCAGTCACACCCAGATCATGATGATATTAGTGACCAGTCACACCCAGATCACGATGATATTAGTGAGCAGTCACACCCAGATCATGATGATATTAGTGACCAGTCACACCCAGATCATGATGATATTAGTGACCAGTCACACCCAGATCACGATGATATTAGTGACCAGTCACACCCAGATCATGATGATATTAGTGACCAGTCACACCCAGATCATGATGATATTAGTGTCCAGTCACACCCAGATCATGATGATATTAGTGACCAGTCACACCCAGATCATGATGATATTAGTGACCAGTCACACCCAGATCATGATGATATTAGTGTCCAGTCACACCCAGATCATGATGATATTAGTGACCAGTCACACCCAGATCATGATGATATTAGTGACCAGTCACACCCAGATCATGATGATATTAGTGACCAGTCACACCCAGATCATGATGATATTAGTGACCAGTCACACCCAGATCATGATGATATTAGTGTCCAGTCACACCCAGATCATGATGATATTAGTGACCAGTCACACCCAGATCATAATGATATTAGTGACCAGTCACACCCAGATCATGATGATATTAGTGAGCAGTCACACCCAGATCATGATGATATTAGTGACCAGTCACACCCAGATCACGATGATATTAGTGAGCAGTCACACCCAGATCATGATGATATTAGTGACCAGTCACAACCAGATCATGATGATATTAGTGACCAGTCACACCCAGATCACGATGATATTAGTGACCAGTCACACCCAGATCACGATGATATTAGTGACCAGTCACACCCAGATCATGATGATATTAGTGACCAGTCACACCCAGATCATGATGATATTAGTGACCAGTCACACCCAGATCATGATGATATTAGTGACCAGTCACACCCAGATCACGATGATATTAGTGACCAGTCACACCCAGATCACGATGATATTAGTGAGCAGTCACACCCAGATCACGATGATATTAGTGACCAGTCACACCCAGATCATGATGATATTAGTGAGCAGTCACACCCAGATCACGATGATATTAGTGACCAGTCACACCCAGATCACGATGATATTAGTGACCAGTCACACCCAGATCATGATGATATTAGTGACCAGTCACACCCAGATCATGATGATATTAGTGACCAGTCACACCCAGATCATGATGATATTAGTGACCAGTCACACCCAGATCATGATGATATTAGTGACCAGTCACACCCAGATCACGATGATATTAGTTATGACACTCTGAAATGCTAAATCTAGGCGATTGAGGGGTGAATTCACAAACAGTGAATTGGGAAACGAGCAGAACGAGTTTCATCCTAGGCTCATAGGAAAACCGTACCTGTGGTGACATTCCTGCTAAATGAAATTATGTTTCTTCTTGCACTTTCAAAGTGGACTGTCCTGTGAGTGTCGTTTAAAGCCGAAAGAGATGAATGTGAATCTGGCATTGCTTTATTGTGTTGGCTGCATGGCTAGTCAGATAGTCGACTTCTTCAACTACTAGTGTGAAGGTCACACTTCAGGGGTTAAGCAACCAGGCCATTTCCTTCTGCAAAATAAAAAATTAATACCTAGGCTCTTCTTAATTTAGTCTTTTCATCTGAATAATAACATTTGTATGATTTAGTCAGTCCTCTAATGTTGTGTCTGTGGAAAACAGTGATCTAAGTGAATCTAAGTTGAATATCAATGTTTTTAATGTCAGTGTTTTAATGGTGGATTCATTGATGTTTTTATTTGCGGAGTATTGTTTTAAAGTAACACCAGGTTACTTTTGCTCTCGGGGTGGGGTCCCCCTACAGTTGGGAAACAGTATTGTCCTCTAGACCTCTACTACTGTCGTAAACTCTGTCATCCTACATGCACGTGCAATTGTTGACAACCATGATAGCCCTGGACACTGTAGGAGGAGGTCACATGCAGGTGTTCTGCTTGCGTCGCGTGTGAAATGTCTTCATCCCAGGTACAGTGGCATATATTTCAGCATGTCATATGAATATAATTTCATGGGTTTTATTTTTTTTTCTAACGACAAATGATCGCGATGATCACGTTTACAAGCCAGCGTCATTATAGTAGCCTAGTCTATTGGTTACCGTTTTACTGAATCTATATGATACTTCAATGCAATGTTTGAGTGGTAGATAATAACCATATATCGTCAAAATTATAATATCAAGCTACCATAAATGAATCTGCAAATTTTACAAATCGATTTGCATTATAGCTTGAGGCAAGACAAATAAACAAATATCACAGACATGTTAGGTATCCTAAAATATGATTTTGTACATCTTATATATTTACTTGCAAGAATGTAGCCCCTACCAAACTTGTGCACGCCGTTTAGACATAGGCTTTCATTTGATTTTTTGATTTTTTTTTGCCAAGTCCGCATCGGTCGGGCACCCCTCCTCCTCCTTCAGCTCACGCCAGCGAGAAAATGCTGGCCGAATGTTGATCCTCGTTCTGCCTTTAACGCGATCACTTTCTCTTTTTCTCTTTTTGCTTTGCTCCGATAAAACCTTTGCTGTCTTGTTTTTCTGTGCTGCTTCGGCCTTGACTATAACATTTGGCTCGCACGTCCGATTTTAAGGAAGTGGGGGTGGTGGTGGAAGTGACATATAAGCCGTAAAGCAGTCGAATTTTGTAGTTCCCTTTGTTCGCCGGTTACTACCCGAAACCCGAAGTTTAAAAGTACGATTAAAAACGCTACAGACCCCGTCAGGCTATGGCAGACGTGTCATTCAACCTATTGTAAGTCGATGTACCATCACAAGAGACTTGGAAATATATTATGAAGGTTGAAAAGTTACCTGTTGTTACTTTAATTTTGAAGTGAAAATATTACTTCAAAAGTTTCCCAGTATTGGCACAGACAATTGAGATGTTTTTACTAGTGCTATTATTTTAAAATGTAATTCATGTTGTAATCCATGTTATTTATTCTGTAATTCCACGAGTTAGATTTACATTTCAGACATTTCAAACCTATAGGCTAATTCACAGTGTTGCTATTAGAACATGTCCTAAATTATAATATGGACGATAAAATATGCATTCATATGCCTATGAATAAGTTAACATTTCAGATAAATCTTTAATTGGGGATTTTTCTTTGTTTGTCATCGGTTACTGAAGTACTCAACTAAATTTAAATAGAATAGTTGATTTAAAAAACAAACATTCCCTCCCCTTAAGAAAACATTGGCTGATACACAATATGTTACAAAGAAACTGCACAATGCTCTTAAGGAGGACATCTTCCCCTAAAACTGTTATGTTTTCTACCTTGCTTTAGCTGTAGATTTGTTTGAATGTGTTGTCCTGATCCGCACTGGACTTACCTCTGCATAGCGTTACGCCAGTACTGACCCATTTATACCCTGGTCTTCTCTCCTGCTGTTTGGATTGGACTCTGGAATATGCTATATTGCCCCTTCTAGAACACCAAACAAGTCGTGTCTTTCCCATATTTACTTGTGGCAAAATGTTGTTCCATTTGTGGTTGTTTACTGTGCGTAGCCATAAATGTCTTTCCTCTGTACACCCTTTCAGTGCCCAAAATATGACTTCCCTTTACCTCCTTACTTGAGAAGAGAGAGAATATTGATGGGTAGAATATGGTGTGTACAGATGCTGCCCCTCACTGGGGTCAGATATGTCGGCGTCACAGATGCCCAGTCTGGCGTGGAGGTGGAAAAACAGGGCTAGGAAGAATGATGTGACTGAGACTATGATTGCCACTATGAAGCAGACAATTTGGGTTGGCTGACTTCAATTTCCTTAGGATGAGTCACATGCGTGTCTGCCTCTGCTACTTAAGGTGACAGGAGGAAGGCGGTGTTGGTTTCCTCCACTGAAACCCTCTGAAGGAAGCCTTGCTGTCCACGGCCTCAGAAGGGTGCAGTTACGCCATCTGTTCACGCTCTCAACCCCTGCCTTCAAACATCGGACTCTGCCACATTTCTTCACTTAACTCTTTCCCCGCCAGTAACAAGTTTTAACCGAACCCGACCCGAGCCCGACAGGCATTAAGATATTTATGTCCGAGCCCGACACAGTTAAAAATCTCATTTTTTTCTCATACTAATGACACGTTTGTTTGTGTAGAAAGCCCGCTTTTATTTAGCAACTGGAAGGCATTCGGAAATGTTTATATAGATGTGCGCAAAGCATCAGCGTGCGCCGCACACGGCCAACAGAGCGCATGTTAACACAGGCGCGCACAAGAGGCCCAAACAAGTAGCCAATTGAAATTAAATGAACAAAGCTAGGTCTACCAAAAATTGCCCAAGCTAACAGAACAAAACATTAACGTAACACAAATGCAGCTTATTGAAATGGAAATCACTCTTACCATTTTTCTCGAAAACTGTGTGGCTAATAAAACTGTAACATGGGATCTATTCACATAATCCATCCTTCAATGTTTAGGCTGGTTTTAAAATGTCATGAGGCCAACTTCTTTTTAACGTCTTCCATCGTTGCGCGTCCAGCCACATGTAGCCAAATATGCAATATTATACACGCACGTGTTGCGCGTTGTCACAGCAACATAAACAAATTTCCGCACACATGAAGTTGGATGTTAGGGTGATATTTTAAATTTATTTTAATCACAAAAACAAACTTTTGCATCCAGTTAAACATTATAATAAGCTGTTTTAAATTTCAAATGTTCAATGCCTTATTGCGCCGGCGTGACCGAGCCCGACCCGAACCCGAACGTCATTTCAAAATATGTGTCCGAACCCGGCCTGGCCCATCGGGTACCGTCGGGCTCGGTTCGGGTATCCATCCTCTACCGTGTTACCACTGTTATACGGTAGGGGGTGCTGTTACACATCTTCTGAAATACACGTCTTGCAAAAACAAGCAAAGAAGAAGATCTGCGTAAACCAGAAGAAGTGGATAGAAGTTGTTTCGCTTTTCTAGTAGCTAACTACTTTTTCCAGCAAGTACCGGTTTAACGCGACCAAAAGCTACATTACGTTTTGTGTTGTGACGAATCTGCAATGTATTGAAGCAGCACATCTCCACCATCTACTGTTATATCACTGCTATATAGCCCAATGAGAAGAGATCGTCTGATGGTTATGTAAAGGACGTACAGCTGTGGGTTGATTTTTCACATAAATCGTCAAGTAAACGGTACACTTTTATATGTAATTCATGCGAACCAAAGATTAAAACACTGTCTGTTCAAGCATACAGGTGAATCATAGCCTTTTAAAGTTGATTCATTGTCCTGCTTTATTGCACTCTATATCAGATGTCTAATTCTTTTCAAATCAAATGTCGAATATCTGAAATAGTGAACGGGCCTTTAGAGATTGTATGAAAATGCATCATATTTCAACTATTTAAAAACACTCCATTCATGTCCTCCATGTTCCTCATCCAAGGACACACATTTCTGCTGGGCTCTTTTATCACGGCTTTATCGACTCTGATTTTAATACCTCTGCCTTTCTGGAAATTCAAAAAAAGTGGCTATGAGACGCTGGTCTCATTATCATATCCAAACATGGCAGTGCTCAGTAGAGTTGAGAGTCACTCGACCATTCAGGCGTGAGATAAAAGACAAGCTATTCATTTCATTAATTTGGGATTTTGGCCTGGCCATTTGGAAAATATTGTGATTTAATTTAATGAAATCCTGCCTGGCTACTGTGCTTATACAAGTATAAAATGTTGACTGCCGTGTACCGTGAAAGGTAAATGTTTTTAGACACAAAAAGAAAATGTTGATTTAATGCCTAAATTAGTGCTGCTGCATTTAAGTCAAAATACTGGACATTTTCATATTTATCCATCTTGATTAATGTCAGTCTAACTTCCAACCACATTTCTTCATGAATGTCAAATATCAGGTGCAAATGACACCCATAGTAATCCAATTCCTTATATTCATATAAGAAAACAAGTTGTCTTAGTGAATAGACAATATGCAATATTAACTCTGGCATTACTGATCGTGTGTAACTTCTGTGTCGCCAACACGTTATAACTGCATATTCTAATGCTTGCATTGCAACAAAACAGCCGTGTCCATGGCACTTGGTGACTGCAGAAAGCCCATTGGTGGAGCCAGGTTTGCGGTGTGGGGTACGCCAGTGTTTGGATAGCTCCACAAAGCCACAGTGTTTAGACCTTTCTGGAGAAATCAGCCTACGAACGACCCGCTTCCCGTCGCTGCGTTTTATGCTTAGATAAAAGAAGGTACTGTAACATCCAAAAGCTTACATACCATACCTGTGAAGAATGAAAACAAGCCGGCCTTATAATGAAATATTCACTCTCTTGAATCCTGTTGCGACCTTCAGCACTTTTCTTTTTAATTGTCTCTCAGTAGTGCTGTAAAAATCCTATTCATGTGTTTCATAGATAAAATGTGTCATACAGAGTTAACTGAGGTGGATGTTCCTGTCGATAGATGTCATAAGCCTTTACTGCCTACAATACTGAAAGTCGTGCCTTAATTCATAATGGTTCTCGTCCGAACTTTTTGCACGTTAAAAAATAAATACGACCTCACATTGTGTCAATCACGTTTACACACTGCCTCCGAAACTTTCATCCGTCATGAAAAAATATATTTTCTGCATTTTTCGCATCCGTAGCAAGCATTTTGAGAGGTGTTTTGACAATTCAGAGCCACTGAATGACGAATACGAAAGTTCGGACTTTACTTGGAGGCCGTTAAAGCAGCACTAGGTAGGAATTACGTTTATGTCAAACAGCGCCCCCTAGAGTCGCTGTGGAGCACTTGTACTGTCGTGAATAGCACTCACGCAGAGATGGCTCGCACTCACGGCCGGATCCCCTCCCCCTGTACACCGGCACCTGTTCAGTAGGATGGACACTGTAACGAGTGGAAATAAGGTGTGGCCCCTTTAAGAGCTGCGCGCGCCCTGTTTAACTGTCGGCAGGCTGTATTGTATGTGCGCCTCGAACACTACATGTATACGGCGCCGGGTTATTTCTGTTTGATGCTCATTTTATCAGATCTGTTTTTTTGCCGTAAAGCAATTCGTTACCTCGCGAGACCTGATATCACACGATACTTCCTAACAATGAGGCCAAAACACGCCCGCCGGCCCAAAGTTGCAAGGGTGGTTTTGCGGCTCACAGGCACCAGGGGGGTGCGAGACGACCACAATTCAACACGAAATCAGTAATATAAACATTACAATGACTCCAAAGCTGTTCGGTAAAGGTAAAAAAGTTACTTAGTTCACCTTTAAGTATGTTGTACTACTATATAGTATGAATATGGGTAGGATGAATGAAATTTGGACGCATGTTGTCACTGTCACATGACCTACCAGAATCACTGCCGTTCCCAACTCGTCTCCCGTGGCCTTATGGGATAGGAAAGTGTTCATCAGATGCACACTTCAGTATCTCATTGGAAAGAGTCAGTCAAGCAAGTGCCATTGAGAACTGTATGCTGAGCACATATGAAGAGCAGCTTTACCGAGATAACAGGAAAATAATGGAACAAAGTTTGTTTCTAGAAGAAAAGAGTGTCATAGTCCAGTTCATTTTTGTTGTAAGAAAAGTCAGTCAGCCAAGCAAGTGCCATTGGGATGAATGTGAACCTAATGCCGAGCCAGATCTGATGTACGGCAGGGTTAGTAAGAGTGCTGTGCTAGTATGCCATGTTAAACAACCCGTGAATGCTTACAAAGAAAGAAACTCCAGTCGGGTCTATCAAACACCTTCCCTGAGAAGGACATCAATATACTGTGATCTGAACAGTCACTGGGGCTCGGCTGGATGTAGTCAGAGTTGACAAGCTCTTAGCAAATGTGAGGTTCATTTTCTCTGTGTCAATGTAAGAAATATTAATTCAGTCTTATAAGCAGTGAAACCGACAAGCTTTGCAAGCTACATACTATAATCTCGAAGGGCCTGATGTGGCTGTTTTCCATCTATAAATAGCACGCATGCTTTGGGTAAATGATGATGATGAGAGTAAATCGGTGGTTCTCATATAACCGTAGCTTGCTCAAGAACAGAACGGCTAATTATGGCTGTGAGCAACTCTTCCAGCTCGGATGTGTCTTATACTTTATGATATGGATTTCTGGCCATTGGAAGGCAAGAACAATCTGAGTGCTGTTAATGGGAAACAAGAGTTGGCAGGTATTATGACATGACACGCATTAAAGAAGGAAATAAAATATAGAGGTTGAAAAACAAAAACAAATAAACAATGAACTCTTGTTTCCAGTGAATTAGAATAACTGAATACACTATACCGAACGTGCTATCTAACTGCTTCAAGTCCATCAGCTTAAAGACTCCCTGAAACGCCTCCACTGTAGTCTCGAGTTTCTCCCGGGAACGAACACGTCACAATATTCCTCATTATAATAATTCATACGCAGAATAAAGGGGCGGGGCCTGGTTGAGTTAGTTAGTAGTGTGTTAAACTGGCGGTTATGGAAAGGGGCGGGGCTTTCCCAAACACACTCGAAGCGCTCGACCAATCACAACACACTGCTCCAGCCGACCAATCAGAGCAAAGAGACACTGACTCGTTAAACTTGCGACCACAGTTGGCTAACGATGCGTTCGGGAAACACGCTGACAGACTGGGATGCAACAATGTCAAATATGCATGAAAGCATGAAAAACTATTCTAGTAGAGCCCAGAAATTCCCGGTTTCCCAGCGGATAACTGGAGATGGTGGCATTTCCGGCATGCTGTAACAGTTGAGAGGAAAGGAAATAAGTAGAGATAAAGGGGAAATAATGTAAGCCGAATTCAAAGTCACATTGGAGCTCGAAGTGGACAAAGCATGCTTGAGATTTGAGATTTGACAGAAGCGTGTCCACCTTACTCCCGACGAGTCACTTCCGGTTTGGGGAACTTCCATTCAAAAACACTGAAACTAATTATTTCAAATCACAAGGTTTACCCTAAAAATAAAGCTGATCTGTCAGTTTTCCTTCATGTTTTAATTTCAGACATCATCAGGATAACGTAACACTTGGTATTTTAACGTGACAAGAATATCTATGGCAAGAGCTCATTCCTTTCCTCATGATTATTTTCTTTTTTCCCTTTGCATTCCTCTGTAATAGTATGAAAAAGGACAACATGTACTGCACATTTGTAGTCTGTTCTCCCGATTTAATTTATGATACATTCCCATTAATAATTCCCTGGAATGCACGAAGATTCACTTATTACAGTTTTTCTCAGTCGCTTTGGTGCATTTCTCACATCACTATTTACATTTGCACAACAGTTAGTTCAACCTCCACAGCATTTAGTCATTTGTGCACATCATAGTAGCAGTTTCTCATTCCTTCCAACAAACTGCAAATGCTTTTGGACATGCATCAGTTGCTTTCATACAACTCTCTGCTGTTTTATAACATTATCATTTGCTTATGTCATGTCAGTCAAAATTAACTATACTTGTGAATGCTGAATAGTCATTCCATATAAAACTAATAGTCCTCATTTCATTGCTTGAGTCATCACATACAAAAATGTTGAACTAGTTGTCAAAATCTGTCAAGCAAATTGTACAATTTTTTTATCTCTTTTTAAAAAAAAAATCTTTTTTTATCCTAAATTGAACAATTTCTCTCAGGTGAACCTCAGCTTTCACTGATGAGAAGAGATGTGCATGAATGATTTACAGTACTATGTATGTTGTATGTTCAGTTCCAGTATGTACTGCAATATTGTTTAAAGTTGTGCACAGCTCGACCCAAAGGGAGTTTATGTTTGTTGTAAATAAGGGTGTATTTTTTCTTTTGCACAATGCTGTGAACAAATTAGAATTGCAAAAAGCATATGCAGTAAAAATGTGAAACATACATCAGTGTCTTGTACTCGGTTACCTCACTAAATACAGTAATGTGTAACTTTACTGTAGTTTTCAAATGGCTGTGCAAATAGTATATAGTGCTGTCTTGAGCATTGAGGATTGTCTGGTAGTGTCACCAAGATGCATTGGAAAACATTTACAGAGTAAACTGTCATAATGAAAACATGACAAAGCCATTTGACTATCTTGTTCATAAACAGTGGTGTCAGGACTTTTCATCTTGATGACACGGACACTTTCATTGACATGAATACTTGCTTTGAGGAATGAACTATCCATTTTGAGCAATTGACATGCTTTTGCAGGTTATCAACTAGGTTTTGTAGTTTGTACTAATTGTTTTGAGAACTGCATTAACTGTTGTGCAAATGTAAATAGTGATGTGAGAAATGCACCAAAGCGACTGAGAAAAACTGTAAATAAAATGTATTGTATAAAAAACAATGCCACCCCAGCATCACGCTACACTCACAAGCATTTGATTGGCCATTTCTTGCATATTAACAGCACCATCGAAGCTTTTTTCATTCATTTAAATATCATTATAGATTCATGCATACATACAGATAATGGACGGACGGACGGACGGACAGACAGACAGACAGACAGACAGACAGACAGACAGACAGACAGACAGACAGACAGACAGACAGACAGACAGACAGACAGACAGACAGACAGACAGATAGATAGACAGACAGATAGATAGACAGACAGACAGACAGACAGACAGACAGACAGACAGACAGACAGACAGACAGACAGACAGATAGACAGACAGATAGATAGACAGACAGACAGACAGACAGACAGACAGACAGACAGACAGACAGACAGACAGATAGATAGATAGATAGATAGATAGATAGATAGATAGATAGATAGATAGATAGATAGATAGATAGACAGACAGACAGACAGACAGACAGACAGACAGACAGACAGACAGACAGACAGACAGACAGACAGACAGACAGATAGATAGATAGATAGACAGACAGACAGACAGACAGACAGACAGACAGACAGACAGACAGACAGATAGATAGATAGATAGATAGATAGATAGATAGATAGATAGATAGATAGATAGATAGATAGATAGATAGACAGACAGACAGACAGACAGACAGACAGACAGACAGACAGACAGACAGACAGACAGACAGACAGACAGACAGACAGACAGACAGACAGACAGACAGACAGACAGACAGACAGACAGACAGACAGATAGATAGATAGATAGATAGATAGATAGATAGATAGATAGATAGATAGATAGATAGATAGATAGATAGATAGATAGATAGAAAGACTAGCAGTTTGAAAAAGGGAACAATGGGTGGAATATTAAGGCTTAATGCCCATATGGTTTTTGCGGTCACTATATGCTCATTTTCTGAGCGATGCACACATTTTGTATCTCTAGTGATAAACAGAGAGTCTAATATATCAGGGAGACGAACACAAAACCAAGATATCCAGCTATTTTTATCACTTTAATATCAGTGCATATTCCACGCTCACAAAAGCTTTTGCCAAGTAAACAAAAAGAACAATGCACAATATCTTGAAGGATTCTCAATAGCGACATATATGTGTGTGTGTGTGTGTGTGTGTGTGTGTATGTGTGTGTATGTGTGTGTGTGTAGCTTCAAGAGAGCAACCATACATCTGTGTTGTGTTTTCTTTGTCTTTTTATTCATTTATAATCATTTAATCATAATAATTTATAATTGAATCATTATTATCCAATTTAATCATCTAATTATTAATCTTTATTCTTTTACTTAATTTCCTTGCAATGCTTGCTATTGTTGTTTAATCTTTTGATAGTGTGGTTTGAAGACATGTTTGTCTTCATAAGAGTTCAGAGAAAAGTCTCCTTTTCAAGGTTTTTAAGGACAATGATGTGAAGCAGTGACTTTCCATTGCTTTTGCTTTTGCTTTGGTATGATTATGATAACACTTGTTGGATTTGTTCTGGCCGAAGGACGACGTAGAGATGAAGTTCAGATGAAGTCTAAGCATTCAAGCATATAAGATTATTCAATAAACCCTGCTGATTTTTTATAATCATCTCCTGTTTTTTGCTCTTCCTCTCAGGCTGAAAATATACCTTTAGTTAATACAGTTTTGTTCACTGATTTTGTGAATCAGATAAAAATCTCTAATACAAATCAGATCATTTCTGACACTGTGGAGATTCAATCTAACAATCTCTATAGGTTCTGCATTTGGTATCTCAGTTGGGCTTTTGGTATATGAAAGTGCTGTATGTAATATTCTTATATCCAATTACCCACCTTATTCCTACACCCCCCATGATGCTTTGCACGAAATATGGGTGTAACTTCCGTTACGCTGTAAACAATCAGTGAAAGGCTCGCTCTATGAACCCAATAATATATATATATATATTAAACTGGGTACAATGAGATGACATTATTCTACTCACCCTTCAACCATCGGACATTAAAAGGACATTTAAAAGTGTAAAAGCATGAATAACCACAAAAGCACGACGGGTTAATATCACTGTAGTCATATATATATATATATGTATTACGTTGCCTTAATCAAAAATGTTCATTAACTTCAGCAATGCATGATACAATTTCAAAGTGATTTCCGTCATTTGGTCTGATACTAAATTGTATTTACCTTTGAAAACAAACCTGGAAAGAGACGTGAGGATTTGAGGAGAAAAACGAGAGATTCAACATAGTAAATAAAATAATTAGTTAGAAATTAGTTATACTATATAATCTCTTGTAAAATAATTAGTAATTGTAAATATTCAGAGCATTTCTCTCAGCGCATTAATTACACAGAAGAGGATGACATATGGAGGCTGTTTTATGGTTTAATATGCCCTCATAAAGGTCAATAATAGCCATGCTAATCAACTCTATATTAAACGTTGTTATTTATTTTGTGTGTCTGTAAAGGTTGATGCTGATGATGTCCTCACGAAAGAGGAACAACTCTATGTTCTGTTCACCGCAAAGCGGAAGTGCGAGCTGGTGATCAAGTCCAAACATAAAACTGGTAAGTTATACATGTTTTATTCTTTAAAAAAAGACTGAGAACATGCAGAGTAAGACACTGCTAATCTGGGGATCACTGCATAGACATCCCCCGTCTCTGAGCGCTGTTCTCTTCACGCTGTTGGGCATGGCTGAAGCTATATAACCCAAATATGGGCATTTCCTTTCTATCAGTAACCAATCGTGAATGTCCAAAGGGTGATTTAAAGCTAATGACGAAATCTCATTGGCCACTGCTGGTTTCTGCTAACGTGATTCGCTCAGACGCATCACATGGTGTACTCTGCCAACGTTAATTCATTGAGTTACTGCAGTTGTAGGCCTTAAATGCCTGCCGTGTTATTAAATAATGTTTTCATGAGCTTGAAATATTATATATTATTATTACTAAGGGCCTGAGCATTTATTCTGTTTTTGAGCAATTTTTTCCAATATAAATGTATTAAATCTTTAAATGCCTTTTTCTCAAAATGAGTTTTTTGTCATTCTCCAGTACAAACATCTCAGCCTATGTACACCAAACTCTCCAGTTATACACTTAGCAGTATTCTTTAGATATTTCCAGAGGGATTTGTTAATAAATCATTCCTGGCCTGATTTATGTGACATTTTAATTTAAAAAAATATGGCGAAAATTGATTTTTTGAAGGCTATGGACAGTATATTTTGATTTCCTAGGTAATGGAAGCATATATCCTGAAATCCCTCTGAACTTTTTTTTTTTCATCTTGTGTGTAAACAAAACAAAAAAAGAATTTTGCACCTGGCTTTATCATACGTTCAGATCTATCTACCGAAAATATATGCAAAATTGCGCATATTTAATGAGATAATGCCTAATTTGCATAATTAAACATACAAATTTCAAAAACTTATAATACATTTCTTTTATATACTTGTGTAAGTAATCAACTGAGGAAGTTTCATGGTGATATCTATTATTTAAAAATGTTACCCTATTCACCTGTAGTGTCTCGCCTTAATGGACGTTTGGACACATGCGTGCTTGGGGGTCTCAGGTGCTTGAATGTGACCCTCCGCTACGCCACATCCAATCAGGTTGATGCTAAAACGAACTGGCATTGATTAGGCTGGATCTCTCAGCAACACTCCATCAGTCACTGCCAAAGCCAACAGAATCCATTAGTTTCTATTACACTGGCCTGACACCTCGTTATTTAATTTTTTTTAAAATAAATAAGAAGCTGTCTGTCAGCTCCTTGTTTTAAAAAAGCACATGCTTTAGTCTTAGACTCCTGGTTGTTGATTTGGTTGGGGGTTGAAGTGTTTTAGCGGAGTCCTGGGTCATTCTCCCTTGTGAAATGAAATATATTTTTATATTTTTTGGTAAAAATATATTTTGTGTGTGTGTATGTTTGGTATCATACTTATAACCTACACACAAGTATATAAGTAACATAATTCCTTGTTTGGATAGGATACACATATATATGAGGTGTTTAATATGATTTCAGCATCTGAAACCTTTCCAACTGGACAGGATTTTTTACTTCAGAGCGCCATGGGAAGTCAAACTTCACCTAACATCTGAAATTGCTAATTTCCTGCTCTTAACAGGTTCTCATTTCATCAGACTCTGAATGATTTATGTGATATTTTTGGATATCAGAAACCCAGGTTTTTCCTTATATCAATCATCATTAGAACAGAACACATTTTACACAGGTCCAGACTTTAAAATTAGGGGTGCTCCGATCAGGATTTTTGGGGCCGATCACCGATCGCCGATTACTGGAAGCTGTATCACCCGATACCGATACCGATCACCGATTACATGGTCTATTTGAAGACTTCTTTTTATCATGTAGCATTACTTATTAAACTATATTTAACAACAATGTACATTAAGTATTACATTTAAGAGAAGACAATGCATAATGAATTGACACCTGTGTATTTATTTGCAAGCAACATGTATTAACATAGCAGCTTGGTTATTGGGAGCAGCTTAGGGCTTGACATACAACTTTCCTGTGGAATATAAAATAAAATTAATAAAAAACAGAACATCTGAGTCTTTAAATTTAGCTTTAGACTACTTTAAACTAAAAACAACAACAAAAAAGGCTATAGCCAAAATAATGTTTTGAGTCAGTCAGCCATCAGTTTTTCTAATACACTTAAAGGACCACAGGTAGTAAAGTGCACAGCAACAAAAAAAAACTAACAACTTCCATATCTGTATCTATAACTTTGCTTTTTTCTGGGATGCTTAGTCAGATTTTGTAGGCATTTAGAGAGGAAGAGAAACCTTTTGTGTGTGTGTGTGTTTGTGTGTATGAAGAACCCTTGCAAAATTATTTTAAACAGATTAAGAAAGCCACCACTGGTCACATCTATGGTTAGATTGATTTTTTTTTTAGATCCAGTGAAGTCTGTCCCACCATGTACCTAATATAAATAAATAAAACATCTTCAGTTAACTAGCAGATCATTCATTTAGTTCGATATTAAATAAGAAATCTAGCGCTAAAATGTGTTTTTGAACTCAAGCTGCGCGCTCGTTGCCGCGGCGATCAGTGTCATGGATACAGTGCTCTGTGCCTCGCGCAGTCTTCACTCGGACGCGCGCTTCAATCTATCGCCGTTGCGGACTCTTATTCATTCCGGTGTAATCACAAAATAAAACACAAACGTATCCTTGCTTGATATAACTATAACCGCTGATGAACAAAATCAGTTTTGATGAGAGAAAAAAAATATGTACGAGTGATTTGACGGACGCACGGGGGTTGGATACATTTTTGTCATTGGTTGTTGCTTTAAATCTTACCCAGATACAATAGTGCTATTTTCTGATTGGCTATTGTGTAGCTCGACTAACAACACCAGAGGAAACGCGCTTGATTCATGCCGGTTCCACAGTGAGAGCGGCGCGGCCAGAGTTTTGGCCGCTGCGGCATATTAAATATATTACAAATAGTTTTTCAGCGTGAGAAATACAATGTGTGGAGGGAGAGCGTGACAAAAGACCCAAATGAGTGACTGTCACGCTCAATGCTTGACACTTGAGAGCCCTGTTGTAGAATTGCCAGACCGGTGAAGCCATTTTTACCAGGCGTAAAAAAATTGTCTCGCGAGTTTTGCGTCATCTGATCGGCTTTTCTGGATCGGCCTTTATAGAGACCGCCGATCACACATCCCAAAGCAATTATCGGCCGATTATGATCGGCGACCGATCAATCGGAGCACCCGTATTTAAAACTCTTGATTCTACTCTGTACTTGCCCTTATAAACATGCATTCAAACCGGTTGCACATTTCATCATCTTATCACACTGTTGGTGCGTGCAGGTGATTCACGCATCACTCATGCAAGATGAAATGCACTGGCTTCAGTCAGGCTGCCTTGATAGTTGCGTGTTTCGGATGAGAACGTCTCGGTTACGTATGTAACACTTGTTCCCCGAGAGTCCACTATACTTAACGAGCCAATGCACATTGGGATGCGATAATTGCAACAGCTGCTCTGCCTCGCAGCGCGGGTATATAATGAGCAGGAGGTGTGTCACATCTTCAGGTTCACTGAGGAGCCAAGCCGTGACCCGGCCGCACAGCGGTGGTACAGCAACTGTGACAACCAGACATGGAACTGCTTCAGGGAACGAGGGTTACATACATAACCGAGACGCTCCATTTCAGTCGGTCACGTTCGGCCCCACACCGGTAGTGACCACCGAATAGGAATCCCTACCAAAGCGCCACAGATGCTGCCCCTTCCAGCGCCCTGTGAAAGCCTCCTGATACCTCTACGCCTGACGGGGCGAAGGATGGGACTCGGCTCACACAGAGAATGTCCATCACTGCTGTTCCGCATGACCCGCTCAGTGACCCAACACTGAGGAACACTGGGAAAGCATGCCCTTTCCACTGGAAAAGAAACCCTGCGGAAGCCACACTAACCCGCTAGGGCCGAATTACATATGACATGTCTCTGGGGTGGCTCAGCCTGATTAGGGTGGCACTACACCTAGCAGAGACGGCAGAGCGGACTCTGCCGAGGGAAAGATACAGGCTTCTGTTTAAGAGCTATACCGTGGAAATATACACATATGAGATCCCCTCAGGGTCACACATATGGGCACCCAGCCTGCCACCGGTTCTCATGGATACATCGAGTGCAGGCCTGGTGCTGGACGCTCCGCCACGTCCGGCTAACGAGACGTTAACAGGGTTTACTCGTAGGAACTCTCTGAAGCAATATGAGCAAGCTGACACTAGCCGGGGCCCCTTAGTGCCTTCCACCCATTTGAGGTGAGATCACAGGAGGATACTGGCTCTACACGAAGGCTACAAAATCTAGCAAAAGTGTTACGTGTCGCCCAGCCCGCAGCTTTACAGATAACTATTAGCAAGGTGCCATGTGCCAGAGCCCACAACAGAGTGAGCATACCACCTGAGTGGACAAGGCACACCCTAGGTTTGGTACGCCAAGGCGATGGCATCCACTAACCAGTGGGACATCCTCTGCTTGGAGACGGCCTTTCCCTTCTGCTGGCCTCCGTAACAGACGAAGAGCTGGTCTGAGGTCATGATGCTTCGCGTTTGGTCCACGTACAGTCGCAGAGCATGGACAGGTCACAGCACAGCTAGATCTGGGTCTGCCTCCTCCAAGGGCAGCACTTGCAGGTTCACTACCTAGTCCTTGAAGGGAGTGGGGGGAACCTTGGGCACATTTGTGGGCGAGCTCTCAAGATGGCATGGGAGTCATCCGGCCTATATTCTATGCACGATTCCTCGACTGGAAATGCCTTCAGGTCCCCTACCCTCTTAATGGAAGCCAATGCAACCAGTAGCAACGTCTTCATAGACAAGATGTCTAGCTCTGCTGACTGCAAAGGCTCAAACGGGGCATTCTGAAGTGCTCTGAGCAAATCCCAAGAGGGTATGGAGGACGGCAAGTTCGTTTAACCTCCTCGCTCGCCTAAGGAACCTGATGACCAAGTCGTGCTTCTCGACCGACTTGCCTTCTATTGGATCGTGATAGGCAGAAATTTCGGCAGACTTTCAGGGTGGAGGGAGACAGCTTTCTGTCCAACCCGTGCTGCAGGAAGGAAAGCACGGACCTGATTGGGCAAGTTCGGAGTCTTCTCGGTGAGAAGAACACCACTTGACGAACAGGTTCCACTTCAGAGCATAAAAGCATGTCTCGAAGACGGTGCTTGCGCAGAAGTGATGGTGTTCACTACCTCTTTGGGTAGGTCACCTAGAACCTCCACGTCCCGTCCAGAGACCAGACATGGAGTTTCTAGAGGTCCCGGACACTTGCCATGGGGTGCCCCCTCTCGGAGAAAGAAGGTCCTTCCTCAGAGGAATGCGCCAGGGAAAGGCTGTCACAAGGAGCACGAGTTCTGGGAACCAGGTCCGGGTGGGCCAATAGGGAGCCACCAGCAGGACCTGCTCCTCGTCCTCCCTGACTTCGCACAGATTCTGTGTAACTAGGCTCACTGGGGGAAATGCATATTTGTGCAGGCCCAATCAATATATTGTTCCAAGGTTGTCCAGTTGCCAGATCTTGTATGAAACGCATCCTACTCACTCACACAATCAACACATTATACAAATTTCAACCCATGTGAGCTCAACCTGGCAACCTACACCCCAGTTGCGCAGTCGATATCTGTGCCAATAGTAGTTTTTAAACTTTTAAGCTTTAAAGCTTTTAAACCATTCAATCCAAGACAAATTGAGTGCCAGAATCGAGTTCTCTTTCGGCTTGAAGTTTAACGAACACTAACACACGCAATTATGCCAAAATGTCCGTTTTGTCGAGTATCCTCATACGAGCAGACTGAGCAGTCTTAAATGAGTTAAATAAAGTCTTCAATGAAGGTAAAGAGTAGTGAGAGAATGAGGCGCGCGTGAGATCCTCGTCTCTGTCAGCAGCGGCTGGTCTTAAAGTGACAGCAGCCAATAAAGCTTTCTGTCATTAAAGTTAATCAAAGAACAAAGGGAACATAGAAACGCACTCACTGCTCTTGACTGAAGAACTTTTGTAACTTTAATAAGGATTTATCTATATATAATTTAAATTTCTGCAGTCAAAACTATTTGATAACTTTATTCAATTTCTGTACACTGTAAAAAATGATTTTGTGGTGAAGTAAATACTACTAAAAAAAACTATGTAATTTACATGAAAAAGTTAGTTCAGGCAATAATTTAAAAAACTAAGTAAATTCCATATCAGTACTTAATTCACGCGAGTAGAAATGAAAGCGTAAATATCAACTTATATCAGAAATCAGAAATCAGAAAGATGGCGGCAGGAGCAGTAGGCGTTGTCACAGCTCTCTTAGCTTACAACTTGCTTTTTAACTTTTTAAGTCCTATTAATTCTAGTTTTTTTGGTGATCATTCTAATAACCATTCATTATTTAACGGATATGAGAAAATATTTGTTAAAAAAGCTGACTGGTTAATTAAACAAACATACAGTGCCTTGGGAAATTTCGGACATGGGAAGCACATTTTAGCGGTAACCTTTATTTATCCATCTTTATACACACGAGTGAAGAAACATTCAAAATCAGTAACTCGACGTCATCAAAGTGAAGCTTTAGGTCTAATCATCATGATTTGTTTACTATTATCGGGAGATATTCATCCTTGTCCTGGTCCACACCACGCCAAACCAGTGAATTTATTGGATTTTACGTCGGACTCGGCTGTCTCTCAGGTACGCACTCTGGGTCGCGGGACGTTGCTGTCTGGTTATGTACAACAAATTAACCTCCCTTGCTCTGGTTCGCCGGGTTCTGGTGGCGGCGTCTTGCCCGCGTGGAGTGCTGTGACGAGCGGGGAGGTGGTGGATGCCCAGCGGCTGGGCACTGCCATCATGGACCGGCGTCACACTGGCCCAGTGGAGTCCATGTCGGATGTAGCTATCCTTCAGATGGATGCTGGTGGCGGTGTTGATGCGGGGAGCTTCGCGACAGAGGAAGCCGAGTTGCCGGGTGTTACCTCGGCCGCAGTTGGCGTTCCGCGGCATGTCCATGCGGGATTGTTGGCGTTTGATGCAGGCCTGGGTTCCCGTGCGGCGAGCGGGAGTGACACGGACTTTCAGAAGAGATCGTTTATTTTAAGACCTGGGAATGAAAGGAATTCACCAAACAATTCCATTTCTGCTAACTCTGGTTTAGGTACCTTACAAGTGTCTGCAAAGTCTATGCAAAATGTAAAAAGTAAAGCTGTAAATCAAGGTATTTTAAAAAATAAGAAATGGGGATTCTTTCAGACAGTAAATCAATCTAGAACAATTTGGGATCCTAAAGTCAAGCCAAAGGGTCTCTTAGGTGGGCATCTTAATATACGAAGTATTATATCAAAGAGTGATCAAATCCATCATCTTTTACTAGACTCTAACTTAGATTTTCTTTGTTTATCTGAGACATGGCTTCATGAAAATTCTCCGTTTGCTGCATTAGAGGTACCTGGCTTTAAATTGTATAGGAGAGATAGGGTTGGTTCTAAGGGAGGTGGTGTTATGATTTATGTGAAAACTACCATCCAGTGTAATGAAATTGCCTGGGCAAATTGTACGGACTTGGAATATATTGGTTTGAACCTAATATTATCACCACAAATGTCTTTTGTATTAATTGTAATTTACCGCCCACCATCTTCTAATATTATTTTTTATGAAAATCTGAAACAATTACTAAAGCAGTGTGATTTTAACAAAGAAGTTATTATAATGGGAGACTTTAATATCAATCGGGAAGACAAAACCTTAAGAAAGAATCTCAAACAGATAACTGATCACTTTGATCTGAAGCAAATGATTAATGGGCCTACAAGAATAACTAACTCAACAAGTTCTCAAATTGATTTAATTTTTAGTAACCGAGCAGAGAGAATTTTAAAAACTTTTAATATGTTAACAGGCCTTTCTGATCACAATTTGATTCTAGTGGCCAGAAAATTATCTAGCAAGAGATTCATTTCATTTAGAAGGAAATATGACTCTTACGGCATTCCAAAACGTAAACTAGATGATTTCAGAAAGGCAGTTCATCAGATCGAATGGGAGGATTTTTTAATCGGAAAAGATCAGGACGAAGACAGTCAAATATTTTCCAAAAAATTAGAGAGTACTATTAATGATTTCAGTTGTAAACTTAATCCTAAAAACAAAAAATATACTGTCCCTTGGATTAATTCAGATATCTTAAAATTAATGAAAAAACGGGATCTTGCTTTAAAAACAGCAAACAGATCAAAGTTTAGTCATGATAGACAACATTTCGCTATGTTACGGAACAAGGTGGTAAAGTCGTTGAGAAAAGCAAAGGCTGATTTTTTTCTGAGAATAATTAATGAGGCTAGAGGTAATTCAAAAACAATATGGAATAAGTTGAGCTACTTAAAAGGTGACAAAAGAAAGGATAGGTCTTCACTTGAATTGATGGTTAACGGGAAGCTGAATAACAATCCAGCTGATGTAGCCGAAGCACTAAATTATTATTTTGTTGACTCGGTAGTCACAATTACTCAATGTTTTTCCCCTAAGTATACTGAAACTCATACAGTTAATACAGGTGAACAAGCCCTTACTCTAAGGGCAGTCTCTGAATTAGACGTCATAAGAACAATTACATCTCTTAAACCATCTTGAGCAAAGGATATATTTGGTATGGACGTGGTAATGCTTAAAGAGCTTAGTGAGTCGTTAGTTAATCCTATCACTAAAATTATCAATCTTTCCATCTCTCAGGGGATGTTCCCTTGTGCTTGGAAGTCATCTGTTATTGTGCCTATATTCAAAAGCGGTGTTTCTCACTCTGCTAGTAACTACAGACCTATTAGTATTCTACCTATAGTCTCAAAGGTTGCAGAGAAATTGATGGCTGCGCAAATCACTAATTATTTGAATAACAGTTCTTTTGTTTTACATCCAATGCAATTTGGCTTCAGAGCAAACTATTCAACTGAGATGGCAAATTGCTATTTCACTGAGAAAGTTAAGTCTCTATTAGATAAAGGAGGGGTTGTCGGGGCTGTGTTTCTTGATTTCAAAAAGGCCTTTGACACCGTAAACCACAGAATTCTGTTGTCTAAATTATTAAGTTTTAATTTCTCTCCACATACGTTGAGATGGATCGAATCATACTTGTCAGGTCGCACACAGTTTGTTAGTATACAAAATTATAAGTCAGCTCCTCTAAGTATATCCACTGGTGTTCCACAAGGATCTATTTTGGGTCCTTTACTTTTTACGTTGTACATCAATGATCTTCCATCTGTCTGTCCTAATGCTAACATTCAAATGTATGCAGATGACACTGTTATTTATATACACGGAAGTAGTGCGTCACAAGTTGCAAATGAACTTACAGAATCCCTGGTTCATCTTTCGGCGTGGCTAGAACAATGCTGCTTACAGTTAAACATCTCTAAAACAGTGTGTATGTTTATCACCAAAACTAAGAATTTAAGTATAGTGCCAGATGTATTTGTATCAGGGGAAAGATTACAAGTTGTATCTGAATATAAGTACCTTGGTATTCTGATTGATTCCAAACTCTCATTTAAGGCGCAGGTTAAAAAGGTCTGTAACCGGGTCAGATTTAGTTTATCAAATTTTAAATTTATTCGAGATTATATGTCGTCTGAAGCCGCTTTGATGTATATGCATTCCATGATTATTTCTCATATTACCTACTGTTTAACTACTTGGTCGCAAGCTAGTATTACTACTCTGAAACCACTAGAGTCTTTGTATAAACAATCACTAAAAACTCTCGATAAGAAATCAGTTCGGTTTCATCACTGCTCAATATTAAAAAAATACAACTTACTTAGCTGGGATAACTTGATAAAATATGTACATATCTGTTTGCTGTTTAAGACTATACATAGCCTGTCTTCACCATTAAAACAGTTTGTGAACCTTAGAACAACTGCTCACCGATCTACAAGGGGTGGGGAAAGAGGGGACTGTATTATCCCTCTCAAAAGAAGTACCTTTAGCCAGTCTGTGTTTTCGGTCAAAGCTGCAAGGGAATGGAACTCCGTCCCATCAACAATTAGACGATTACATGCTTTTGGTTCTTTTCGGTCTCATCTTAAAAAATGGTTACTGACAATTCAGCACTGTCAACATTAGTATTGTATTCTTGACAATAGACTTAGGCTATTTTGACTAATTGTTCTTGGCTTTGTTGCTCTCTTGTGTTGCCATCTTTCTCTCTCTCTTTCCTTTCTCTCATGTTTACTTTGTTTTAGATAATATATGTTTATTATTATTATTATTATTATTAATATATATATATATATATTTTTTTTATTGTATTTTTTTTATGATGTGTATATGTGTGATGCTCTGTCTCTGTTTTTAGGGTGACTATTTAACATTCTGTCAAGGGTCTACGGATGAAAAATAGCCTTTTGGGCTAATTCTGGCACGTTTACACTTGTTTATTAATGTGCATTGACCCTGTAAATAAAATAAATAAATAAATAAATAAATAACTTAATAAAATTAAGTAAAAATTACTCAACTTTTCTGATACTGGGGTTCCCATCATGCACTGGACCTTGAATAATTAATGAGGTTGATTTTTCACTGGTTTCCAGCTGTATTTACACTGTTTTATCATTGCTTTTGTTGTTAGGATTATAGTAACTTGCCATTTTATGACATTTCGAGTAAATTTTCTGCTCAAAATGACACATTCAAACACAAAAATGATCCATCAAATGTTACCGTCATTGTGTATTTTCTACCAAGTATTGAGGTCTTTGCATTCACATGATGTTTAACATCCGACATGATGTAGTATAAATTTCTTAGAAGTTCTAAGTAAAGCACATACTGGTATTTCAATATTATAATTGTTTGAGTGAAATGTAATGCAAAGGAATTTTCAACTAAATTGATATTACTCAACCTTTTACTAGCCAAGTTAAAATTTCTTATTTACTTTGTTACTTTCACTTGACTAGGTTAAGTAAAGTTTACTTAATTCCATATTCCAAGTAAATTTAACTTAAATATTTCTAATTAAAGCTACTGATACATATGTTTAGGTTTTTACTTGGCAAATCGTTGTAAATTTACTAGCATTTTCTGAGTGAAAAAAAGTTAACAAGCTTTTTTCAAGTAAATCCTACTCCAAATTTTTTTCAGTGTATGTATTTCCTACCTATAAAATATACTGTCTTTATGTTGTTTCTACATTCATTTAGAGATTAACTGTGAAATTATTACATTATAAAATATATTAAAAACGTTAGTTTTTTTTAATGCCGATTCATCGTGATTAATCACAGAAAAAAATAATGTGTGATTAATCTAGTTAATTCTTGCAATCGATAAAAATGAATAAAAAAGAAACATGAATAAGTCTTTTTCATGTTTATTTTTATTGAATATTATGTATCCCCCCCCCCCCCCCCCCCCCATCAGAACAACATCAGAAAAGAGAAAACAGCAGCTGCTAAATGGAAAACAGCATAGCACAGTTCTGTGTAATCCCTTTTGGGTGATTTGCCACGCTAAATAGAGATCTGGGAATAGAAGAGTGTGTGACGGGGTTATATTTTTATGGCAACCTCAGTTTCCTTTCACTGTGGTCACTTCAGTCCCTGGAGCACTGTCTCAAAAGCTTTTAAATAACCTTTTCTGGTGGCCTATTGTCATAGCCAGACTGCTGTATTATTTTCTTCTCATCACAGGCTTATTTTACTTGTGTTAAGTCACTTTTGCCTCGCAGCATGAAGCAGTTAGGGAGGTTTTTGTCCAAACTGGAGTGAATGTTATGGAATCTCTTACACAATGGGTAAATGTGCTTGACTTTTCAGTTTTAGATGCAAACCTGAATGAAACATGACACGAGCTGCAGTGCGTTAGTCAAAGAGAAAGAGGACGTTTCCAAGGCTTAGAATAACTATGGTTATACAGGATTTTATATTCAAATTAGAGTATCACCTTTCTCCACTGCATTACATATTATATATGATGGTTTAAAATATGCTTATAAGTATTGTATTTTGCCAAACACTAAAATCCTAGACAGATGAAATGATTGTGTGCAGATGTTATCAGGACATGCTGCAGGTTATTTTACTGTTCTCGTCGCATATCAGCTTGAAGAGGGGTTTTAATTACATTTAAAAAGTATATCAAAAAGTGTAGTTAATTTTTGTAGTGTAAAACTTTCAATTTTATGCTGACTAATATAAAGTGTGACTGTAATTTCTATAGAACATTTTATGTGTAAAATATGGAAAATGCAGCTTTGTGTGCAATCTTTCTCAAATGATTTTGACCTCCTTGTTATCCGGTATTCACAGTTGACTGGAAAAGTCATGGAAATGCATTGAGTCCGAGTTTAAATGACACCGTACATTAGTGTCAACCTTCATGTTCCTGTTTAGTTTCTAGGTCATGGTTTTCTTTGTCACTGGCTGAATCCGAAAACCCTCAATCACTATTCCCTATGGTAGTCCACTAATACAGTTCACTTGAAGAAATTAATGAAAACGAGTGAGCGAATTTGGACAGCATACATCGGCTGTACACTCGTTATTGCGGTGCATTGTGGGATTGAATGAGTGCACTCAATAATGTCCACTATGGACACCACTACTAATGGCTGTCCCTCAAATAACACCCTATCTGATGGTATAGGGGGGCAATTTCGGATTCAGCCACAGTCTTTGCCTGAGTGCTCGCTTGTTACCATGGTTTCTAATTAGTTCTCACCTGTTCCCTGTTCCAGTGATCGCCTGCCTCTTTCTTCATTGCTCTGTGCTGAAGTTAATGGGATGTTGTAGTGGTGTATCGCCCTTTGTTTTAATTAAAGCTTCTTGGCTATTCGATCATTCTGTCACTCATCTCACTTTTGGAAACGCTACCCGTGTCAATTAGTAGCTATGGATTATTCAAATGAGAACGAAACAGAAGTGAAGATTATACGTGTTTAATGGCAGTCCTGTTGAGTCTTGAGTTAGTCCAGCCGCAGAGGCTTGTCATGAAGGCTTCAGGAGGCCGGAGATGGTCCAATATCTCCTATTAGAGGAGATGCTAAGCAGAGACCTGGCACTCACATGACTTCTCATTCAGATGCAGTCGACGTGAGCTTGTCTGAGCTCTGTCACACGTAATGCCTCCCGACATCTCTTTCGTGTCACTGCCAAGATGGACAACTGTGCTCCTTTCACTCTTTCAAAACCATTTTCAGTGTTTCAGTCTACTTTGGTTTGCAGATTACTTTCGAAATTTGAAATGATGAATAACAGACAGGAATAATTATAATATACAGTGGGGTCCAAAAGTCTGAGGCTATTTTATGTTCTTCAAGGCTTGGCAGACTGATCACGATTTCTAACTCACTGCAGCTTTGTGAAACGGCCGTGATTAGCAGGTCATTTCTCCAGTGATGCGTCATACTGTGGTGGTTGAGCAGCGAGTTACGAGAAACGCACACCTGAAATCTGAGGTTTTTAAAAATTATTTTCACAATTTGATACTGTTTCCAGTTTTGTACCAGTACTGAAACAATTACCTTGAATTTCTTACAGTTATGATGCATAAACCTTTGGGAGTATTACCACCTTTTGCTTCAATGAGCTGGCAGAAACGCCACAAGCTACCCCTCCTTATCCAGGATGATTTGAGAAAGTTCAGTGCGCCAATCTGAGCCAATCTTTGCTTGTCTGATTGTTGATCTACAAATAAGTCCCCCTGTAGTAAATAATTGTATCCCTAAGTTAAAACTCATCTTTGATCACCAAAATGGCATATTTAAATGTTTTTCCTTGAAAAAAAAATCTTCTTGCCTTAAAATATCCTGAATGTATTTTTATTATCAGTGTTGAAAAGAATGTAAATAACTGTTTTCAACACTGATAATAATCATAAATGTTTCATCAGATCCTCATATTAGAGTGATTTCTGAAGGATCATGTGACACTGAAGACTGGAGTAATGATGCTGAAAATTCAGCTTTGATCACAGGAATAAATTACACTTTACTGTATATTCACATAGAAAACAGCTGATTAACATTGTAATAATATTTAACAATATTACTGTTTTTTTGTTTTGTTTTAATAGACTTCTTTTAAAAACATTCAAAATCTTACCAATCGAAACTTTTTGACTGGTAGTGTATATAAATACCATCTATCGCCATTTGCACTTGATAGTCTTTGCTTATTTAAAAATACCTTACACACAAAAATATAGTTTTAGAAATCCTTCTGTTTGTTCAGGATGTTGCATCTCAGATCCGCTGGCTGTAAGTCTCATGCAGTCAATTAATAGCATAGGTCAACTGCAGCGTTCAGCTGTGGAGAACAGCCAGGGTTACTCAGTAATGTGAAGAGATGTTCTGCTGCTCTCGGCCCTGTGGTGAGTCACATCTGACCCGTTTACCTGATGACTCTGCGCTCTTTCTGGTGGCTGTTTTCTGACCCCTTTTGGAAGGGTGCACACGTCTGTCTGATCTCAGACCAGCCGGAGAAACCAGGCGGCGCATGCGCTCTCTCACACACACTGTTCATGGAGTCTTTTTCTGAGACCAGAAGTCACCGGTGAGGGTTGCAATGCATTTTTAATTTGGGTCAAGGATGGGACAATGATTTTTTTTAAAAAAGTTTGGATCTATTCATTTGTTTAAAAAAAATATCATCAGGGTTCAAGCGCTTTAGGGCTTTTAACTATACTCGTAAAAATATATTATGTAGCAAGTCTGTAAGCAGAGATGAAACAGAGCATTTTCAGCGATTTCAGGAATCTTACCATAGAAATATAGTGTTTTAATCATTTGTAAGTGTTGTATTGTCAGCTATGGCCCAGTCCTCCTAAAGGTGTGCATGCCTCTTTCATGAAGTTCATTGACGTTCTCGAGGCTTTGTTCAGGAATTATAGGCTTCTGGGTAATCTTTTCAAATGACCCTGTTATAGCCATCCAAATACCACACAGTTAAATATGTTTTGATAAATATTGACCTCGAGACGACACTAGGATTAGTTTGCAAACGAGTTTAAAAAAAAAAAAAACTCAAATATTAAAAAAAAATTACAATTACAAACACTGCAATATATAAAACAATTTGTATGCATGAAAAACGTTATCTTTGAAATTTGACCTTTGCATGACAAGGCAAGATTAGTTCAGGTGCGTGTCTATAAGAAAAAATAATAAACGTTTTTACCTTGGAAAATACATTTGAAAGCCAATTTGAAAAGAATGATTAAGATTTGTGCATTGGCATATCTTCAAGGTGTAATCCAGTGCGAGGTCAAAGCCGGATCAAGCTGAAATGGCACGGTTTCTGCAGCAAATGTGTTTAATGTCACATTTGCTTCTGTTAGCACTGTCACTGGTTTACTGTGGGTGGCACACTATTGTCAACGGTGACATTTCATTTCCAAACTGCAGCAATACAACAACCAACGGGATAAAACACTGTCAGATTCACACATCTGTTCTGGATGAGTGTGTGTGTGTGTGTGTGTGTGTGTGTGTAGCCCTGTGATGCACTCCAGCATCACTGCGACCCTACATAACACAAGCAGTTTGCACATTTCCCTTCCCTTTTGTCTCTAACTCGAATTTTACACAAACTGTCTTTATCTCCGTCGCCGTCGAAGCAATTCTCACTGTTCTCTTGCTTTTGTGAGGTATTGCCAAGGACAGTTCTGGCCCTAGCACAATAAATGTGTGTCAAAGCACATTAAGGAGATTTCCTACAGTAAAAACAAGTCTATTTCCAAGCACTCCTCACCCAGCGGAAACGGCTAGCCGCTACGTCGCGCGGAGAGACTGATTCGGCGATGTCTTCTGCCCTTGTCTTCGTGAGACCACCCTTGACGTTCCTATACTGCCGTTCACGTCTCCGCTAACCGTTGAGACAACTATTATTAGCATTGCATCGGGTGTTTGCTCAGCAAATAGTGAGCTGAGTCGGTCCATCTATTCTAGTCGACCTCAACTCAAGGCCAGGCTGCGCGGCGAAGCTCTTATTTGTTATTATTGCACGTTTGTGCTTCGGTTAAGACCAAGTCTCCATGGCGGGGCATGAACAAGGTTCCCATTGAGAGAGACACACTGAGGTTTAGCCCGGGTCGCACAGCGCCGGGATGTGGCTTGCACAAGCCCTGAGACTCTCTGGCCTGTGTGTGAAAATAGCCTGACGCTCAAACTTTGCGGTCGGGTGTAAAATAACACCACCAGATTGCTATAAAAGCGTTCATATATCAAAACCCCCCGGCACAATTCAGGCCAGCCGTTCTGAATCTCATGTGAGAAGGGGGCAAGAAGATAAATATTATTCAGAAACCCCAAATGACATCATCAATAGCCACAACCTCATCAGAAACGGTTATAGCTTCCTCATAACCTTGGGTTTGGGGAAATTATATATGTGGTGTTTCTGCATCTGAAACCAGAGGGCTACTGGAGGTCGTCTGCGGCCCAACGCTCTATACGTGAGATGAAAACCTCCACGTTTGGCTATTGTTGGAAATGTGAAACACACACGGCACACTCCCTCCAGGACGAGCGTCCTGCGAAACAGGCCTGTTGTCTGAAGCTCGCCTTTCATTACATTTGCAAAGATTGACAAGCTGGTCTCCAGGCATGGTAAATGTGCTCCATCATACGCTTTGATTTTCCCTCTGAAAATCTTTAATTACAGGCGTAGGAAAATAATGGATCTGCAGTAAAGCCATACGCCGAGATTTATCCTCAACTAGTTATTTGTGGCAAGTTGGGGGCAGCTGGTTTCAATAACAGCGACCGAAAGCAAAGCCAGAAATACTCGCGCTGCCAAGAAAATGTGGGGGGAAAAAACCCAAAAAGGCATTTCTGTCATTTCTGCGAGGAGAGAGGAAGCACGAGTGAGATGAAGCTGAATAAGTATCTAGTTCTGTTAGCAAACTCTAGATGGCGCTGGTCCTCAACGCAGTCTGCTAGCTATGACATCATGCACCAGACGGCTCAAGCTGATTGGTCTCTGTTGGATCTGCGGCCAATGAGCAACTGTAAATGATTCGGTTCGGTGTTGGCGGTTGACAAGTCTTCCTCTGAAGGTTAACATCATTATTCCAAATCACAAAACGTCTCAATTTACAAGGGTCATTTATCAGTTCCTAAATGAAGCATGTTTGATATTTAACAAGCTGTGCATGATGCGACGAGTGAAATAATTAACTATATAAGCATATAAAAAAAATGACTGATCTAAATGAACTTTTACTTTTAAGTCAAACTTACTATTCAACATCACTGAATTAACCTAAATACATTCATTAATACCAACACATTTAATTTTGTATGTGTTAAATCCAGTAGAAATAGCTCTTTACAGTAACAGTTTGTGCATTTGACCTTAAGATACTATAGAAGGCAATGAGTTAAATAGATATTAGCATATAATAAGCTGGTGTGAGTCTATTCATTGTGCCTGTATATAAATATGTGTTAAGTTATTACCTTAATATATTTATAGAAGTCTAGGAGCTCGATCATGCATGAGAAACAATATCAGTAATATACTAATGGAGAATACCTTAGTTAACATGAACTAAGAATGAACAATACTTCTACAGCTTTTATTAATCTTAGTTAATGTTCATTTCAACATTTACTAATACGTTATTACAATCAAAGGTTGTTTTTGTTAGCATTAGTTAATGCACTGTGAACTAACATGAACAAACAATGAACAGCTGGATTTATATTAACAAACATTAACAAAGATTAATTAATACTGTAACAAATGTATTGCTCATTGTTAGTTAATACATTAATGTTAACTAATGACCTTGTTGTAAAGTGTTACCGTAATGTGTGAAGTGAACAGATCCAAGTTTGGGTTTAAAGTTAGTTTCTCAGAAATGCAAAAGGAAGAGTAATGTTGTTGCTCATGAAGATTGAGTATAACTAAACTGTTATGAATGATAATACTGTGTCGTTGTGAACTTGGTAAGAGAAGACAATGAATTCATTCATACAATTAGAATCATATGTGTTCACGTGTTGAGCTGAGCAATTGCATAGCTTCAGAGAAAGACTCTCTCTTTGGGAAACATTGGTGTCCTCATTGTTCTGGTAGCCACATTTACATCTCTTAAATATTCATGATGAACCCTAAAACTATTGCATCTGCAAATATTATAGTCAAGTTATTTTTTTATGACAGCAAAGCAGCAGCAAGCATGCAAACAATGTGACACGCTAATTTCCAGTAAGGGCGGCGCTGTAAAGTTTACTAGCATAGATGCATAGAAAAACATAAGCTTCTTTTGCAATAATATAAGCTAGGTCTGTGAGTAAGAGGTTCCCCTAGATGGAGGACAGGCAAGGGTCGCAAATAAGTGGCCGTTCGCACAGGCAAAGCCAAGGGTCATGCCCAGCTGGGACAGCCCAAAGCTTGAGCACCCTTGACTTTACCAGAGGTCTGCATCCTCCAACAGAACAGCTAATACTAAAGTATTTACAGTGCATATAAATGTGTCATCTTCAGTCATTCAGACTCATTCAAGATTGTGTCATTGATGTATTTCCAGGTCTTTCGGTTCTTTGTCAAACCGGGCCATTTTTCATTCTTGCATTCAAGAACAGACTTTGTAATATTGTAGGTGGTCTAGATCTAAGCTTCATTATTGTGTTCTTCATCTTCACAGAGGTGAATGACATGAAGCATTGTTTGTAGAGCAGGAACACAAGCTCTGGGTGTCAGTTTGGCCTGACGTGGGAAGCTCTGGCACGTCGTAAAACAAAGAAAAAAGGGAAGATAAAAGTTTGCTGTGTATTTTTAAGCAACTGAAAGAGATTTATGCTCCAGTTTGAAAGATGGTGTCACATGTGCTATGGATGATAGTGTGACACTCGGGTAAAGTGAAATCCAGCAAACTTGTGTTGAGCAAAGAGCAAAAATGAAAATGGGGTGATAAAACGAGGCTAATGACTTTATATTATTAGCTTTTGTTTAGCATTTTAGATTTGTTCACAATCTGTCACATGACCAAAATGGATAGAAGTGGCGCAAGAACAGAAAAATAATCATTTGTATCACTGTAAGTCTTGAATTTAATCAACATTGTTCATTCGTATGGACATTTTTTATCGCTTTGCCTGTGTTAATCCTAATGCTAATGCTGTTAATGCTAACTGCATAAAATTTGGTACAGGTGTGTATTTTTATTGGAATTTTACTATTTCACCATCATTTCCCTTAAAAAATCTGTTTTGCACTTGTAACACAAAATACTCCCACTCAGCGCCTTTTGGACAAAAATGGCCCCATTGAAACCCATTAAAACTGCTATTTTTAATCCCTGGGCCATTTAACTATAAAATGATGCAATCTTTGTTAAGAGGCTTTCATTCTGTTGGCAAGGCTTCAAAATTTTAAATTTGACTATTTTTTTTCCAGATGGAGCCATTTTCTCAGGTTTGGCCTATAAAGCAAATACTCGCTTTATTCCTGTTTTCTGCTTCGGCATATTATAGAGCAAATTGGATAAATTATGCAATGATAATTGTGTGGGTGTGTTGGTCTGAGTGTGGTTTGTATGTGTGTTATAAAAAAATATATATTTGTGTGTATGCAAGTGTGTGTGTTTGTAATATTGAGAGAGGAACGATATTTGTGTGGGTGTGTTGGTATGGATATCAGTGTGTGGTTAGTATGTGTGTTATAAAAAAAATATGTGTGTGTGTGCATGTGTGTGTGTTTGTAATATTGAGAGAAAGAAACTCAACTGCAAATAACAAATCCAATCACTGTGTGCACCAGTGGAGTTTTGCTGCACCCAATGGGGAAAATGTGTTACTGCGCCTAAACAAACTCTTACCAAAAGCTCATCTTTTGAGATATCATCCTCAAATTTGGAACACGACTTATTTAGATTTATGACTTTTATTTTCTAGCCGTTTTAGAGTTCAACATGTTTCATAAAATATACATTTTATATAAAATAATGATCATAAATCATTTTCATAAACTTAAACCTATATAATGTTTTTTGGATTTACTTTTAAATTATTTTTTTTTACTTCAGCAATAATCTGCCACAGGTCTTCTTTAAAATGAGACCAAACTTAAGTCTGTGCTCCCAAGCTTAACATTTTATGACAGACATTTTTGTCCACTATGTACCTATGTGTAACTTTTTTAATGGATGCACAAGGGTTAAAGCTGTAGCCTGAGAGCACAAAGTGATTTATGGTAATATCAGTTCATTTTCACATATCTCAGTCGCTCAAAAAAATGTTTTTGGAATCACGGTATACTTGTGCATGTTCGTTTGATGTAGTATATGTATAATGTATAATGTATATTCGAGAGAAACTAAAGGGCGATTGTTAAAAAGGTTAACTGAGCCTCCCACCATTTTTGCCTCAATACAGACAAGCACATTATGATGCTACTGGCAGCACGAATATATATGTATATATACACTCACCTAAAGGATTATTAGGAACACCATACTAATATTGTGTTTGACCCCCTTTCGCCTTCAGAACTGCCTTAATTCTACGTGACATTGATTCAACAAGGTGCTGAAAGCATTCTTTAGAAATGTTGGCCCATATTGATAGGATAGCATCTTGCAGTTGATGGAGATTTGTGGGATGCACATCCAGGGCACGAAGCTCCCGTTCCACCACATCCCAAAGATGCTCTATTGGGTTGAGATCTGGTGACTGTGGGGGCCATTTTAGTACAGTGAACTCATTGTCATGTTCAAGAAACCAATTTGAAATGATTGGAGCTTTGTGACATGGTGCATTATCCTGCTGGAAGTAGCCATCAGAGGATGGGTACATGGTGGCCATAAAGGGATGGACATGGTCAGAAACAATGCTCAGGTAGGCCGTGGCATTTAAACGATGCCCAATTGGCACTAAGGGGCCTAAAGTGTGCCAAGAAAACACCCCCCACACCATTACACCACCACCACCAGCCTGCACAGTGGTAACAAGGCATGATGGTTCCATGTTCTCATTCTGTTTACGCCAAATTCTGACTCTACCATCTGAATGTCTCAACAGAAATCGAGACTCATCAGACCAGGCAACATTTTTGCAAATTGTAGCCTCTTTTTCCTATTTGTAGTGGAGATGAGTGGCACCCGGTGGAGTCTTCTGCTGTTGTAGCCCATCCGCCTCAAGGTTGTGCGTGTTGTGGCTTCACAAATGCTTTGCTGCATACCTCGGTTGTAGCGAGTGGTTATTTCAGTCAAAGTTGCTCTTCTATCAGCTTGAATCAGTCGGCCCATTCTCCTCTGACCTCTAGCATCAACAAGGCATTTTCGCCCACAGGACTGCCGCATACTGGATGTTTTTCTCTTTTCACACCATTCTTTGTAAACCCTAGAAATGGTTGTGCGTGAAAATCCCAGTAACTGAGCAGATTGTGAAATACTCAGACCGGCCCGTCTGGCACCAACAACCATGCCACGCTCAAAATTGCTTAAATCACCTTTCTTTCCCATTCTGACATTCAGTTTGGAGTTCAGGAGATTGTCTTGACCAGGACCACACCCCTAAATGCATTGAAGCAACTGCCATGTGATTTGTTGATTAGATAATTGCATTAATGAGAAATTGAACAGGTGTTCCTATCAATCCTTTAGGTGAGTGTATATATATATATTATTATTATTATTTTTATTTATTATATATATACAGTATGTAGTTGTATTTATACATTGGAGTTTACAGCAATGAGTGAGTGGAGGCGGGGCTCATTTGCATATTCATAGAACCACACATAATAAATGAGGCAAGGGTGTCGAGTTACATTCAAGATATTTTAAGGCATGAAGATTAGTTTTTCAAGGAAAAACCTTTGAATATGTCATTTTGGTGATCAAAGATTAGTTTTAAAGGATACAATTATTGACTACAGGGGACTACAGGGGGAATTAAACTAATAAACACTTACATAGTAGAATTAAAATGTACTTATTGTGTACTTCAGATTTGCTGCTATTGAAGTTGCGATATGGTCTAATATGATTATTACATATCTAATTTCAAGTAGATATAATGTCAGGTAACACTTTATTTTACAGTGTCGTTGTTACACGTTACATGTAGTTACTGTAGTATACATATAACTAACCCTAAGTACATGTAGTTAATTAATATTACTCAGTACTTAAATGTAATACTCTCAAACAAAGAGACCTTTCAATTGTAACCAAATGTACTGAATGTATAATGTAATAGCATGCACGAAAAAGTGATATACTGTAGGACTTCTGAAGACAGATGAATCCTGGTGATTGTTGTGTGCAAGGCGCTTCACTCCTGAAAGTCTCCAAGGCCCTGTTTACACCTGATATTAACATGCGGTGTCGTTGATCTGATCACTAGTGGACGACGCGTAATAGCTTTCATCGTCTAGTGTGGTCAAACTTTGCTGCATTTTACCAAAACATTGCATTTCATTATCCTTCCATCTACTGCCTTTTCACTCGAGTCGTGATCCACATAGCATGGGTTTGTGCATCAGATTACTGAAGTAAGATAGATTATAAATGTCATTTAGGGTGGACTTCAGTCTACAAAAGTGCATGCACGTAAAGGGCAGACAAGATAGCAGTGCATTGAACGAAAGACAGCGGTACATTGTCACAGTGTTTGACACTTGAGCAGATAAAGTAGTGAAGATTGTGCTTCAGGAAGAGCACATCTAAATGTGTCCTCATTCCCTCCTCTATAGCTCTGTGCTCAGTTAGCGGAGGAGGTTATTGTTGTATTGCTGAAGTTCAGTCCATCTAAATGTCAATCCTCTCTGTGTTGTAGAGGGTTTCTGCTCGCCAGAGTGGGATGGCATCGTGTGCTGGCCCGAGGGTCTTCCTGGGAGGATGGTGTCCACCGCCTGTCCGGAGTACATATATGACTTCAACCACAAAGGTGAGCCTGCAGCCGCTGGCCTGTGCTTAACTGACACGTGTCCGCACCACACCACACTCCCATGACAATACCAAATTACCTCCAGAACCTGTGCTTAACTGACACGTGTCCGCACCACACCACACTCTCATGACAATACCAGATGACCTCCAGAACCTGTGCTTAACTGACACGTGTCTGCACCACACCACACTCCCATGACAATACCAGATGACCTCCAGAACCTGTGCTTAACTGACACGTGTCCGCACCACACCACACTCTCATGACAATACCAGATGACCTCCAGAACCTGTGCTTAACTGACACGTGTCCAAACCACACCACACTCCCATGACAATACCAGATGACCTCCAGAACCTGTGCTTAACTGACACGTGTCCGCACCACACCACACTCCCATGACAATACCAGATGACCTCCAGAACCTGTGCTTAACTGACACGTGTCCGCACCACACCACACTCCCATGACAATACCAGATGACCTCCAGAACCTGTGCTTAACTGACACGTGTCCGCACCACACCACACTCCCATGACAATACCGGATGACCTCCAGAACCTGTGCTTAACTGACACGTGTCCACACCACACCACACTCCCATGACAATACCAGATGACCTCCAGAACCTGTGCTTAACTGACTCGTGTCCGAACCACACCACACTCCCATGACAATACCAGATGACCTCCAGAACCTGTGCTTAACTGACACGTGTCCGCACCACACCACACTCCCATGACAATACCAGATGACCTCCAGAACCTGTGCTTAACTGACTCGTGTCCGAACCACACCACACTCCCATGACAATACCAGATGACCTCCAGAACCTGTGCTTAACTGACACGTGTCCGCACCACACCACACTCCCATGACAATACCAGATGACCTCCAGAACCTGTGCTTAACTGACTCGTGTCCGAACCACACCACACTCCCATGACAATACCAGATGACCTCCAGAACCTGTGCTTAACTGACTCGTGTCCGAACCACACCACACTCCCATGACAATACCAGATGACCTCCAGAACCTGTGCTTAACTGACACGTGTCCGCACCACACCACACTCCCATGACAATACCAGATGACCTCCAGAACCTGTGCTTAACTGACACGTGTCTGCACCACACCACACTCCCATGACAATACCAGATGACCTCCAGAACCTGTGCTTAACTGACACGTGTCCGCACCACACCACACTCCCATGACAATACCAGATGACCTCCAGAACCTGTGCTTAACTGACACGTGTCCGCACCACACCACACTCCCATGACAATACCAGATGACCTCCAGAACCTGTGCTTAACTGACACGTGTCCAAACCACACCACACTCCCATGTCAATACCAGATGACCTCCAGAACCTGTGCTTAACTGACACGTGTCCAAACCACACCACACTCCCATGTCAATACCAGATGACGTCCAGAACCTGTGCTTAACTGACACGTGTCCGCACCACACCACACTCCCATGACAATACCAGATGACCACCAGAACCTGTGCTTAACTGACACGTGTCCGCACCACACCACACTCCCATGACAATACCAGATGACCTCCAGAACCTGTGCTTAACTGACACGTGTCCGCACCACACCACACTCCCATGACAATACCAGATGACCTCCAGAACCTGTGCTTAACTGACACGTGTCCGCACCACACCACACTCCCATGACAATACCAGATGACCTCCAGAACCTGTGCTTAACTGACACGTGTCCACACCACACCACACTCCCATGACAATACCAGATGACCTCCAGAACCTGTCCTTAACTGACACGTGTCCGCACCACACCACACTCCCATGACAATACCAGATGACCTCCAGAACCTGTGCTTAACTGACACGTGTCCGCACCACACCACGCTCCCATGACAATACCAGATGACCTCCAGAACCTGTGCTTAACTGACACGTGTCTGCACCACACCACACTCCCATGACAATACCAGATGACCTCCAGAACCTGTGCTTAACTGACTCGTGTCCGCACCACACCACACTCCCATGACAATACCAGATGACCTCCAGAACCTGTGCTTAACTGACACGTGTCCGCACCACACCACACTCCCATGACAATACCAGATGACCTCCAGAACCTGTGCTTAACTGACTCGTGTCCGCACCACACCACACTCCCATGACAATACCAGATGACCTCCAGAACCTGTGCTTAACTGACACGTGTCCGCACCACACCACACTCCCATGACAATACCAGATGACCTCCAGAACCTGTGCTTAACTGACACGTGTCCGCACCACACCACACTCCCATGACAATACCAGATGACCTCCAGAACCTGTGCTTAACTGACACGTGTCCGCACCACACCACACTCCCATGAAAATACCAGATGGCCTCCAGAACCTGTGCTTAACTGACACGTGTCCGCACCACACCACACTCCCATGACAATACCAGATGACCTCCAGAACCTGTGCTTAACTGACTCGTGTCCGCACCACACCACACTCCCATGACAATACCAGATGACCTCCAGAACCTGTGCTTAACTGACACGTGTCCACACCACACCACACTCCCATGACAATACCAGATGACCTCCAGAACCTGTGCTTAACTGACACGTTTCAACACCACACCACACTCCCATGACAATACCAGATGACCTCCAGAACCTGTGCTTAACTGACACGTGTCCGCACCACACCACACTCCCATGACAATACCAGATGACCTCCAGAACCTGTGCTTAACTGACACGTGTCCACACCACACCACACTCCCATGACAATACCAGATGACCTCCAGAACCTGTGCTTAACTGACACGTGTCCACACCACACCACACTCCCATGACAATACCAGATGATCTCCAGAACCTGTCCTTAACTGACTCGTGTCCGCACCACACCACACTCCCATGACAATACCAGATGACCTCCAGAACCTGTGCTTAACTGACACGTGTCCACACCACACCACACTCCCATGACAATACCAGATGACCTCCAGAACCTGTGCTTAACTGACTCGTGTCCGCACCACACCACACTCCCATGACAATACCAGATGATCTCCAGAACCTGTGCTTAACTGACTCGTGTCCGCACCACACCACACTCCCATGACAATACCAGATGATCTCCAGAACCTGTCCTTAACTGACTCGTGTCCGCACCACACCACACTCCCATGACAATACCAGATGACCTCCAGAACCTGTGCTTAACTGACTCGTGTCCGCACCACACCACACTCCCATGACAATACCAGATGACCTCCAGAACCTGTGCTTAACTGACACGTGTCCACACCACACCACACTCCCATGACAAAACCAGATGACCTCCAGAACCTGTCCTTAACTGACACGTGTCTGCACCACACCACACTCCCATGACAATACCAGATGACCTCCAGAACCTGTGCTTAACTGACACGTGTCCACACCACACCACACTCCCATGACAATACCAGATGACCTCCAGAACCTGTGCTTAACTGACTCGTGTCCGCACCACACCACACTCCCATGACAATACCAGAACCTGTGCTTAACTGACTCGTGTCCGCACCACACCACACTCCCATGACAAAACCAGATGACCTCCAGAACCTGTCCTTAACTGACACGTGTCTGCACCACACCACACTCCCATGACAATACCAGATGACCTCCAGAACCTGTGCTTAACTGACACGTGTCCACACCACACCACACTCCCATGACAATACCAGATGACCTGCAGAACCTGTGCTTAACTGACACGTGTCCGCACCACACCACACTCCCATGACAATACCAGATGACCTGCAGAACCTGTGCTTAACCGACACGTGTCCACACCACACCACACTCCCATGACAATACCAGATGGCCTCCAGAACCTGTGCTTAACTGACACGTGTCCACACCACACCACACTCCCATGACAATACCAGATGACCTCCAGAACCTGTCCTTAACTGACACGTGTCCGCACCACACCACACTCCCATGACAATACCAGATGATCTCCAGAACCTGTCCTTAACTGACTCGTGTCCGCACCACACCACACTCCCATGACAATACCAGATGACCTCCAGAACCTGTGCTTAACTGACACGTGTCTGCACCACACCACACTCCCATGACAATACCAGATGACCTCCAGAACCTGTGCTTAACTGACACGTGTCCGCACCACACCACACTCCCATGACAATACCAGATGACCTCCAGAACCTGTGCTTAACTGACACGTGTCCGCACCACACCACACTCCCATGACAATACCAGATGACCTCCAGAACCTGTGCTTAACTGACACGTGTCCGCACCACACCACACTCCCATGACAATACCAGATGACCTCCAGAACCTGTGCTTAACTGACACGTGTCCACACCACACCACACTCCCATGACAATACCAGATGACCTCCAGAACCTGTGCTTAACTGACTCGTGTCCGCACCACACCACACTCCCATGACAATACCAGATGACCTCCAGAACCTGTGCTTAACTGACACGTGTCCGCACCACACCACACTCCCATGACAATACCAGATGACCTCCAGAACCTGTGCTTAACTGACACGTGTCCACACCACACCACACTCCCATGACAATACCAGATGACCTCCAGAACCTGTGCTTAACTGACACGTGTCCGCACCACACCACACTCCCATGACAATACCAGATGACCTCCAGAACCTGTGCTTAACTGACACGTGTCCACACCACACCACACTCCCATGACAATACCAGATGACCTCCAGAACCTGTGCTTAACTGACTCGTGTCCGCACCACACCACACTCCCATGACAATACCAGATGACCTCCAGAACCTGTGCTTAACTGACACGTGTCCGCACCACACCACACTCCCATGACAATACCAGATGACCTCCAGAACCTGTGCTTAACTGACACGTGTCTGCACCACACCACACTCCCATGACAATACCAGATGACCTCCAGAACCTGTGCTTAACTGACATGTGTCCGCACCACACCACACTCCCATGACAAAACCAGATGACCTCCAGAACCTGTGCTTAACTGACACGTGTCCACACCACACCACACTCCCATGACAATACCAGATGACCTCCAGAACCTGTGCTTAACTGACACGTGTCCACACCACACCACACTCCCATGACAAAACCAGATAACCTCCAGAACCTGTGCTTAACTGACACGTGTCCACACCACACCACACTCCCATGACAAAACCAGATGACCTCCAGAACCTGTGCTTAACTGACTCGTGTCCGCACCACACCACACTCCCATGACAATACCAGATGACCTCCAGAACCTGTGCTTAACTGACTCGTGTCCGCACCACACCACACTCCCATGACAATACCAGATGACCTCCAGAACCTGTCCTTAACTGCCACGTGTCCGCACCACACCACACTCCCATGACAATACCAGATGACCTCCAGAACCTGTCCTTAACTGACACGTGTCCACACCACACCACACTCCCATGACAAAACCAGATGACCTCCAGAACCTGTGCTTAACTGACACGTGTCCACACCACACCACACTCCCATGACAATACCAGATAACCTCCAGAACCTGTGCTTAACTGACACGTGTCCGCACCACACCACACTCCCATTGACAATACCAGATGACCTCCTGAAGATGTGCTTAAATGACATGTGTCCGCACCACACCACACTCCCATGACAATACCAGATGGCCTCCAGAACCTGTGCTTAACTGACACGTGTCCACACCACACCACACTCCCATGACAATACCAGATGACCTCCAGAACCTGTCCTTAACTGACACGTGTCCGCACCACACCACACTCCCATGACAATACCAGATGATCTCCAGAACCTGTCCTTAACTGACTCGTGTCCGCACCACACCACACTCCCATGACAATACCAGATGACCTCCAGAACCTGTGCTTAACTGACACGTGTCCACACCACACCACACTCCCATGACAATACCAGATGACCTCCAGAACCTGTGCTTAACTGACTCGTGTCCGCACCACACCACACTCCCATGACAATACCAGATGACCTCCAGAACCTGTGCTTAACTGACACGTGTCCACACCACACCACACTCCCATGACAATACCAGATGATCTCCAGAACCTGTGCTTAACTGACACGTGTCCACACCACACCACACTCCCATGACAATACCAGATGACCTCCAGAACTTGTGCTTAACTGACACGTGTCCGCACCACACCACACTCCCATGACAATACCAGATGACCTCCAGAACCTGTGCTTAACTGACACGTGTCCGCACCACACCACACTCCCATGACAATACCAGATGACCTCCAGAACCTGTGCTTAACTGACACGTGTCCGCACCACACCACACTCCCATGACAATACCAGATGACCTCCAGAACCTGTCCTTAACTGACTCGTGTCCGCACCACACCACACTCCCATGACAATACCAGATGACCTCCAGAACCTGTGCTTAACTGACACGTGTCCGCACCACACCACACTCCCATGACAATACCAGATGACCTCCAGAACCTGTGCTTAACTGACTCGTGTCCGCACCACACCACACTCCCATGACAATACCAGATGACCTCCAGAACCTGTGCTTAACTGACACGTGTCCGCACCACACCACACTCCCATGACAATACCAGATGACCTCCAGAACCTGTCCTTAACTGACACGTGTCCGCACCACACCACACTCCCATGACAATACCAGATGATCTCCAGAACCTGTCCTTAACTGACTCGTGTCCGCACCACACCACACTCCCATGACAATACCAGATGACCTCCAGAACCTGTGCTTAACTGACACGTGTCCACACCACACCACACTCCCATGACAATACCAGATGACCTCCAGAACCTGTGCTTAACTGATTCGTGTCCGCACCACACCACACTCCCATGACAATACCAGATGACCTCCAGAACCTGTGCTTAACTGACTCGTGTCCGCACCACACCACACTCCCATGACAATACCAGATGACCTCCAGAACCTGTGCTTAACTGACACGTGTCCAGACCACACCACACTCCCATGACAAAACCAGATAACCTCCAGAACCTGTGCTTAACTGACACGTGTCCGCACCACACCACACTCCCATGACAAAACCAGATAACCTCCAGAACCTGTGCTTAACTGACTCGTGTCCGCACCACACCACACTCCCATGACAATACCAGATGACCTCCAGAACCTGTCCTTAACTGACACGTGTCCGCACCACACCACACTCCCATGACAATACCAGATGACCTCCAGAACCTGTGCTTAACTGACACGTGTCCGCACCACACCACACTCCCATGACAATACCAGATGACCTCCAGAACCTGTGCTTAACTGACTCGTGTCCGCACCACACCACACTCCCATGACAATACCAGATGACCTCCAGAACCTGTCCTTAACTGACACGTGTCCGCACCACACCACACTCCCATGACAATACCAGATGACCTCCAGAACCTGTCCTTAACTGACACGTGTCCACACCACACCACACTCCCATGACAAAACCAGATGACCTCCAGAACCTGTGCTTAACTGACACGTGTCCACACCACACCACACTCCCATGACAATACCAGATAACCTCCAGAACCTGTGCTTAACTGACACGTGTCCGCACCACACCACACTCCCATGACAATACCAGATGACCTCCAGAACCTGTGCTTAACTGACTCGTGTCCGCACCACACCACACTCCCATGACAATACCAGATGACCTCCAGAACCTGTGCTTAACTGACTCGCCATGACAATACCAGATGGCCTCCAGAACCTGTGCTTAACTGACACGTGTCCACACCACACCACACTCCCATGACAATACCAGATGACCTCCAGAACCTGTCCTTAACTGACACGTGTCCGCACCACACCACACTCCCATGACAATACCAGATGATCTCCAGAACCTGTCCTTAACTGACTCGTGTCCGCACCACACCACACTCCCATGACAATACCAGATGACCTCCAGAACCTGTGCTTAACTGACACGTGTCCACACCACACCACACTCCCATGACAATACCAGATGACCTCCAGAACCTGTGCTTAACTGACTCGTGTCCGCACCACACCACACTCCCATGACAATACCAGATGACCTCCAGAACCTGTGCTTAACTGACACGTGTCCACACCACACCACACTCCCATGACAATACCAGATGACCTCCAGAACCTGTGCTTAACTGACACGTGTCCACACCACACCACACTCCCATGACAATACCAGATGATCTCCAGAACCTGTGCTTAACTGACACGTGTCCACACCACACCACACTCCCATGACAATACCAGATGACCTCCAGAACTTGTGCTTAACTGACACGTGTCCGCACCACACCACACTCCCATGACAATACCAGATGACCTCCAGAACCTGTCCTTAACTGACTCGTGTCCGCACCACACCACACTCCCATGACAATACCAGATGACCTCCAGAACCTGTGCTTAACTGACACGTGTCCGCACCACACCACACTCCCATGACAATACCAGATGACCTCCAGAACCTGTGCTTAACTGACTCGTGTCCGCACCACACCACACTCCCATGACAATACCAGATGACCTCCAGAACCTGTGCTTAACTGACACGTGTCCGCACCACACCACACTCCCATGACAATACCAGATGACCTCCAGAACCTGTCCTTAACTGACACGTGTCCGCACCACACCACACTCCCATGACAATACCAGATGATCTCCAGAACCTGTCCTTAACTGACTCGTGTCCGCACCACACCACACTCCCATGACAATACCAGATGACCTCCAGAACCTGTGCTTAACTGACTCGTGTCCGCACCACACCACACTCCCATGACAATACCAGATGACCTCCAGAACCTGTGCTTAACTGACTCGTGTCCGCACCACACCACACTCCCATGACAATACCAGATGACCTCCAGAACCTGTGCTTAACTGACACGTGTCCGCACCACACCACACTCCCATGACAAAACCAGATAACCTCCAGAACCTGTGCTTAACTGACACGTGTCCGCACCACACCACACTCCCATGACAAAACCAGATAACCTCCAGAACCTGTGCTTAACTGACTCGTGTCCGCACCACACCACACTCCCATGACAATACCAGATGACCTCCAGAACCTGTCCTTAACTGACACGTGTCCGCACCACACCACACTCCCATGACAATACCAGATGACCTCCAGAACCTGTGCTTAACTGACACGTGTCCGCACCACACCACACTCCCATGACAATACCAGATGACCTCCAGAACCTGTGCTTAACTGACTCGTGTCCGCACCACACCACACTCCCATGACAATACCAGATGACCTCCAGAACCTGTCCTTAACTGACACGTGTCCGCACCACACCACACTCCCATGACAATACCAGATGACCTCCAGAACCTGTGCTTAACTGACACGTGTCCACACCACACCACACTCCCATGACAATACCAGATGACCTCCAGAACCTGTGCTTAACTGACACGTGTCCGCACCACACCACACTCCCATGACAATACCAGATGACCTCCAGAACCTGTCCTTAACTGACACGTGTCCGCACCACACCACACTCCCATGACAATACCAGATGACCTCCAGAACCTGTCCTTAACTGACACGTGTCCGCACCACACCACACTCCCATGACAATACCAGATGACCTCCAGAACCTGTGCTTAACTGACACGTGTCCGCACCACACCACACTCCCATGACAATACCAGATGACCTCCAGAACCTGTGCTTAACTGACTCGTGTCCGCACCACACCACACTCCCATGACAATACCAGATGACCTCCAGAACCTGTCCTTAACTGACACGTGTCCGCACCACACCACACTCCCATGACAATACCAGATAACCTCCAGAACCTGTGCTTAACTGACACGTGTCCGCACCACACCACACTCCCATGACAATACCAGATGACCTCCAGAACCTGTGCTTAACTGACTCGTGTCCGCACCACACCACACTCCCATGACAATACCAGATGACCTCCAGAACCTGTGCTTAACTGACTCGTGTCCGCACCACACCACACTCCCATGACAATACCAGATGACCTCCAGAACCTGTCCTTAACTGACACGTGTCCACACCACACCACACTCCCATGACAAAACCAGATGACCTCCAGAACCTGTCCTTAACTGACTCGTGTCCACACCACACCACACTCCCATGACAAAACCAGATGACCTCCAGAACCTGTGCTTAACTGACACGTGTCCACACCACACCACACTCCCATGACAATACCAGATGACCTCCAGAACCTGTGCTTAACTGACACGTGTCCACACCACACCACACTCCCATGACAATACCAGATGACCTCCAGAACCTGTGCTTAACTGACACGTGTCCGCACCACACCACACTCCCATGACAATACCAGATGACCTCCAGAACTTGTGCTTAACTGACACGTGTCTGCACCACACCACACTCCCATGACAATACCAGATGACCTCCAGAACCTGTGCTTAACTGACTCGTGTCCGCACCACACCACACTCCCATGACAATACCAGATGACCTCCAGAACCTGTGCTTAACTGACTCGTGTCTGAACCACACCACACTCCCATGACAATACCAGATGACCTCCAGAACCTGTGCTTAACTGACACGTGTCCCCACCACACCACACTCCCATGACAATACCAGATGACCCCCAGAACCTGTGCTTAACTGACACGTGTCTGAACCACACCACACTCCCATGACAATACCAGATGACCTCCAGAACCTGTGCTTAACTGACACGTGTCTGAACCACACCACACTCCCATGACAATACCAGATGACCTCCAGAACCTGTGCTTAACTGACACGTGTCTGAACCACACCACACTCCCATGACAATACCAGATGACCTCCAGAACCTGTGCTTAACTGACTCGTGTCTGAACCACACCACACTCCCATGACAATACCAGATGACCTCCAGAACCTGTGCTTAACTGACACGTGTCCGCACCACACCACACTCCCATGACAATACCAGATGACCTCCAGAACCTGTGCTTAACTGACACGTGTCTGAACCACACCACACTCCCATGACAAAACCAGATGACCTCCAGAACCTGTGCTTAACTGACTCGTGTCTGAACCACACCACACTCCCATGACAATACCAGATGACCTCCAGAACCTGTGCTTAACTGACTCGTGTCTGAACCACACCACACTCCCATGACAATACCAGATGACCTCCAGAACCTGTGCTTAACTGACACGTGTCCGCACCACACCACACTCCCATGACAATACCAGATGACCTCCAGAACCTGTGCTTAACTGACACGTGTCCCCACCACACCACACTCCCATGACAATACCAGATGACCTCCAGAACCTGTGCTTAACTGACACGTGTCTGAACCACACCACACTCCCATGACAATACCAGATGACCTCCAGAACCTGTGCTTAACTGACACGTGTCTGAACCACACCACACTCCCATGACAATACCAGATGACCTCCAGAACCTGTGCTTAACTGACACGTGTCTGAACCACACCACACTCCCATGACAATACCAGATGACCTCCAGAACCTGTGCTTAACTGACACGTGTCTGAACCACACCACACTCCCATGACAATACCAGATGACCTCCAGAACCTGTGCTTAACTGACTCGTGTCTGAACCACACCACACTCCCATGACAATACCAGATGACCTCCAGAACCTGTGCTTAACTGACACGTGTCCGCACCACACCACACTCCCATGACAATACCAGATGACCTCCAGAACCTGTGCTTAACTGACACGTGTCTGAACCACACCACACTCCCATGACAATACCAGATGACCTCGAGAACCTGTGCTTAACTGACACGTGTCCGCACCACACCACACTCCCATGACAATACCAGATGACCTCCAGAACCTGTGCTTAACTGACACGTGTCTGCACCACACCACACTCCCATGACAATACCAGATGACCTCCAGAATCTCATAAATTCATATCTCAAATATATTGTGTGCCTGGACGGTGAGCTGAGAACTAGCAGCGCGAATCCTAACTTCAGGACATTTACATTTATTCTTTTAGCAGAAAGTGCCAAAGTGACAAATAAATAACGTCAGAAAATAATGGTAACACTTTACGGTAACACTTTATTTTACAGTGTCCTTGTTACATATGTTACATGTACTTACGATAGTAATAACAGTAAATTATGCATAATTACATGCAACTAACCCTCAACCAATCCTAATCCTGCCCTAACCCTATAGTAAGTACATTAATATTACTTAAATATATAATTACACGGTAACACGGACACCTTAAAACAAAGTGTAACCCACTTTAGAATAAGGTCCATTAGTTAACATTAGTTAATATATTAACTAACATGAACTAACAATGAGCAACACATTAGTTACAGTATTTATTAATCTTTGTTAATGTTAGTTAATAAAATACAGCTGTTTATTGTTTGTTCATGTTAGTTCACAATGCATCTGTGTTTTTCTCCTCTTACTGAGCGTTCACAACTCTTCTCACGTCTTCCAGACACACATTCCCAAATATGTCCATACATACGTTTTCATAAAGCAAATACATTGTGTGCCTGGACGGTGAGCTGAGAACTAGCGGCGTGAATCCTCACTTCATTACATTTACATTTATTCATTTAGCAGAAAGTGCCAAAGTGCCAAATAAATAAGAATAGCATCAGCAAACAATCCGAGGGAGAAACCCATATAAACCTGAGTTCACTGGAGTCGTGTCAGTATTCAGCGGTGCTGGAGTGATCAGACTTCTGTCTGGATACTCACATCTGGTGTAGGATTTACTTTAAGACCCTTTTCACTCAGAAACTGCATAATCAAAGAAACATATTGGATTGGATTAAACTTGACATTTTGAAGTAGAAAAATAGTAGTTTCTTGCAAAACATTCTACAATAATCTTTATTTTATGTACAACTTCAACCAATCTTCATGTTCACCGATATCTTGAACCGATATTTCACCGATATTATTAATGAAACTGATTAAAAATCTTTCTTCTTTGCGTTCTTTCAGTGGCAAAATACGTACACAACAAGCCATGAATTTGAACTAGATTTGTATTGTATATCATTTGCATTAATGGGGTCCTATTATGTTTTTCCACCTTTTCAAGTTTAGTTTAGTGTAATGTTGCTGTTTGTTTAACTTGAGTTAGAACAATAATTTAAAGGGGTGGTTGAGTGTGATTTACATAAACCCCGCCCGCTGAACACGATTTATAGATTATCATGACAGAATATGCTAATCAATGACTAGAAGATAACTCCACATCAGCTACATAAATTCATCAACTAGCCATTCAGAGAAGTCCTGTTGCTTCTACATGTTGTCACTTCTTGAGTCTCTCTATCTTTGTCTGACTCCGGTTTGAACAAAATAGGCTAAAAGTCTTTGAAATGTTCAGTGCATGTGTGTGTGTGTGTGTGAGGTAAAAGGACTCGAGTTCTTGTAGCTCCGCCCCCTGTGCCGGGAGCAGCAGCTCATTTGCATTTAAAGGGCCAGACACAAAACGGTGCGTTTCTGCTCACCCTTAAAAAGTGACAACTTTAACATGCTATATAAAAATATCTGTGGGGTATTTTGAGCTAAAACTTCACACACACACTCTGGGGACATCAGAGACTTATTTTACATCTTGTGAAAAGGGCATTATACCAGCCCTTTAACACCCTATCCTTAAAGTGAGGTTCCCTGACAGTGGAAATGAATACAACACATTTCGAGCAGATTTACTTGCAGAATAGTATTTACAGCGGCGCTTTAGAGATGCATTAATTACACTAGCTAGAGACCTGCATACAAAAGCACTAATTGGACATCTTGCTCACTCTATGCACAGTTACGGTTGTTGTTTTGTACTGTATTCCTTTAATCAATAATTGAATCCATATTTGTACCGCTGTTGGATGCTAATAGGAGCTCTGTAAATCAATGTGTGAATGTCCCGAAGACACGACTAGAGGATGTGTGTGTGCTGTGTCTCCAGGCCATGCCTACCGGCGCTGTGACTTCAACGGGACCTGGGAACTGGCCTCGAACAACAACAAGACCTGGGCGAACTACAGCGAGTGCGCCAAGTTCCTCACCCATTACAACCCGAACCAAGAGAGGGTAAGACCTGTGACCTTACAGCCGCTGAACTCTAGCATTTCAGATATGTGGATATAGTAGATGTCGGTACTCTTGACTCCAAACATGACATGAAATCAAACTTTTCTTCGCTTTTCAGGTTTGTCTTACAGTGTATAAGACATTTCAACATTCATGTTACAGTAACTTCAGCTTAACTTAGTCAATGTTTTTAGTTACATCAGCTCGTTTACATTGAGTTGATTCTAGTGTAATCCAGTGTGTGATTTCAGTATTCTGCAGCATTAGCACAGCTGCAGTGTATTGAGTGAAGCAACACACACTCTAGTCTTCAGTCAGGTAGACACAACACAAACACAGCCTTTACTCTTCAGCACAATAAAACCCAGACAGCAGCACAGTGTCGATCCGCTGAATCCACACGCACCAGATGTGGGCCGGATCTGGGCCGACACTGTCTGGGTAACCTCGGATATCTACAGAAGCAATTAGGGAATTTTACACACGTATAAGTGTATTGAACACAATGCAATTAAGTTGTGACAACAGCCGCCTTTCCATTACAGATCTGCACAGAACTTTTGCAATATTTTCTAAATGTCGATTAAAAACTATTGTTTCCATTAACCGATGTAATGCGACTGAAACTTCGTTTTTTCCCTCTCACGATAAGTCATACCAATAATCATGGCGACGGATGTTGGAGGGTTTATGTTTATCCCAGCCACCGCACTAGACATTATTATTAGTGGAAGGAGACGTAGACGTGTTTTCCAAGCATTAATGGCAAGAAACGCTTGTGAGTGGCTCGAATGAGGAGTTTCTGGGTGTTTCTCCCTCAAAATCTGCCTGAAAAACCTTTCAGCGAAATATGGGAATTAACGTGTTTCCATTGGGCTTATTTTCAATTCGCAATTTACAATTTGTGCAATTTGAGGGCTAATGTTGAGCAATTGTGTTGCTTTGGCTCATTTTAAGGAAAGTGAACAAGCAGCAAGCCTTTTTTTCAGTGGATATAGCCTAGGCTGCTTTCATATACCACTGCATTTGGCAGTAATTGCATGAGGCGTACACACACACACACACACACACAGGCTATTTATTGTGTGTGAATGAAGCGCAGGCTATAATGAGGCATGTCTGCACAGAGAGGAATGCCAGTGTCTTCATCTGAATATTGAATACGCAGCATAACTTCAGCACTGAGTGTGCAGGTGGTCAGTGAATAACACGCTGGTATTTGTGTTGACATACCATGTGCAATATTGATGCAGCTGTTTAATGAATCTGTTTGCATTTTGATTTGTTCCTCACACAAAGTTATCATGGCTTTAGAAGACATGGAGTATAGCTTGGAACGGCATGAGAGGAAATGACTTCTTTCCATATTGCTTTAAGAGTCTAACCACATTGTGTGGACACGGTTCATTAGTCACCAATGTTAACACTGAAGTCTTTTGTTTGTTTGGCTTTGTTTAGATTCATTTCTCTCATCCGTGTGCTTTTCATGTTGGTGTAGACTGGTGAAAAGCTGAGCTGCCCGCAGAAATATTTACCATTTACATGAGGAATGCACATAACCTCAACTCTCAGATGAACAGCAGAAGAAGAAGTGACTTTAACCAAGTGTTCTTGTTGAACCTCTGAGTTACAGAACATCCCAGCTATCAGGGAACGTTCTCGTGTGATGGTTCATGTTTTAAATGTATCTACTTGTTTCGGAATGTTCAGAGAACATTTAAAAGTAACATTCCAATAGTGTTTGAAGAATGATGAAATGGAACGCTTCCTAAAAGGTTAAAGCATTTAAAAAACTGGACATTTTGAACATTCTGAGAAATAACATTTTCATGACCTAATGAGAAACCTTAGTAAAACGTTTCCAGGACATGTTTCTGTTAGCTAGATAATGAATAGGCTTCAGACCTCGTGGCCAGTGACGTCTCCCCATCGTCTCGTTCCCACTCACGGAGCCAGGGTTGCGTTCACTAACTTATGTCACGGTATAGGTACTTGCACACTGAGTCCCAAATGTTCTTTTGCGCTTTTTCTATTCTTCATTCGGTGGCTCTGAATTGTCAAAATGCTTGCTACGGATGCGAAAAACGCGTGAGGTCATATTTATTTTTTAACGTGCAAAAATTTCAGATGGACCTTAACAGTATATCTTGTGCAAGGACATTAAAAGTATATATCACAACATAGTTTGCTAAAAATGCAGCAAAAATGGTTTGCATAGTAAATATCCATGTGGCAATGCCTGTTTTTGGATAATCCAGTGAGTTCATTTGTTTACAAATGAAAAGTACTTCTCATTTTTCTCAAATAAAAATCTGGATTAATGCGGAAAGCTGTAAAGTCCACTTTGTGTTGTACTGAACTTTTCAAAAAGACTGCTTAACTCTTTCACCGCCATTGACGGACATTTCCAACTGTCCGTGTTTTCACTGTTATGGGGTAGGGGGCGCTATTACACGTGTTTTCATTTCCCGATCAAAACGCACGCAAAAAAAATGAGCGATAAAAGCATTGCTAATGCACATTCTTCTCAGCTTTTTGTTCAAAATGTTGCTTTTTTATGATTGTTACACATATTCAAGTGTTGATAAAAATAAATGAATCAAGCTCAAATTAAATTAAAAGTTAATGTGTTCATGTATTCACACAACAAAACATGTCCATTAAATTTTTGTAAAAATTATCAAAAACGCTGGCTGTTGCTGCCAACTTAAAAAAAGAAAACCACTGGCGGGGGAAGAGTTAATATCAAGCTCTTCATTGTATTGACTTGTTTGGGTTACTTTTCTTCCTGCGCCATTTGCTTATAATAAGCAGTGCTTTGTGCTTATTACCACATTATAACCGCACAATCTCTACAAGCTGACATCTTTTACACTCAGTACACTTATTTCAAGCCATTTTGTTTTGTTTTAGTTCCACACATTTACATGAATAGATTGAAATGAGATAGGATTGTGTGGATGTCTTGATCAAGTGGATCATTAGGGTAATTTACCAACGTTCAGACCATAGGCGGAGTTTGACATTCGAGCCAGGGGGGGCAAAAAAAAAAAAATCATTGTAGCATTCATTCATTCATTCATGTAGCAATCATTGTCGTTCGGACACAATTAGGATAAATGAAATGTGGACCACTTTTGCACTGTTAAAATATTATCTTCAACCAAAACAAAAAGATTTTTAGTTTTTCTTTTCTTTCCTTTTTTCAAAACACATTGTGGCAATGAGAGTGATTAAAGTTATATTTCGCATTTTATTGTACTTCATGAAACATTTAAAACATTTTGAGACACGGGAAAAATGAACAGTCACACAATAGCCTACTCTCCACGTTTGAAACACAATTGTGGCAATGAGAGCGATTAAAAAAAAAAAGTTATTTCGCATTTTGTTGTAGCCATTTCATGAAACATTTAAAACATTGAGACACGGGAAAAATTAACGGTCACATAGCCTACTCTCCACTTTTGAAACATATTGAACAGCATATTGAAAGCAGTGTGTTGAGTTTTTCTCCATCTTAAGCAGTTATTTGGCAGAGAAATAAAACTTACAGACCTAGATATTGCTCAGACTAGTGCAACAGTAATTTTCGTTTTTTTGCGTCCTGCGTCGATAATGGTCTCAGGTGAGAGCTTGGCCGTAATGTCGCTTTCGATGTGAAGGATCGCATTCGCAAGAGAAGAAAACCTGGCTGCTCCCATCGTCAACCGCAGCCTGTTCTTTATCCTCTCATGGAGAGTCGGCCTGGCATGAATAATACAGCGGTTTTAGTCCTTTTTGGGGATCCATGTGAACGGACGTGTCTGTACGCGAAAAACACACAGGAAATTCCTCACTTACCGCGATACTTTGAGATCCGCCAGTCGTGAGAAAATTAGCTTCTTTTTCAATACAGTAATTAAAAATAATTTAGCCTTAACTTACTCATTATACCCGCAAAAATGATAAGATAAGACAAATAAAATGAGAAAATATGAATACAGTATTTTTTTTTTTTTTTCAAAGCACAAGGCAGGCATTAATTGGCTCTGGTCTGGGGGGGCAGTGCCCCCCCTAGCCCCCCCCAAACTCCGCCTATGGTTCAGACATTTATGATTAACACATGTTGCTCATATCTCGCTTGTTCACTCATTAACATGATCAATTTATTCATATTCATAACAACTCTGTCACGAAGGTATAATTGGCCTTCCAGATTAGCGTTCTTCTCAGATTAATGGATGCTCACTGCACTGAGATGTTCAAATCTTCCATTTTTGATTATTTGCCACTTTTTTGGAAGATATCTCCCTTTGAACTGTAACATTGAGATTTGAGATCTACATTTTGAGGTCGTGCTGATGTGCTTTGAATAGGCATCTGATGAAGTCCTGAGAGCCACTTCTGTAGTTAATGAAAAATCCACCCCTGCAAATGAAAAGCTGGGTTTGGCCATCGCCACTCATGCTGAGTGTTACCAGCTGGCAGATCTCTGGCTCCGTCAGCCCGGATGGCTCTCTCTAACGCAGGCACAGCTCCGTCAGTGCGGTCGCGGTGGGAACTCGCTCCACCGACTGCAGCCGGGAGTAATCTGGCTTTTGTAAGGCCTCTGAACTTCAAGACAAACTGTTTCGCATAAGCCATTGAGCAGACACCTCAGTCACGGGGTGTCAGCTTGCTCTCCAAATAAACAGATTCAATGGCTTCATCCGCTGTCATGTACACAGCAGAAGATGCAAACGCTTGAGCTTTGAGTTTAAGCCCAAACAGAAATCACACACTGCTGACATGTTTCATGTGGTGTAAATAGTAGATGCAAGGTCACAATACACTGAGTTGAGATGAAGAACGAATTAAATGGTTCCAGACTTTGAACTAGTGTAAGGAAATGTTGAAGATAATTTGCCTTGTAACACAAGGATCTCGCCATTGCAACTCCGTTTCTGCACTTTCACGAAAGCATGCATTATGCAGTGAAGACAACATCATTGTCCAAAGCCAGTGTCCAGCTGAAGTTAGCTTTTGATTGATTCACTTCCGTTGTAAATGTCGCTTACACGACACCGTGTTCAACCGAAATCAGAAAACGTTTCCTGCGTTCTGCCCGTTCCTTTACACGACAGCGGCGTTTTGGAGGCCTGACTTTGAAATAGGGTTCAGAGCGCACGTTTTTTGAAACGGGTTTTCAAAGCGATACCGTTATCATCTCCGTGTAAACCTCAAAAACGTGAATCCGTGGAAACGGTGGCGGCGTGCACATGCATGCTACATGTTGAGTCGGTAACACTTTACTTGAAGGGGTGTGCATAAGACTGACATGACACCTTCATAATCATGACATGACATATGGAGGTTTTATGCATGTTTATGACAACTCTCATTAAGTGTCATTCGCTCAATTATGACATTTCTAATGCAAATATGACATTGTTTGAGATGTCTTTGTTATGACAACTTGACATTATCAAGACAACATAAATATGTCACAAACATGACTTAGCAGATCAATTATCAAACTTAAGAAACCACTTAGCTTTATGGGTTAACATTACATTAAACTGTCGTGTGGTTGGTTTTGACATTGGCTGTCATGAGGCATTATAACTGTGTCATGAATATTTTTCGTGACCTCAACTACAGTGGTACACATTGAATTTGTCATTAAAATGTTATAATGCCCTCAATGTCAAAACCAGCCACCTGACAGTTTAGTGTAATGTTAACCCATAAAGCTAAGTGGTCTCTTAAGTTTGATAATTAATCTGCTATGTCATGTTTATGACATATTTATGACAGGTTGTGTTGTCTTAGTAATGTCAAGTTGTCATAACCAAGACACTGACAGGTTATGATGTATTGGTTTATCTCAAACAATGTCATATTTGCATTAAAAATATCATAATTGAGCGAATGACACTTAATGACAGTTGTCATAAACATGCATAAAACCTCCTTCATAAACATGCATGTGTCGTGTCATGATTATGAATGTGTCATGTCAGTCTTATGCACACCTCTTAAGTAAAGTGTTACCGTTTAGTCTATAGGCATGCGGATGTGTGCGGGCGAGCAGTCTCTCTTTACATTTCTAAGTGACATCTCCAAATTACCTGTCTGGTCCGCATAATACAGTCGTTTTTAGTCGTTTCCGCGGATCCATTTGAACGGGAATCATTTTGATAACCTTAAATCTGCTCTGAGGAAAAGCTTTAGTCGTGTGGACGAGGCCTTTGCAGGGAAGAGTGCACACGCTCTCTGCTGACACGTCAGTGGTTATAAAGAGCATGTTTTGCTTGCTTTCGGTAAAACATTCAATCAAAATAATTAAATAATTGATGATTGATAATGCTACTCAGACGAACAGTGTGTGTTTGACCCTTTAGTCAATGATTGATCTACCGACACATTAAGTGTCTGACTGAACGTCTGTCTCACTCCTCAGGCATTACAGTTAACACCGTTGCTGCATTACTGTCAGATTCATACTGTTATATAGGTGTTCATACTGTTATATAGGTGTTAATACTGTTATATAGGTGTTCATACTGTAATATAGGTGTTCATACTATTAAATAGGTGTTCATACTGTTATATAGGTGTTCATACTGTTATATAGGTGTTCATACTGTTATATAGGTGTTAATACTGTTATATAGGTGTTAATACTGTTATATAGGTGTTCATACTGTTATATAGGTGTTCATACTGTTATATAGGTGTTCATACTGTTATATAGGTGTTCATACTGTTATATAGGTGTTCATACTGTAATATAGGTGTTCATACTGTTATATAGGTGTTCATACTGTTATATAGGTGTTAATACTGTTATACAGGTGTTCATACTGTTATATAGGTGTTCATACTGTTATATAGGTGTTCATACTGTTATATAGATGTTCATACTGTAATATAGGTGTTCATACTGTTATATAGGTGTTCATACTGTTATATAGGTGTTCATACTGTTATATAGGTGTTCATACTGTAATATAGGTGTTCATACTATTAAATAGGTGTTCATACTGTTATATAGGTGTTAATACTGTTATATAGGTGTTCATACTGTTATATAGGTGTTCATACTGTTATATAGGTGTTCATACTGTTATATAGGTGTTCATACTGTTATATAGGTGTTCATACTGTTATATAGGTGTTCATACTGTTATATAGGTGTTAATACTGTTATATAGGTGTTCATACTGTTATATAGGTGTTCATACTGTTATATAGGTGTTCATACTGTTATATAGGTGTTCATACTGTAATATAGGTGTTCATACTGTTATATAGGTGTTCATACTGTTATATAGGTGTTCATACTGTTATATAGGTGTTCATACTGTTATATAGGTGTTCATACTGTTATATAGGTGTTCATACTGTTATATAGGTGTTCATACTGTTATATAGGTGTTCATACTGTAATATAGGTGTTCATACTGTTATATAGGTGTTAATACTGTTATATAGGTGTTAATACTGTTATATAGGTGTTCATACTGTTATATAGGTGTTCATACTGTAATATAGGTGTTCATACTGTTATATAGGTGTTCATACTGTTATATAGGTGTGCATACTGTTATATAGGTGTTCATACTGTAATATAGGTGTTCATACTGAAATATAGGTGTTCATACTGTTATATAGGTGTTAATACTGTTATATAGGTGTTCATACTGTTATATAGGTGTTCATACTTTTATATAGGTGTTCATACTGTTATATAGGTGTTCATACTGTTATATAGGTGTTCATACTGTTATATAGGTGTTCATACTGTTAGTTCATACTGTTATATAGGTGTTCATACTGTAATATAGGTGTTCATACTGTTATATAGGCGTTAATACTGTTATATAGGTGTTCATACTGTTATATAGGTGTTCATACTGTTAAATAGGTGTTCATACTGTTATATAGGTGTTCATACTGTTATATAGGTGTTCATACTGTAATATAGGTGTTCATACTGTTATATAGGTGTTCATACTGTTATATAGGTGTTCATACTGTTATATAGGTGTTCATACTGTTATATAGGTGTTCATACTGTAATATAGGTGTTCATACTGTAATATAGGTGTTAATACTGTTATATAGGTGTTCATACTGTTATATAGGTGTTCATACTGTAATATAGGTGTTCATACTGTAATATAGGTGTTCATACTGTTATATAGGTGTTCATACTGTTATATAGGTGTTCATACTGTTATATAGGTGTTCATACTGTTATATAGGTGTTCATACTGTTATATAGGTGTTCATACTGTTATATAGGTGTTCATACTGTAATATAGGTGTTCATACTGTTATATAGGTGTTCATACTGTTATATAGGTGTTCATACTGTTATATAGGTGTTCATACTGTTATATAGGTGTTCATACTGTTATATAGGTGTTCATACTGTAATATAGGTGTTCATACTGTTATATAGGTGTTCATACTGTTATATAGGTGTTCATACTGTTATATAGGTGTTCATACTGTTATATAGGTGTTCATACTGTTATATAGGTGTTCATACTGTTATATAGGTGTTCATACTGTTATATAGGTGTTCATACTGTAATATAGGTGTTAATACTGTTATATAGGTGTTCATACTGTTATATAGGTGTTCATACTGTTATATATGTGTTCATACTGTTATATAGGTGTTCATACTGTTATATAGGTGTTCATACTGTTAAATAGGTGTTCATACTGTTATATAGGTGTTCATACTGTTATATAGGTGTTCATACTGTTATATAGGTGTTCATACTGTTATATAGGTGTTCATACTGTTATATAGGTGTTCATAGGTTTACTGAGCAAACAAATAATGCTCTACTGAGACATTCACATAGTTGCAAATACACAGCATTGAAGAGGATGAAGTTCAAAATGCACTGGTATCTGAGCTATATTGTTATGTTTCATTCTTCCTTATAGATGTTCAGTATTGTGTGCATGATACACTCATACTCTTGCTGTGGTCTTCGTCCTCAGGAGGTTTTCCACAGGCTTTACCTGATCTACACGGTGGGCTACTCCATCTCTCTGGGCTCACTGATGGTGGCGACTGTCATCCTCGGATACTTCCGGTGAGAAAAACCCTCCCAGGATTCACTAAACCCTTAACAAATGATGAATCTTCACTAGCAATCTTTAAGGGGCTTTTCCTCATTCTGGGGGGCTGTGCAGAAAACAAGTGTGTGTGCTGTGTGTGATCCTCGTATGATATTATCTGAACAAAAGCGAGATCTGTATATATGAAATATCCCTTTTTCACCTTTTTCCTTGATCCATACAGTTCTTGCTTACAATATGTCAGCATATCTGTGAGTGTAACTGCTGCGTAACACAGCTATACAGAAAATCAAGAGATTTACAGCCATATATTACACATTTTTGAGTTGTCATTTTGTCTTAATTTGTGAAACAATTAGGTGACAAATAAATCTACACGCTGCAGGTGTAATATATGCCCCATTGTGTCGACATTATATTTATTTGCCATATGCAAATTTTATAGGCATTGTTCAATGCTGAATGTCTGCTAGCTGGCAACGTTTGCATACTGGTTCGAAAGACAAAACATCTTTAATAAGTTAAAGAGGAGCTGTTCTGCTTTTCTCCATGTTCATCTGTGTTTAGTGTGTAATGTTTGATAATGAAAAAGCTTATTCTCTATATCAGTGTCAGTGTTTCTGAACTCATTGTAGTCTTGAGTTTCTTCCGGGGAACACGTCACAATATTCCTCATTATAATAATTAATGCGCAGATTAAAGGGGCGGGGCCTGGTTGAGTTAGTCAGTAGTGTGTTAAACTGGCGGTTATGGAAAGGGGCGGGACTTTCCCAAACACACTCGAAGCGCCCGACCAATCACAACACACTGCTCCAGCCGACCAATCAGAGCACAGTGTGCTTTTCAGAAGGAGGGGCTTTAAAGAGACAGAAAGTAAACAGAGCGTTACTGACAGACTGGGAAGAGAGGAGCCGCAACAATGGAGAATATGAGGAGAATAATCAACATTCAAGCAGGAGAACCTGTTCTAGTAGAGAACCAACACAACAAGACTTTGTAAAAGAGCATTAAGGTCCTCTTTGAATGACTGTAAGTCATTTTTTAAATATTCAATGTGGAGTTGGTATGCGCTTTCATTGTCATGAGACATGAGCAGAACACATTTATGTGTAAATCATTCATTACGGAATCTGTCACGCTTGTGTATGAATGGCTTTTACAAATGATTTACACAGAAATATGTTCTGCTCGTGTTTCAAGCATGTGGTTTTAGGGGTTAATGTTTTTGAGTGTGTGCAGAAAGTGACTATTTAACTTTTAAAACTAAAGTAAAACTTTGCAGTTTGACTTGACTAAAGCGATCGGTTTTCCAAATGGACTGCATCAAATGAATGTTTATCTAATAGTTGACCCAGTGTGTGTGTGCTGGCCCTTTTTCAGTATGAAGACATATGAGTGCATTTATGACTTTAGCGTTCAATCGTTCCATTTTCATTACTAATTAATGCAAAGAGGTTCCCCTCGATATTTATCCAGTGGGCTTGTTCAAATAAAGGGCCGGTGGGTGTGTGGAACGGGCCGCTGACAGGCAGCAGATTAGCTTGACTCGGCTCCAGTGCTCCGTGTTTTTAAGAGGCCTGTGCACCCGGAAATGCAGGTCAGGAAAATGACTTTAATAAGGGCTCGTTTGGGCTCCTGCTGGAACACTGCCAGTCTTTCCATGGTCCAGGACATCAGCCATGCGGCGCGGCGACTCCCCAACATTACCTCCAGTGTCCGAGACACGCTCCACACGAGCCTCCCGATCAATCCTTCCCAACGGGACGCTGGTTAAACAGCAGTGAGTCTAATGACGAGGAGGGAAGCCGTTCCTAAACCTCTCCAGAGGACAGAGAGCAATGACAAAGATAAACCCTGACGGTTTCACACTTCAGCATGTGTTTCTGCAGAAGGGACTGGTGTGTTTTTTTAGGAAGAAAAGGCATTTCTCTGAAGTAACAACACTAGGAACGGATACTGATCACACAAGAAATGACAATAATCAATTATATGGATTTTGCAATGGAATCATGGGCAAATCTTTATGTCAAGTTTACATGATGGTACTGATAAAAAATTGGTTTAATAAAGATATACATCACATTTAAATGAATGTATTTGCAAACAAAAATATAGGCTTCTTCTTTTTTAGTTGACTGAAATAACTTAGCATTAATATATATATTTTTTTTTTTACATTTTGGATGTAGCTTTCTATGACCATTTTAGTAACTTTAATGTTTGTCTTGCCATTTTTTTTAAACCAATTTGAAACCAACATTTTTAAAAAAAAATTAACTTTCAAGTTACCAATCACCAGTATATCATATGACACCAAATAATCATGCAAAAAATCATGAAAATTAATAAAACTATAGTCAGTATAAATGTTTCTAGTTCTAGTGTTTCTTTGGCTAAGAAAAACGTTTTATGTGTGTGATGTCTACTAAAATTATTTTTTAAAACCCATATACAATCATCTACAGCTACCACAATATCATACTTTCACTACACAATTATTTTGGCCAAAATGATAATATTTTTTTTACAATATCTACAGAAATTTTTATCCAATATTTTTATCCAATATCTATAAAAAGCCCAAAATCAGAGGCAAATCGGTACGACGATCACTGTGTTATGATTATCAAAGATGCAATCCTAGAGTAGAGTTAATGCTTAGCAGACTGAATATCTAGTCCTGTCTGTGATCCAAGATCTGCAGTGTAAAAAGTGTTCTGACTGAGACTGACATCGGCAAAGACAGACAGCTGTTGGAACAAAGCAACACACACCCGCAATCATTATTGACCAGTGGTGGTTCTGAAACAATTTGTGAAATTGTGCTCTTATAGTACAAATTGATCAGTCATTCTCTTGAGCTGCTCTTGTTTGCTGTCTGTGTTGAATGAAGGGGTATTTTGGTGCAGACATTCCTGTACTCTTTAGTTGATGTCGATACAGAATCCTTTTTGAGACAAAGGTGGCCTTGACATCAGCTTCGATATCCTTATAAGGAATCTTTCCTTAATTCTTTTTTGAAATAATGGCTTTGTTTGCTGTGGGACAGGTACGAACCATAAAATTAAAATGCACCATGAATGGATTTTTGCTTTATTGCAAGACTTTTGAAGCTGTAAAAATCAAGCGTAGCGTCAGTTCTGGCAGGTCACGTTAGTCAAGCTCGCATCAGTGACTCTCAGCTGATCCACGTCTACCTATAGGAACTTACCCGCCATGGACACTGGACTTAAGTACCCATGCCCTCCTCAGAACCAGCCAGCCTTCCAACACGCCCACCACGGTCACAGAGCCAGAGCCCACCGTAGACCCAGAACCTGAGCCCGAGCTCAACACGAGTCAAGAGCCAGAGTCAGCGCCACAGTCAGGACCTGCCATGAATGGAGAAGGCCACCCTGCCATGAATGGAGAAGGCCACCCTGGAGACGGAGCCTGCAGCCCTACTCGTCCTGGAGACCGAGCCAGTCATCGTGTCCAACCAGGTGCGAGAGCCGGCACTCATGGCCGTGCCGTTGGGCATTGTAGTTCCATCCATGTCCCCTTCCCTTCCCACGATCAACACGACTCCCTGGTTCCCTCTTGTTCCCAAGTCTCCTGTGTCTCCGCTAGTCCCTCCCAGCTCCAAATCTCCTTCGTCGATGATGGACCCATCCTCTCTCTCTCCCGCCTCCTCTACTTAAGCCAGCTGGTCCTTCTGTCACTCCTCCACTAGCTCCCTTCAGTCCCTCAGTTCCTCCTCGATTGGCTTTGCCCTGCAACTCGGGTCTTCTGGTCTCCAGCTCCACCTTGGCCCGTCAACTAGTCAGCTCCACCTTAACTCCTTGTCCCCTTAGCTCCACCTGGTACTATCGTCCTCACGGCTCCACCGGGCTTCCTCGGCCCTCCGGCTCCACCCTAGTCAGTTGTCGCTCTGCCTACGCCATGGACTTCCGGGCTTTCGGCAATGCCTCATCCCTCCACCCCTTCAGCTTTGCCAGGCTCCGCCTTCTCAGCCTTGGTCCTCAGTCCCACCGGATCCGGCTTCCAGGGCCTACGGTGCCAGGCTCCGCCTTCTCAGCCTTGGTCCTCAGTCCCACCGGATCCGGCTTCCAGGGCCTACGGTGCCAGGCTCCGCCTTCTCAGCCTTGGTCCTCAGTCCCACCGGCTCCGCCTTCCAGGGCCTACGGTGCCAGGCTCCGCCTTCTCAGTATTGGTCCTCAGTCCCACTGGCTCCGCCTTCCAGGGCCTACGGTGCCAGGCTCCGCCTTCTCAGCCTTGGTCCTCAGTCCCACCGGATCCGGCTTCCAGGGCCTACGGTGCCAGGCTCCGCCTTCTCAGCCTTGGTCCTCAGTCCCACCGGCTCCGCCTCAGTAATCCGGCACACTGGTTCCGTCTTGGCTTCCAGGGCCTACGGTGTTATCTGGTCTCTTCGTCTCCTTGGCTCCGCCTGGGTCTCCAGCTCTCCTGGCTCCACCACTGTCGGTCGGTTTACTGACTCCACCATGGCTCCTCCCTCCATCAGTGCCGCCGTCGGTCCTCACCTGGCCCGTCCCACCATCGTCTCCTCCCTGTTGCTCATTATAAAAGCCATTGTGTCTATGTCTATGTTTTCATGATGATAGATGTACCAGGTGTATTGGCAGGGAATTGGTATGTTCATTGGTAAGGAGTGGAGTTGTGAGCTTGAAAATATCAATACAATAGTATAATGTAACTACAGTATTTGTCACTGTGCAACGGTCATATCTGCCTATTATGTTTTATATTCTTGGTTAGTAGTTTGAGGTGAGTTAAGGGCTCAAACATATCTATATAATAGTCAAATATAACTATACACAAATATATTTATAATATCATGGATTTGTATAGTTTTTTACACATTGACAGCTGTATTTTGAAACACTACGTAAACCCTACTTATGAGTTCTCATGAGATCAGACTGCAACATTGTTTTCAGATGTCTGCAACAAATCTGGAGGAGCTATTCCTTAATAGACTTGCTCCTGTCAAACTGAGAGAGTGTAGACAAACTGAAGGGAATTTGGGTAACACATGCTTGCAATTTTGTTTTTATAGCTTACTTTTTGAGCCCTGGATTTTCAACATTTGTGCTTTCTGAACCCTTTAAATCCAAAGAATGTGTTACAGTCAGCGGCAGACTCATCTGGCCCTAATTAAGATTAGTATTGTTCTTCTAGGCCCTGTGAAAGGGCATTGGAGAGCAACCTAACAAATACATACACAGCTCCAAGTGTCTGCTATTGCATACTGATCTGCAATGTTCTGGTCTGGGATTTTCATGTACCTTGATACCTCAAAACTTTTACACCTAATTACAAAATATCACCTGTTTGACCTTATTTCTCTCTCTTTCTGTTTTATTCTTCTAGGCGGCTGCACTGCACCAGAAACTACATCCACATGCACTTGTTTGTATCGTTCATGTTGAGGGCCATTAGTATATTTGTGAAAGATGTGGTGTTGTACTCTGGTGCTGCGTTGCAGGAAATGGAACGAATCACAGTGGAGGATCTCAAATCCATCACAGAAGCCCCTCCTGCCAACAAAACCCATTTTGTAAGTGCAGCACACATACAATCATATCTCACAGTAAAGTTCATAGCAGAGGGATCCCACATTGTGTTGTTGCCATAGCAGGCGGGAGCGTCATTATCACCTGGAAGCATTTGTTGTTGTCGTGACACTGTAGCAATTTCCACATAAATGTGTAACCAGGAAACAGGCTTTTCAATTAAGCTTCATGGGAATTCAATTATGTAATATATTTAATTTTTAATTAAACATTATAATTAAGACTCTTCTAGTAACTATGGTAGTTACTCATGCCTAGTATAAAGAAGGATTATGGATATTCTGTTTTGGCATGAATATGGGTCCCAAGACCGGGATATAATGTAGAGTTGAGGATGGGTGCTTTTGACTTGGTCCAGTAAGCAGTCACCCAGCAACCACCAATTCCCTTTCAATTTCAGTTCAGTAGCTGACACTGAGGAAACATCTTTCTCCAAAAAGCCTTATTGAATCACACCAGTGTTTCACTCAACTGGCCAACAGTGTTTAATCGTGCCAAATGGAAGCGGCTCCAAGCACAGACAGTTTACATGCCCTCTTGCACATCACTGGCTGCTTCTACACAGTCTTCAGTCAGCACACTTCTGTTTTACCTGAGTGTATTTATTGTTGTTTACATTTTGTTCAAAGTGTTGGAACCTCAGTTTCCTGAGATGAGGGAACAGGGCATTGTGTACTGTACGCTGGCCGTGATATTAGCCAAGCTCGCCGGTCATTCCTTAGTCAAAAGATTCAAAGGATTTGCCGTTTGGCACCCACTTTACGTACGCTGCGAACTGCCTCCATTCGGCGTGCTGAAACTCCATTGGCCAGTGTGAGACACTGGCATGGTCCAATAAGGCTTCAGTATTTTCAGAGGTGGTTAAATGTGTTTCCACATAATGTCAGCTATTGACAAAATGTCTCATTCCCTCATCTCAGGGGACAGAGGTTACGAGAGTACCTAGAGATGATTACCCTAGTAATTCAGGACACTTGAATGGCGAAAGTAATCAGAACACCTCGACAAGTATCTTTCAGCACTTGTATTAAATGGCCCTTCTCTCTAGAGAATGAATTTTGATTTTGGGGGGATAGTCAGGCTACATGTAGTCTACATCTCAAAAGCAAATTAAGGTGACCATGATGGAGCACATGCTTCTAATCAATACGTGCTGAATCGATTCTCCTTCACCCTTCAAGATTGGCTGTAAGGTGGCGGTGACTCTCTTCTTGTACTTCTTGGCGACTAATTATTACTGGATTCTGGTGGAAGGCCTGTACCTGCACAGCCTTATCTTCATGACCTTCTTCTCAGACAGGAAGTACCTCTGGGGCTTTACTCTGATTGGATGGGGTGAGTAAATGTGTTCACGTACACTTATCTCCAGTACACAAGATGATTATTCAGCTTCTGGCTACAGACACCAAGTCATGTCCACAAGATTTAATTACTGCTTTCTCTGGTTAATTTGAAGTAAATAGCTAAGTGGGCTATCAACTGGTAAATCAAACAGATTTTATATCTTAATGGTAACAGTTGCTGTGAGGTATTGCTGTATGTTTTGGGGACATCCGCAGACACACGTGTGGATATACTTTGGACTTCACGGCTCCTGCATTGTACACACTGTGCGGAAAAGTTGGACATGCACAGCGCATACAATGTGGATGCTGTGGAGCTGAGCCACTTCTCTGTTGCTTAAACCAGGGTTGAAGAGCCACAATGTTGCGCCAGTGCTTTACTCTCTAAGTAACGCGCTAGATTTGAGGGACAAATATTCACAACTAACTAGGAGTTTTCCCTCAATAAACTCCTAATTACTGTTCATTGATAGTTAGTGAGCTAGTTGATGTAGTGGTTATGTTTAGGTATGGGGAAGGTTTAACGGATCTAGAAGTCATATAGAATAGTCATGCAGAATAAGGCCTTAATATGCGCTTTATAAGTACTAATAAACAACCAGTATGCTTGTAATATGCATGCTAATAAGCACCTAGTTAATAGTGAATATGTGTTCCCTGATCTAAAGTGTTACCCATCATTTTCATTGGTCCCACCAAAATGTTACTATAAAAAAATATGAAATCGGTTAAATTACTCAAAATTAAACAATTTGATTGTTTATTAATTTGCAGTGATAGCTGGAATATAGACGTATTTTACACGCAAAACATTTAAATAATGGGTAACACTTTATTTTAAGGTGCTTGTAATAAGCAGTAATTAACAGTTAATAAGACACTTATAAGACCTTATAAGAAGCATATAAGATGCATATAAGCATTAACTAATGATAATAAATAAATTAAATTAAATAATACATTTCTCAAGTATCAATACATTGCACTTTTAGAACAGCCGAACAAACATAAATGGTAACACAAACTCCCAGTCACTTAAAAATTGACCTTCCCAAGAGGGAGTAGTTTCCCTGATCTCTTCAGGGCCTGGACCTTTAATTAACCCTTATATGAAGTAGTTAATGCTTATATGCATCTTATATGCATCTTATAAGGTCTTATAAGTGTCTTATTAACTGTTAATTACTGCTTATTAAAAGCACCTTAAAATAAAGTGTTACCAAATAAGGTAACAAATGCAAACATTCATAAAAAAATCATCAAAATGTATCCAAGACTATCAAAAATCAAGGCCAATCCTATTAGCCTTGAGAGTTGTGTGATAATAAGCCCACATCTGTATGTTGAACTTGGAAGAGAAGGTCACTAAAGGTTTCACTAAACAGGTGTTCCTGCGATGTTCGTCACCATCTGGGCCAGCGTGAGAGCCACTCTTGCCGACACTGAGTAAGTGTTTGTCCTTGAAGTATGACCATGTGTCCATGTATACAGTATTAATTCAGCTTGTTGAACAAAGAGCATTTTCTGTGCATGGTAAATAATGTATGCCACATGCATAAGCATGCTATCTGTGTATTATATTAGGGGTGTAACGATACATAGGAGTCCTGGTTCAGTACGTACCCCGGTTTTGGGGTCATGGTTCGACACGAGTTTGGTCCAACATGAAAAAGCAACAAATCCCCAATGCTAGGTTTCTGTTCAGTTATTTTGAACAGACAGTAGTGCAAATTACAGTTTGTTCCAGCATTAAGTCCCCCTGAAGTAGTTGCGACAGTACAGCCTCCTTAAGTGTATTAAGCAGTAAACAATGCATTCTTGTAGAAGAGCATTTGGTATTTGGTCGCATTCAGCTCCAAAACTGAAACGCATCTCTTGTGTTATAAAAGTAGAAAACAAATAGAGTAATGAAAAATGAAACTTTGAGAGTAAACATGCGGTGACAATGGCAGAGTCTACTTCACCTTTCCATGAGGAGACGGCGAGTGGAGCGGCGCCTGAGTTTTCCCATTTCCAGGACATGCGTATTTCATCACTGGACTGAAGTGAGACATCCATTGCACAAATCAGCACAATACCAATGATTTCGTCTCATTATAACATCTGAAACAACTTAAAATACTCTGTCATTTATCGGCATACAGATAAGAGTAAGACATCATTAGAAAGGGTGTATTTTTTATTTGTGTACACTCACAATAAAAACAAAACAATGTAAAATGAAGAAAACAAACAGGATCCGGGTTTCCTTCCCGTGAAGTTGTGGAGCTCGTCACACAAATGAAGGGAACTCAGGGTAAAGGCTAGTAGCGCAGTTGTTTTGGGTTGGTGTGTAGATCGTCTCTTCTTCTTCTGCTCTTTCTCCTGTTGTGGCGGTTAGCAAACACTGTTGCATTGCCACACGCGCCCCCTTCTGGATTGTATTGTGGATCGCCCGTATTCGTTATCTGACTGTCTGCACCGACCCATGAATACAGTACATGTGCCGCTACACCCCTAATATGAAATATTAATAAGATGTCTGGGATTGATGTTTCTAAAAGTGACTGATCTGGTTTGTGATCAACAGGTGCTGGGATTTAAGCGCAGGAAACCTGAAATGGATTGTGCAGATCCCTATTCTGACAGCAATTGTTGTACGTTTACATAAGTAAAAATTCATTCAAAAAGTTGGTGCTTTTTAGGCAGAAAAAGATTTATATTTTTAAATCAATCAAAAAAGTTACACATTTTTGACTAGTAGTTTAAGTTCTGCTGACCTTTTATTTGTCTGCCATTTGCTTTCCTGTGAACGCAGTGTGAGAATCCTCAATTAATGCAGGAGTCATTTCATGCATCATTTATTTTATTTTTAGTCTCAATTATGATCCATTAATTTGTGTATATTTTTTCTACCCCCAAGGTAAATTTTTTGTTGTTCCTGAATATAATCAGAGTCTTGGCAACAAAACTCCGAGAAACAAATGCAGGGAGATGTGACACCAGACAACAGTACAGGTAAGAATGAACAACACTGAAACACACACTGCTGTTTTTGTTCAGTAATGTTTCTTAAGAAGAGTCTTCTGTTCACCATGACTGAATGTATATTATCTATAATACAATCAATATCAATAAAGGTACGGTTATACTTTTGATTAGGGTCCAATTCTCACTATAAACTATGTATTTGCCTCAATAAACTCCTAATTACTAGTATATATTTATAGATACCAAGTAGTAACTAAAGTATATATAGGTGGTGAAATGGGTCTTTTAGGCACAGGCACATGGAGCAAAAGACATACAGTACTGATACAAATACTTCAGCTAAAATAATGTGTTCTTAATAATGTCTAAGTTATTATTTGTTCAAAGAAATCACTTTAGCAAAGCTAATTTGTTCAATAAATAAACTGTCAGTAAAATGTGTTTAAAAATACTGAAACAAAATCATTAAAAAAGTAAAGATACAGTAGGAACAAATAAATATGATATTTTATTATATGATATGATTAATATGATATTTTTAAACATGATGGTTTCATTATAAATATGGTGATTACCTCTAAGCTGGACACCCAACTTAATATAAGACATTTACCATCTGAATAACCATGTCATGTCAACAAATGGAAAAGTCAGACAGGTATTCATTATCATGTGAATTATTGTGTCTTTTACCCCAAATATCACACTTTTTTATATATATATATTCTTCCCGCTAATGAAAACTTGCTTTAATTAGCTTGAACAAAACTAAAACTTATAAAGAAGACTTTTAAGATTTTAGCTTCTCGTTCTCGTTTGCTACTTAAATCTACATTTTGAAAAACACCTCATATATGCATTTATTGTTATTTTTGATCAATTTAATGAATCCTTGGCCCAATCAAAGTGTCAGTTACTTTCAAAGAAAATCCCAAAACACACTGAGCCCAAACTTGTGAACGGTCATGTGTATTTAACTAGCGTGTGGTTGTGTATCTTGTTTGCGCCCCGCAGAAAGCTGTTGAAGTCCACCCTGGTGCTCATGCCGTTGTTCGGCGTTCACTACATCGTCTTCATGGCAATGCCCTACACAGAGGTGTCCGGGGTCCCGTGGCAAATACAGATGCACTATGAAATGCTCATTAACTCATTCCAGGTCAAACTTCTTGAGATGTAGATGATTAAGACTGTATAGACACCAACATATTTTGCTATAAGTTGTATCTTTATATTTCATGCTCTGTTTTCCAGGGATTCTTTGTTGCAATTATATATTGCTTCTGCAATGGAGAGGTAAGAACGATTTTCTGTATCTTCTGTATCCCAAAACTTTGTCTGATAATTGTTAGTGTCCACATGCACAAGACGTTACACTAACTCTGAGTGTCTCTGAGTGTTGTAGGTCATTTTTTTATATAGCAGATCCTGCAATAAATGGTCCTGGCAGTGATAGGACCGCAATATATATATTTTTGATGTTCTTGCACTTTATACTATTTTGTATAATGTGCAATAATTCATTTCATAGTTTTAATTATTTCAGTTTAATTGACGTATTCTCCTAACTGTTGGTGACCCTCTTGAATAGTTTAATTAAACGAGCCCCTGTATTCTGGTTTTAAGTGTATATTTCTTGGAAAGAAAGACCTTATCTTCCAATGCTGAAGTAGAGATCGCTGTCGTGCGTGTTTGGGCATAGATCACGCTAAGGGAGCGTTTGTGGATGCTTCATGTTCTCACTGCGGGAACATGACCATCGCAACACTTCGGTTGAGACTCGATGACCTCGTCAGAGGGAGAGTCCCCTCATCCACACCCCGATCTACCCCCTCCACAAGACTTCAGCTGGTGGCCAGGGTGACCCGAGGGTGACGGTGTGGAATCAAGCGCCGACGATTCGTCTTCGGGCCCACACCCCCCTCTCCAGTGTTGCAACCCGTGAGTGTTCAGACGACGCCCGTGGGACCATCTTCGGAGGTTCCTCGTGTGTCTTTTGGCACTCAAGACGATGAGAACTTGCCGATTGTTGCATCACAAGGTGGGCAGGAGTCCTCAGGAGATGATGATTCGGCTGTGCTGCCGCCTTCGGGTGTGCCAGCATTGCCCGAGTCAGATCCCGAGTTGACTGCCATGCTTTCCCGGGCAGCCGCGAGCATTGGGTTTGAGCGCTCTCGGCTGGACGATTGGTTTTTGGGTCTGGCCGCCGATTCCTCCTGGGCCGGTCATTCCATCTCACTGAACCACCGAGGGTACGTCTGTGGTTCGCATGACCCCGCTGGCACAGTTCTTGGGAGCCTGGCTAGAGCTTCCCAACCAGTTTCGCTGGGTTGCGAGAACCATCATCCTTGGCTATGCGATTCAGTTCGCACAGTCTCCTCCCCACTTCAGAGGAGTCTGCTTCACTATGGTCGGTGGCAATGCCCCTGTCAACACGGGGTTTGCATCCTGAACTATCTGGACGACTGGCTGATCCTAGCTCACTCTAGAGATCAGATTTGCGAACACAAGGACCTAGTTCTCCGGCACCTAGCTAATTTTGGCTTCGGTACGATACCAGAACCTAATACCTCGGTATCGATACTAAATCGATACCACAGGTTAAAAAACAAAAACAGTCTCAAAATTTAAGTGACACTTAAAAAACACTGCTTGAAATTCTCCATTACCAAATGTGCAAAGAAAATGTATCAAATTGTAAAAAATAAGGGAACATACAGTAGGTTACATTTCTGATTTAAAAAAAAATGAAATTATACAATTAAAATAAGGTTAATATCTATAATAATAGTTCCCTTTCGTTGTCACTCCGAGTTCCGTCAGATGACGACAAATGGGGTTTCGCTTAGGAAGCCTATCGACTTCGAGTACTACAAAATGAGCCAATGGCAAAGAAATGCCATGGGTCTGCGGAATTTGCCTAGCGTAACTCCGCCTCACCTCGTGGGTATTTAAGGAGAACGCTGGCAGCAAATAGGCATGTTTTCGCTTCGGAGCCAAGAGCATCTCTTCACTCCACAGCCATTTCTGACTTCACTCTACAAGACGAGCCACTCTCTCCGGTGTTGGTGTGACGGCGATCTGCAGCGAGTTCACATTGCCTGCTGATCTGTGCAGTGATCTGCCAATGAGTGTGTTCTCCCTGCTCGCTTCAACATCGCAGTTTTTTCTCCTCTCACAAAAGAGCTCGCACGCGGCACGTCTTTTTAAAGAAGCATTTCTGGTTGCGGCCGACTCATTTCCGATTTTGATGGGCACATTCTCTGCTCTGCGTGCTTGGGCTTGATCACGCTAGAGCAGCGTTTGTGGATAACTCACGTTCTCCCCGCGGGAACGTGACCATCGCGTCATTACGGTCGAGACTCAATGATCTCGTTAGAGAGAGAGTCCCCTCATCCACACCCTGATCTAACACTCTCCACGTGAGGTGCTACTTCGGCTGGTGGCCAGGGTGACCTGAAGGTGTGAGTGTGGAACAAATCCGCCGACTGTTTGTCCGTGGACCACGCCCCCCTCTTCAGTGACGCAACCCGCGAGTGTTCAGGGGATTCCCCGGGTCTATTTTTGGATGCCCCGCGGGTTTCCCTTGACGCTCCAGAATCCGATCTGTTGTCCATCGCAGCATCACAGGGCGGGCTAGAATCTTCAGATTCGACAGTGCTGCCACTTTCGGGTGTGCATATGGCATTTGTCGAGTCAGATCCTGAGATGACGGCCATGCTTTCCCGGACCGCTGCGAGCATCGGACTAGATGTGGAACCTTTCACCCTGTCTGAGCGCTCGCTGCTGGACGATTGGTTTTGGGTGTGGCCGCTGACTCCTGTCGGCGTCCACTCCAATGCCTTTCTTCCCGGATGTGCATCAGGAGATCTCGAAATCCTCGAAGACCCCCATGTCTTCCAGCGATCCCTCGTTGATCTCCTCTGCCCTTCCTTTCCTCGACGGGGCCGCTGCCCATGGGTACACTGGGGTCCCCCCGGTTGAACGCTCTGTTGCGATGCTACTGTGTCCTCAGAGTGCTTCCTCTCGGCGCGATCCTAAGCACCCGTCCAAAGCCTGTAGTTTTTCGTCTACACTTGTGGCGAATTCCTATAGCGCTACAGGACAGGCAGCCGCCTCACTGCATGCCATGGCCATTCTGCTGGTCTACCAGACCCAGATGCTCACGGACATGCACGAGGGCGGGACTGACCCAGGGCTCTTCAATGAGCTGCGCGCCGCCACTGACGAAAGCGACGAAAGTGGCCGTACGCTCCCTGGGTCAGGTGATGTCCACCATTCTGTGGCTGAACCTATCTGATGTGCAGGATGTCGGGCGGACCCATCTGCTTGACACCCCCATATCCCAGGTCGGCCTCTTCGGCGGTGCGGTTGAGGGCTTTGCCCAACAGTTCTCAACCGCCCACGAGCAGACTGAGGCTTATTCTGCCCCGATGGCCCCGCCGTCCGAGCAGATCCCTCGGTCTGCCCACCGCCGAAGGCGCCCTCCTGCGGCTCCCACCCCGCCCGTTCACCCAAGCTGGCTCTGGAAGCCGCAGGGGGACACCACAGCCCTCTCCAGCCCCACCCCCTGCTATACGCCGGGTTAAGCGGCACTCTTGAGATGGGCTGCTCAGAGATGGGACTCAGTTCTTTCCAGGAGCTGGTAGCAGGGCCACTCCTTTCCCTGGTGGAGGGCCGGGGAAGAATCCTTATTCCAGAAAGAACTGACTCTCCCGTCTCTGAGCACACAGAGTTCTCGGACGACACGGTGCGCCGTCCCCGGGCCGTGCACCCCTCGTCCTCCTCTGTCGCCAGACCCCTGGCAGAGCAGACCCCCATGGAACGTTCGTCCTTCCCTGGTCTCCTCTGTCAGGACGCGGTCTATGACAGTACCCCCACACCAGGCCACTATGCCGTCCACGTCTGGGTCAGCTATACCGCCTCGCTGCTCCACCGACGGGAAGTCTGTGGTTCGCATGACCCCGCTGGTACAGTACTTGGGAGCCTGGCTAGAGCTTCCCAACCTGTCCCGCTGGGTCGCGCGAACGATCAGGCTCGGCTACGCGATTCAGTTCGCGCGGTCTCCTCCCCGCTTCAGGGGAGTCCGCTCCACTATGGTCGGTGGCAATGCCCCTATCATGAGAGCGGAGGTTGCTACCCTGCTGGCGAAGGGTGCGATCGAGACTGTCCCTCCAGCCGAAATGAGGACCGGCTTCTACAGCCCGTACTTCATTGTCCCGAAGAAAACCGGTGGGTTACGGCCAATCCTGGACCTGCGCGTTCTGAACCGCTCCCTTCACAGGCTGCCGTTCAAGATGCTCACCGCCAAACGCGTTTTCGAATGTGTGCGGTACCAGGATTGGTTTGCAGCGATCGACCTGAAGGACGCCTACTTTCATGTCTCCATCCTCCCTCGACACAGACCGTTCTTGCGGTTTGCTTTCGAGGGGCAGGCATATCGGTACGCAGTTCTCCCATTCGGCTAGCCCTGTCTCCTCGCGTCTTCACGAAGGTCGGCGAGGCAGCCCTTGTTCCCCTCCGGGAACATGGGGTTCGCATTCTGAATTATCTCGACGACTGACTAATCCTAGCTCACTCTCGAGATCAGCTTTGCGAACACAGGGACTTGGTGCTCCGCCACGTAGCCCGTCTGGGCCTTTGGGTCAACTGGGAGAAGAGCAAACTTTGCCCCGTGCAGAGGATCTGTTTTCTCGGTATGGAGATCGACTCGGTCGCCATGTCCGCGCAGCTTACGGGCGAGCGCGCGCAGTCACTGCTGACTTGCCTGAGACAGTTTGAGGGCAAGAGTGCGGTTCCACTGAAACTTTTTCAGAGGCTCCTGGGGCATATGGCATCTGCAGCCGTGGCAACACTGCTCGGATTGCTTCATATGAGACCGCTTCAGCTTTGCCTTCGCGACCGAGTCCCGAGGTGGGCATGGCAACACGGCACTCTCCGAGTACCAGTTACTCCGACCTGAGGCACCCTATGGCACCCTCGTCACGATCTTTGGAGCCTCCACGTGTGGCTCCTGGACGGGACGAGGCAGGTTTGAGTACCCTACCACCAGCGGTGGTGGCTACCATCACTTCCGCTAGAGCGTCGTCCACGAGACACGTCTACGCGTTGAAGTGGAACCTCTTCGTCAACTGGTGCTCTTCTCACCGAGAAGACCCCCGGAGATGTTCAATCAGTGTCGTGCTTTCCTTTCTTCAAGAAGGGTTGGAGCGAAGGCTGTCTCCCTCCACCCTCAAGGTCTATGTCGCCGCCATTGCCGCACATCATGACCCAATAGAAGGTAAGTCTGTGGGGAAACACGACCTGATCATCAGGTTCCTGAGAGGAGCGAGGAGACTGAATCCTCCTCGTCCTCCTCTCGTACCCTCTTGGGACCTCGCAGTGGTCTTAACTGCCCTGCGCAGTGCTCCCTTTGAGCCTTTGCAATCGGTCGAGCTTAACTTCCTGTCAATGAAGACAGCGCTTCTGATTGCATTGGCCTCCATTTAGAGGGTGGGGGACCTGCAGGCATTCTCCGTTGACGAAGCGTGCCTGGAATTCGGGCCGGCTTACTCTCACGTGATCCTGACACCCCGGCCTGGATATGTGCCCAAGGTTCCTACCACTCCCTTCCGGGACCAGGTGGTGAACCTGCAAGCGCTGCCCCCGGAGGAGGCAGACCCAGCCTTGGCACTGCTCTGTCCAGTACGTGCTCTTCGCATCTATGTAGACAGAACGCAGTGTTTCAGGACCTCAGACCAGCTCTTTGTCTGTTATGGTGGGAAGCTGAAGGGAAAGGCTCTCTCCAAGCAAAGGTTGTCTCACTGGATAGTGGACGCCATTGCTTTGGCATTCCAGCAGCAAGGTCGACCGTGCCCCCTTGGTGTAAAAGCCCACTCCACCCGGAGTGTGGCGTCCTCTTGGGCTCTAGCGCATGGCGCCTCGCTAACAGACATCTGCAGATCTGCAGGCTGGGCGACACCCAACACATTCACGAGATTCTACAATCTCTGAGTGGAGCCAGTGTCCTCTCATGTACTCGCTTCAACCAGCCGGTACTAGGATCTGCTCAGGTGTCTTCGCTTGCTCGCCATTCCACTCCACGGACTAGATACGTACGATATTCTCCTCAGGTGAGCCTCCCCGAGAAGCCCTGAGTTCCTCCAGCGCTGTTGACGTCAACGCCAGAGTTATGCCACCGGCAGCTTTCGCGTTGGCTAGGTACCGCCATGTACATGGTCCCCACTGGTCGACCCCCACATGTGTTTTTCCACTGTAAGCCTGAGCATGTGTCTCTCCCTTGGCAAGACACCTTGCCACCCCTGGGGTTGAAACATTCCTCCCTGCAGGCTGTACACCCCAGTGTTTTCCATATGCAGCCCCCTCCCGGGTCATATGTGTATTCTGTAAACCCCCCCCCTCGTTACTTGTAATGAGTTACACACAACACTGTTTACAGTAGAATGTAGAAGAATGACTTGTTTAGTCCTCATCAGTCCTGATCCCTCTCTTCAGGTCCAGGCAGAAATCAAGAAGTCGTGGAGTCGGAGGACACTGGCTCTGGACTTCAAGAGGAAAGCCCGGAGCGGCAGCAACACGTACAGCTACGGGCCCATGGTGTCCCACACCAGCGTGACCAACGTGACGGCCCGCGGGCCCCTGGCCCTGCACCTCACCACCCGCCTGGGGCCCGGGGCCATCAACGGACACCGCAACCTCCCGGGGTACGTCAAGAACGGCTCCGTCTCCGAGAACTCCATCCCGTCCTCGGGCCACGAGAACCTCCAGGCGGAGAAAACCATCCCGGTGGTGGAGGAGGAAAGAGAAACCGTCATGTGACTTCAGGAAGAGGACTAGTGTTGTGCAGAAAAGGGCTAGCAGGTCCTTTGTTTCCTCAGGATTTCCTCACAGTTTGACTTGTGGGAGCATCTCAGATGTGTTGGAGACTCAACGGACCAACCAAAGACCATCAGTGTCCAGTAAACGAGCCGGACTGGAACCTTCTACTGGCTTTATTTGGAGGATCAGGACAGATTTCGGTTATGGTGAACACCCTCATATATCACACGAGTGTTTCACAGCGCCGGCGCTTTCAGGTCCGATGAAGAGCGGTGAGTCTGCTTCTGATGAAAGGTCTGGCTCTCTGGAACGTGAATTGTAAATAAGACAGCCGTGAGATTTTACATTGGACTTATTTGATCAGCACTAATGTCATTTTATTTACACAAGTTCCGAATGATGCCAGATCTGTGATCTTTGTATTATAATAGCTGTTTTTTGTTCGGAGAATGTGATATTTATATTTCTCTAAGCCTTGAGAGTTTTAACAGTACACTGCAAAAAAAATATGTTCTTCCTCAGTGTTTCTGTCTTGTTTTCCAGCACAAATATCTCAACATTCTTAAATCAAGATACATTTACTGGAGAAACACGATATTAGGTCTTGTTTTCTGAAAAATGTATCAAATATCTGCCAATGGGTTCATAAAAATACTCTTGGTTTCCCTATGAATTGAGTTTATTTTTCTGACCCCGTTCTTGTTTTAAGCAAAAACTCACAAAAACAAGACTTCATATCTGCTCTAATAAATGTCTTGATTCAAGAATGTTTAGATATCTTTTGTACTGGAAACAATCCCAAAATACTGAGAAAGAACATAATTTTTTTTTTTTTTTTGCAGTGTAGATTCGCCAGGTCTTGCCAAACGGTCTTTTTTCTCAGTGAGTCTGACAGTGAAAGCGGAAGGAAATTCCCTCTGTATCTGTGCAGATTCATACAGCATAAGGTTGCATCACTACCAGTGATCGTGAAGTGATTATTACATTTGTGAAATGTCAAAGCATTTTGTTATTAGGACAGACACATAAGCATAAGAGAGAAATTCTGTGTTTCTTTTTCACAGTCATTTTTGACTACCTTCACCATTGAAATCTACTATAGCGAATTTATCCCAACAATTCATAATGCTGTCATTTAATAATACTTATAAAAACTGGATTTTGTGTTCTGAGAGGTTGCTTAGGTGTTTGATAGGGTGTTGATTAACAGCCCAATACAAAACCTTTTACAAAAGCTTTTCAACTGCAGTTTTTGTCCAAAGAGGAAAATCCTCACACGATCAGATCACGTATATAAGCAATATAACAGCTCTTATTAACACGCCAAATGATACGAGGTTTTGTTCACGTCAAGAGACGATGAGTTATGAACAGGCATTTAATATACAAGGTCATTATCACTGTAAAAAAGAAAATGTTGTAACTTAAATTGTAAGTGTTTGTGCTGCCTTCAAATTTTAAGTTTAGTCAACTCAAATATCCAAGTTGTCACATTTCAAGTTGACTAAACTTAAAATTTTAAGGCAGCACAAACATTTTTTTAAGTTACGTTTTTTTACGGTGAAATGCATAGCAAATATAGATCTAAAGCATCTTAGAAAGTCTATAATTAATGAACGTTATTATAATGCCTTTGTTAGCACCCAGTATACCTTTCATTGTGTGTTTTCTTCCGCTAAGTTAGACTATATTTCAGGTGTCGGGAATAAATATATAAAAGCAGAGACCTTGTTGGACATGGATTCGCAGCATCATGATCTGCACTGTAAGAGTTTTCAGGGAATTATTAACGCTCAGCATGAAAAGCATCATTAGAGCTGTTTATTAAAATCCCCCGTACTTCACTTTCATCATTATCGTGAAATTAATGAGTCATATTTTTCACATATATAGATTTCATCCTGGAAAGTCTTTCATTATGCTTGCGCTTCACTCATATTACTCGCCTCATATTACAGTCAAGCGCTTCATCATAATGTATATGGGAAGATGAAAATCATCAGACGCCAAATTATTATTTTTTTACAGCCATAAGGAAGAACAAACAGTTTTTTTGTACATGTATATGGGGATTGTTCATGAAGCCGTTATTTGTTGGTCAGTATTATAGTTTTAGAGGCTCATGGTCTCTTATGTGTAATATAATGCTGCTTTTTTTACTCCATGTATATTCATTCATATTGTGTTTACATCCAGTTATGAGCTCAATGTGTTTCTCTGCATATATTCTGGAATGTAATAATTAATATGGAAAGACAGTAATTCATATGCTGATATACTTGCTGAAATTATGATCCTCAAAAAATACGTTTTGTAACACTTTATTTTAAGGTGACGTAGTTACACGTTACTACATGTGCGGTTAAGGTTTAATATTTTAATTATGTAATCATACATTTGAGTAATATTGAGTAACTACATGTACTAAAGGGTTATGATCAGGGTTTGGTTGAGGGTTAGTTGCATGTAATTATGCATAATTAATAGTTATTACTATAGTAACTACATGTAACATATGTAACTGACACTGTAAAAGAAAGTAATAATACAATAATACATATACATATAATACATAATTACAAGTTACTAAACCCTAATTGTAACTCTATAGTAAGTACGTGTAGTTGATTAATTACTCAGTACTTAAGTACAATGTAAGTACGTCACCTTAAAATAAAGTGTATGCAAAAGTTTACATTCAAACCATAAAATATAAACATATGCATTCTGCTTTTCTCTATATAACAAACGTTTGAACTTGAATTTGAGGATTTTTTTAACCATTAAATTTAGTGTTATTCCTGAAATGCCCTCTCTGTTTGCACGCTGTGTGTGTGCGCCTGTGTGTGTGTGCGCCTGTGTGTGTGTGTGCGTGTGTGCGTGCGTGTGTGCGTGTGTGTGTGTGTGTGCGTGCGCCTGTGTGTGTGTGCGCCTGTGTGTGTGTGCGCCTGTGTGTGTGTGCGCCTGTGTGTGTGTGTGTGCGTGCGCGCGCGTGTGTCTGTGTATGTGTGTGTGTGCGCATGTGTGTGTGCGCATGTGTGTGTGTGTGTGTGTGCCTGTGTGTGTGTGTGTGTGTGTGTGTGTGTGTGCGCCCGTGTGTGTGTGTGTGTGTGTGTGGTTCAGTCATGTACGACACACTGATCGATCAGAGAAGATGATCTGCTTTGAGTCACTGTCGTCTCTGCTTTACTCCTGTGCATTTCCCACATGTTTATTCATGTTCTCGTTGGAAAGGTGAATCTGACACATTGCGACAAGCAATATTTGATCCACAACTGAGCATTCTGGCAGCATTTCCTTTCTTTCTCAAGCAGTGGAGAAGCCGGCTCCAGACGAGCACACAGGAGAGGAAACGAGGACCGCTTTCATTTGTGGAGAACTATTCTTTTTTACAGTATTTTAAAAATGAACATTTTACGTGATTTTGTTGTTGTTGTTGTTTATATGTTACATGCAAAGTAACTTTTCTAAGCACCAGTGTTGTATGATTTAGTGCTGATCATGTGTATCATGTGAATAAGAAATAAATGAAAATGTATAATTAACAGAGACGCATTTATTGTCCATATTTACAATTTACAATAAAATAAACAAACTGTAAATGTACATTTATAAAGTGTCTTACAAAAGCAATTAAAAAAGTTTAGCACACACAGTGATGTTCACTTCTTCGCAGGCTTCTTGGCTTCACTGCCTTTGGCTCCTCCTCCTTTCCCTCCTTTCTCTTCTCCTCCCTTTTTGCCTTTCCCTCCTGCGTCCGATGCCTCTTTCTTCGATGTGCCTTTCTCCCCTTTCTTCTTCGGGGCTTCCTCCTTCTCCTTCTCCTCTGCCTTCCCTTCTTTCGCACCCTTGCCTTCCTTTTTGCCGTCTTTCTCCTTCTTCTTGTTCCCCTTGTCGGCGTCCATCTTCCCGGCGACGGTTGGCACCTCCTCCTTCTCCGCCGGCTTCGCCGCTACGCCACAGAACACACACACACACACACCAGCATTAGCTCAACACGACTGCTCACACCTTCACCAGTTCAGTTCATCTTCTCTTAGTCACTTCCACACATAATTCAGGAGAAACAGATTGAATTAAGCATGAGATTTTGAAATAGAAAGAATAGTTGTAAAATTATTGCAATAATCTTTTTCTAGTCTCTCCAAAAACTGATAGTAAAAACCGGTTACACTTTATTTAAAGGTGTCTGTGTTACAGTGTAATTATATATTTAAGTACTGAGTAATATTAATGAACTACATGTACTCTCTATAGGGTTAGGGTTTGGTTGAGGGTTAGTTGCATGTAATTATGCATAATTTAGATATGGTAACTATGTAACATTGTAAAAAGGACACAAAATAAAGGGTAACACTATTTTTCAGTGTACTGAGTAATATTAATTAACTGTGTTTAATTATTAGGGTTTGGTTTGATGGGGTTAGTTGCTTGTAATTATGATTGATTTACAGTTAATTGCATGTAACACGTGTAAAATAAAGTGTTACTAACGTTATATGACTCACAGTCGACTCGGTGATACAAAGTAATATACCCTTTTTAATTGTGCATCTAAATTAGCAAAAAAATAACCCTAATTAAACACAATTAATAATTCAATATGAATGAGTCACCGTGCACTGGGAAAAAGTACTTAATTTTAGATTTTTTTAAGTAAATTTCAATTGTTGAGTAATTTCTACTTAATTGCAGTTTACTTTGCAATACTCTGTTCATTTTACTTAAACAATATAACACTGAATAAAGCCATGCTTTTAAAGTGATTGCTTTACATAGAACCTCTAAGTAAATAATACATCCAGTAGATGTTGTGTATATATAAGTAATGAGACCTCAATACTCGGTCCACAACTTACAATAACGGTAACTTTCACTGGATCATTGTAAGTAGAAGTTACTAAACCCAACAACAAAAGCAGTGATAAAACAGTAACTACAGCTGGAAACCAGTGAAAATGTGAACTTATGAACTACTCATGCATGATGGGAATACCAGAGTCGGAAAGTGGAGTAGGTTGTACTTAATTTTATTATGTTGATATTTACACTTTTATTTCTCCAAGCTTAAATTGAGTATTAATATAGAATTTACTGTTTTTTTTATACTTGCCTGAACTAACTTATTCAGTTAGAAATGACATGTTTTCTTTCAGTATAATTTACTTCACCACAGAATCATTTTTATCAGTGATTTATTATACGACACAATCCAGAACAGCGTATAGAATATTGTGAGAAGAGAAGAGAGAGATAGAAGAGTGTAAACACTGCTGAATCTTACACACACACACACACACACAGTCTAACAAAAGGATTTTACATGCACACAAAAACCTCATTCTAAACACACTCCGTCTGTTCCAGCGAGTGTGTTAGAGCTCTCTCTCTCGCTGTGAGTGTCAAGCGTGTGTGTGTGTGTGTGTGTGTGTGTGTGTGTGTGTGTGTGTGTGTAGAGAGAGAGGAGTTGAGATTGTCCGGATCGCTCGGAATTCCATCAAACATTTTTACGGGAAAATGTTCCAACTGTAATATTTTCCCTCCCTGTGCACACACAATCTCAGCGCATTCCTCCATTCTCACCCGGACGTGTGCAACACACACACACACACACACACACACTGCTTTCAGAAGAAGAATATGTGTGTCATGTTTAATAACACGCATTTATAATTGGAGCAAACATGAAACAATCCTCATGTTAGACAGTCGGGATGAGCAAGCCCAGCTTTGAGCTGAAGTCATGAACCAACTCAACAACACGTGTCACGGTCAAATACTTCAACTTTTAATGCTGTGAATTTTTATACAGCAGTTCTTTCACATTTTGTGTGTGTTTTCAAGCACATATTGAAAGCTCACATACTTTTAATGTGTCCATTCTGTCTGTCATCCTTTATGAAAACTATATTTTTCATTAATTCGGTGCTTTTCACACAACCGTCACCCAGAACAAAAGGAGCGTCACAGTTCATGTGGACAATAACATACATCTGAGCAGAAAGAGCGCTGGAAGGGGAAATTACATGTTGTAGACTAGTAGACTAAATTAAGCTAAGAAAATCAATGAAAATCATGTCTGTTTTGAGCACCTAAAAATTATATCTAGGCTATGTAGGTTTCTACTTCAAAAAAAATCTTCATTTGTACATTTATGAGCCAACCATAATGTAATAGAAAGAATGACACCTTGACTGTCCACCACGGTCGCCTCTATCAGCCTGTAGCTCAATTGTCTGTCAGTCGGGTCCGAGTCGGCGTGAAAATTCACGAAATGTGACGTCATGCGCAGTGGTGTCGTGCACTATACACTACGCTTTTTCAGTCGGCATTGCATATACCCACTTCTAAATCCCCTCTGATGCGCATCATTTAGTTGCTAATCCAATCTCGTGAATAAAAAACACCCAGTCTGGGTCGTACCCCTAATATTAACTCTAATTTGTTGCTGCAATGATTCTTCCATCGCGACGATAACTGACCTCATCTGATGTGCTTCAGCACTCAAACACCCGCTCGTCAATGTCAAAATGTTTGAGTCCAATCAAAACAAGCGGGATTTTTGTTCACAGAAGCGCGAGCCGAGCGCGAATCCCAACGCGACGTTACATTTTTTAAATGTAATTTTTTTTCTTTTTTTTCAGGAAAATCTAAATTTCCCCCCCTAGCAATATAATTTATGGGACCTGGGTATTTAGAAAACCCTACGTACGGCCCTGATATCAGAGATGCTCACGAGTCTCTGAACTAGAGTCCAAGTCAAGTCTCAAGTCTTTGAGCTAGAGTCCAAGTCAAGTCTCGAGTCTTTGAGCTAGAGTCCAAGTCAAGTCTCAAGTCTCTGAACTAGAGTCCAAGTCAAGTCTCGATTCTTTGAGCTAGAGTCCAAGTCAAGTCTCAAGTCTTTGAGCTAGAGTCCAAGTCAAGTCTCGAGTCTTTGAGCTAGAGTCCAAGTCAAGTCTCAAGTCTTTGAGCTAGAGTCCAAGTCAAGTCTCGAGTCTTTGAGCTAGAGTCCAAGTCAAGTCACAAGTCTTTGAGCTAGAGTCCAAGTCAAGTCTCAAGTCTTTGAGCTAGAGTCCAAGTCAAGTCTCAAGTCTTTGAGCTAGAGTCCAAGTCATGTCTCTAGTCTCTGAGCTAGAGTCCAAGTCAAGTCTCAAGTCTTTGAGCTAGAGTCCAAGTCAAGTCTCAAGTCTTTGAGCTAGAGTCCAAGTCAAGTCTCGAGTCTTTGAGCTAGAGTCCAAGTCAAGTCTCAAGTCTTTGAGCTAGAGTCCAAGTCAAGTCTCGAGTCTTTGAGCTAGAGTCCAAGTCAAGTCACAAGTCTTTGAGCTAGAGTCCAAGTCAAGTCTCAAGTCTTTGAGCTAGAGTCCAAGTCAAGTCTCAAGTCTTTGAGCTAGAGTCCAAGTCAAGTCTCGAGTCTTTGAGCTAGAGTCCAAGTCAAGTCTCAAGTCTTTGAGCTAGAGTCCAAGTCAAGTCTCGAGTCTTTGAGCTAGAGTCCAAGTCAAGTCTCAAGTCTTTGAGTTAGAGTCCAAGTCAAGTCTCAAGTCTCAGAGCTAGAGTCCAAGTCAAGTCTCAAGTCTCTGAGCTAGAGTCCAAGTCAAGTCTCGAGTCTTTGAGCTAGAGTCCAAGTCAAGTCACAAGTCTTTGAGCTAGAGTCCAAGTCAAGTCTCAAGTCTTTGAGCTAGAGTCCAAGTCAAGTCTCAAGTCTCAGAGCTAGAGTCCAAGTCAAGTCTCAAGTCTTTGAGCTAGAGTCCAAGTCAAGTCTCGAGTCTTTGAGCTAGAGTCCAAGTCAAGTCTCAAGTCTTTGAGCTAGAGTCCAAGTCAAGTCTCAAGTCTCTGAACTAGAGTCCAAGTCAAGTCTCAAGTATTTGAGCTAGAGTCCAAGTCAAGTCTCAAGTCTCTGAACTAGAGTCCAAGTCACACACACACACACACACACACACACAACATAATCATCTTGCCATTACAACTCGTTTCAGAAATGTGTGCTGTAGTGTCCTCGCTTGTTTCACAGTCAGTAAAGAAGAGGAGCAGACAACAACAGCACACACACACACACGCACGCACACACACACGCACACACAAGCACACACACACACACACACACACACGCACACACGCACACACGCATATCTCTAAACCAGGGGACTACACATTACTTGGGGAAACTTTCTAACATTGATTACCCACCAAAAAGTGCAGGGAATAATGGTTTCTCTACACCTAAACACATATTTATGACCAATTTTCATGCGCCTACAGCATTTCTGTTGATAACATTGCACGACCTAACTGGATTGGCTTTTAAATCTTCAGTCCACACTAATATGCTGTGGCCTGTGTGTGTGTGTGTGTGTGTGGAGGTTAATGACTTGGCCTGCAGCTGAAAGGTCAGCGACTGAATCTCCGGGTTAGTGAAGGTGTGTGAGAGAGACAGGTCTTGGAGAATTACTGAGACGACTCTCTGGTTCTCCAGCGGATCTGGGCCTGGAAACGGTCATGCTATGGCTAATTCATTACAAGTTAGGAAGGTAAACACAGATAATGAAATACTTAAAAAAAACATCTGTAATCTTGAAAGTTTTCAAATTGATATTAATGAGGAGAGGTGTGTTATATATTTCCTATCAGATCGGACTTACGATGTTCACACAGCGGACGAAAAAAGCGGCAAATAAATCCCATAGACTTTAACAATGGGGAATGTTCGTAAATTTGAATTCCAACTGTCACTTTCACACACACACACACACACACACACACACACACACACACACACACACACGCAATCATGACCACAGTCACATCGCTGCACGAATGCAGTAATATCTCCATTTCTGCACTCTAATGAACGCTTTAATCTGAACTAACACAGTGCAAACACGCTGTAATTACGAGCGATTCCCCATAGCCCGGGGAGAAGAGTTCCCATGCATCAGGATTGGATTCGCATTCAGCGACCTCTTTTAGTGGATTATTCTCCTTGTGGTGAACACGATGTAATTTCAGATGTGTGTCCCTCAGTGTCCTTGCTTTATTAGTGTAGTAAAGTGTCTGGGCATTCATCACGCTCGTGCTGCACTTAATGGCACTGTGAGAATTATACGTTAAAGTATTTCATTCTCACTAACCTTCTTCTGTGGCGTTTCAAAAATGCTCAATTGGTACTAAGAGGCCAAGAAAATATCCCTCACACCATTACAGCACCAGCAGCCTGAGCCGCTGATACAAGGCAGGGGGATTCATGCTTTCATGTTGTTTATGCCTATTTCTGACCCTACCAATCAGAAGAGTGTGTGGGCGGAGTCTCTCTGCAAGCGCACTGCACTCACAACCAAATCAGTCCAAAATCACAGCCAATCAGAAGAGCGTGTGGGCGGAGTCTCTCTGTAAGCGCACTGCACTCACAACCAAATCAGTCCAAAATCACAGCCAATCAGAAGAGCGTGTGGGCGGAGTCTCTCTGCAAGCGCACTGCACTCACAACCAAATCAATCCAAAATCACAGCCAATCAGAAGAGAGTGTGGGCGGAGTCTCTCTGCAAGCGCACTGCACTCACAACCAAATCAATCCAAAATCACAGCCAATCAGAAGAGTGTGTGGGCGGAGTCTCTCTGCAAGCGCACTGCACTCACAACCAAATCAGTCCAAAATCACAGCCAATCAGAAGAGTGTGTGGGCGGAGTCTCTCTGCAAGCGCACTGCACTCACAACCAAATCAATCCAAAATCACAGCCAATCAGAAGAGAGTGTGGGCGGAGTCTCTCTGCAAGCGCACTGCACTCACAACCAAATCAGTCCAAAATCACAGCCAATCAGCAGAGCGTGTGGGCGGAGTCTCTCTGCAACCGCACTGCACTCACAACCAAACCAATCCAAAATCACAGCCAATCAGAAGAGCGTGTGGGCGGAGTCTCTCTGTAAGCGCACTGCACTCACAACCAAATCAATCCAAAATCAAAGCCAATCAGAAGAGTGTGTGGACGGAGTCTCTCTGTAAGCGCACTGCACTCACAACCAAATCAGTCCAAAATCACAGCCAATCAGAAGAGAGTGTGGGCGGAGTCTTTCTGTAAGCGCACTGCACTCACAACCAAATCAGTCCAAAATCACAGCCAATCAGAAGAGTGTGTGGGCGGAGTCTCTCTGCAAGCGCACTGCACTCACAACCAAATAAGTCCAAAATCACAGCCAATCAGAAGAGTGTGTGGGCGGAGTCTCTCTGCAAGCGCACTGCACTCGCAACCAAATCAATCCAAAATCACAGCCAATCAGAAGAGTGTGTGGGCGGAGTCTCTCTGCAAGAGCACTGCACTCACAACCAAACCAATCCAAAATCACAGCCAATCAGAAGAGTGTGTGGGCGGAGTCTCTCTGTAAGCGCACTGCACTCGCAACCAAATCAATCCAAAATCACAGCCAATCAGAAGAGTGTGTGGGCGGAGTCTCTCTGCAAGAGCACTGCACTCACAACCAAACCAATCCAAAATCACAGCCAATCAGAAGAGTGTGTGGGCGGAGTCTCTCTGCAAGCGCACTGCACTCGCAACCAAATCAGTCCAAAATCACAGCCAATCAGAAGAGTGTGTGGGCGGAGTCTCTCTGCAAGCGCACTGCACTCACAACCAAATCAATCCAAAATCACAGCTAATCAGAAGAGCGTGTGGGTGGAGTCTCTCTGTAAGCGCACTGCACTCGCAACCAAATCAATCCAAAATCACAGCCAATCAGAAGAGTGTGTGGGCGGAGTCTCTCTGTAAGCGCACTGCACTCACAACCAAATCAATCTAAAATCACAGCCAATCAGAATGTGTGGGCGGAGTCTCTCTGCAAACTCACTGCACTCACAACCAAATCAATCCAAAATCACAGCCAATCAGAAGAGCGTGTGGGCGGAGTCTCTCTGCAAGAGCACTGCACTCACAACCAAACCAATCCAAAATCACAGCCAATCAGCAGAGCGTGTGGGCGGAGTCTCTCTGCAAGCGCACTGCACTCACAACCAAATCAGTCCAAAATCACAGCCAATCAGCAGAGCGTGTGGGCGGAGTCTCTCTGCAACCGCACTGCACTCACAACCAAACCAATCCAAAATCACAGCCAATCAGAAGAGCGTGTGGGCGGAGTCTCTCTGTAAGCGCACTGCACTCACAACCAAATCAATCCAAAATCACAGCCAATCAGAAGAGTGTGTGGACGGAGTCTCTCTGTAAGCGCACTGCACTCACAACCAAATCAGTCCAAAATCACAGCCAATCAGAAGAGAGTGTGGGCGGAGTCTTTCTGTAAGCGCACTGCACTCACAACCAAACCAATCCAAAATCACAGCCAATCAGAAGAGTGTGTGGGCGGAGTCTCTCTGCAAGCGCACTGCACTCACAACCAAATCAATCCAAAATCACAGCCAATCAGAAGAGCGTGTGGGCGGAGTCTCTCTGTAAGCGCACTGCACTCGCAACCAAATCAATCCAAAATCACAGCCAATCAGAAGAGTGTGTGGGCGGAGTCTCTCTGTAAGCGCACTGCACTCACAACCAAATCAATCTAAAATCACAGCCAATCAGAATGTGTGGGCGGAGTCTCTCTGCAAACTCACTGCACTCACAACCAAATCAATCCAAAATCACAGCCAATCAGAAGATAGTGTGGGCGGAGTCTCTCTGCAAGCGCACTGCACTCACAACCAAATCAATCCAAAATCACAGCCAATCAGAAGAGCGTGTGGGCGGAGTCTCTCTGTAAGCGCACTATACTCACAACCAAACCAATCCAAAATCACAGCCAATCAGAAGAGCGTGTGGGCGGAGTCTCTCTGCAAGCGCACTGCACTCACAACCAAATCAAACCAAAATCACAGCCAATCAGAAGAGAGTGTGGGCGGAGTCTCTCTGCAAGCGCACTGCACTCGCAACCAAATCAATCCAAAATCACAGCCAATCAGAAGAGAGTGTGGGCGGAGTCTCTCTGCAAGCACACTGCACTCACAACCAAATCAATCCAAAATCAATACAGCCAATCAGAAGAGCGTGTGGGCGGAGTCTCTCTGCAAGCGCACTGCACTCACAACCAAATCAGTACAAAATCACAGCCAATCAGAAGAGCGTGTGGGCGGAGTCTCTCTGCAAACGCACTGCACTCGCAACCAAATCAATCCAAAATCACAGCCAATCAGAAGAGTGTGTGGGCGGAGTCTCTCTGCAAACGCACTGCACTCGCAACCAAATCAATCCAAAATCACAGCCAATCAGAAGAGCGTGTGGACGGAGTCTCTCTGCAAGCGCACTGCACTCACAACCAAATCAATCCAAAATCACAGCCAATCAGAAGAGTGTGTGGGCGGAGTCTCTCTGTAAGCGCACTGCACTCACAACCAAATCAGTCCAAAATCACAGCCAATCAGAAGAGAGTGTGGGCGGAGTCTTTCTGTAAGCGCACTGCACTCACAACCAAATCAGTCCAAAATCACAGCCAATCAGAAGAGTGTGTGGGCGGAGTCTCTCTGCAAGCGCACTGCACTCACAACCAAATCAGTCCAAAATCACTGCCAATCAGAAGAGTGTGTGGGCGGAGTCTCTCTGTAAGCGCACTGCACTCACAACCAAATCAGTCCAAAATCACAGCCAATCAGAAGAGCGTGTGGGCGGAGTCTCTCTGTAAGCGCACTGCACTCACAACTAAACCAATCCAAAATCACAGCCAATCAGAAGAGCGTGTGGGCGGAGTCTCTCTGCAAGCGCACTGCACTCACAACTAAACCAATCCAAAATCACAGCCAATCAGAAGAGCGTGTGGGCGGAGTCTCTCTGTAAGCGCACTGCACTCACAACTAAACCAATCCAAAATCACAGCCAATCAGAAGAGTGTGTGGGCGGAGTCTCTCTGTAAGCGCACTGCACTCACAACCAAATCAGTCCAAAATCACAGCCAATCAGAAGAGAGTGTGGGCGGAGTCTTTCTGTAAGCGCACTGCACTCACAACCAAATCAGTCCAAAATCACAGCCAATCAGAAGAGTGTGTGGGCGGAGTCTCTCTGCAAGCGCACTGCACTCACAACCAAATCAGTCCAAAATCACTGCCAATCAGAAGAGTGTGTGGGCGGAGTCTCTCTGTAAGCGCACTGCACTCACAACCAAATCAGTCCAAAATCACAGCCAATCAGAAGAGCGTGTGGGCGGAGTCTCTCTGTAAGCGCACTGCACTCACAACTAAACCAATCCAAAATCACAGCCAATCAGAAGAGCGTGTGGGCGGAGTCTCTCTGCAAGCGCACTGCACTCGCAACCAAATCATTCCAAAATAACAGCCAATCAGAAGAGTGTGTGGGCGGAGTCTCTCTGCAAGCGCACTGCACTCGCAACCAAATCATTCCAAAATCACAGCCAATCAGAAGAGTGTGTGGGCGGAGTCTCTCTGCAAGAGCACTGCACTCACAACCAAACCAATCCAAAATCACAGCCAATCAGAAGAGTGTGTGGGCGGAGTCTCTCTGCAAGCGCACTGCACTCACAACCAAATCAATCCAAAATCACAGCCAATCAGAAGAGCGTGTGGGCGGAGTCTCTCTGTAAGCGCACTGCACTCGCAACCAAATCAATCCAAAATCACAGCCAATCAGAAGAGTGTGTGGGCGGAGTCTCTCTGTAAGCGCACTGCACTCACAACCAAATCAATCTAAAATCACAGCCAATCAGAATGTGTGGGCGGAGTCTCTCTGCAAACTCACTGCACTCACAACCAAATCAATCCAAAATCACAGCCAATCAGAAGATAGTGTGGGCGGAGTCTCTCTGCAAGCGCACTGCACTCACAACCAAATCAATCCAAAATCACAGCCAATCAGAAGAGCGTGTGGGCGGAGTCTCTCTGTAAGCGCACTATACTCACAACCAAACCAATCCAAAATCACAGCCAATCAGAAGAGCGTGTGGGCGGAGTCTCTCTGCAAGCGCACTGCACTCACAACCAAATCAAACCAAAATCACAGCCAATCAGAAGAGAGTGTGGGCGGAGTCTCTCTGCAAGCGCACTGCACTCGCAACCAAATCAATCCAAAATCACAGCCAATCAGAAGAGAGTGTGGGCGGAGTCTCTCTGCAAGCACACTGCACTCACAACCAAATCAATCCAAAATCAATACAGCCAATCAGAAGAGCGTGTGGGCGGAGTCTCTCTGCAAGCGCACTGCACTCACAACCAAATCAGTACAAAATCACAGCCAATCAGAAGAGCGTGTGGGCGGAGTCTCTCTGCAAACGCACTGCACTCGCAACCAAATCAATCCAAAATCACAGCCAATCAGAAGAGTGTGTGGGCGGAGTCTCTCTGCAAACGCACTGCACTCGCAACCAAATCAATCCAAAATCACAGCCAATCAGAAGAGTGTGTGGGCGGAGTCTCTCTGTAAGCGCACTGCACTCACAACCAAATCAGTCCAAAATCACAGCCAATCAGAAGAGAGTGTGGGCGGAGTCTTTCTGTAAGCGCACTGCACTCACAACCAAATCAGTCCAAAATCACCATGTATGTATCGCTGCAGCCCGGAGACCTGCAGGTGGGAGGAGCTTACGCCGCAAGTGGGAGGAGCTTATGCCGCAAGTAGGAGGGATTTCACGAATGTGCAAGTAGGAGGAGTTTACGCCGCAAGTGGGAGGAGCTTATGCGGAAATCCCCAAGCTGTCATTGCCGAGGACGGCGGTGAATGAGTATGGCAGGAAGTAGCGACAGTAATGAAAATAAACGATCAAATATTACGTTCCTCATCATGGTCTGATTTCTTACAGCTTTGTTATTATTGTGTGTGTCCAATACCACTCACTGTCAATGATGAAGTCACGTCTTTACACCTTTTTTACCATACTTAAAGTGATGGTGTTTTAAATTCATCAGGCTGTAGGCCTTATTTCAAGCATATTTCTGAATATTAGCTACATATTCTACAGTATCAAGTAAATTAACATTAAAATGTGATGCAATTGGACTCAGTGAAGTGAATGTGTAAATACATGAAAAACATTTCGCTAATGTAAAAAAAAAAAAAAAAGGTTACCATCCATTTTTACTGCATTTTTATTTTTTTAAATACAGACTAATGTTCTTCTGAACGTTTTACACATATATTACATTTAAATCTCAGGGTGGATAAACTATTTTTTTCAATGAATAAAATCATGTACAAGTCACTCAGAATTGATTGCAAAAGTGTTTATTTTATTTTATTATTTTTAGTCTTTTTTTTATTTTTTATTTGTAAGTACACTATATCAGCTCATTAGAACTGATCTGCATGCAGTGAAAACGGCAAAATCCAGGGTGGAAGGTTTCTGAATAAATGCCCTTGAGCTCGCCTTGCTTTCCCTTCCCAGCATAACCTGGTGGATACACAAGAAGCACAATAAGAACTAGGGTTTATAGTTGACATTGAACATTTACAAACATTACGAATAATTTCTCAGCTCTGTAGCTCCATGCCATGCAAGTGAATGGTGTCCAGAACTTTTAAACTCCAAGGGATGACATAAGTAAATTAGATTTTTAGTTTTCCTTTAGACTAACAACTAGTTTATTCATCACCAATTTACACAAAACGTACCAGGTGTGCAGCATTTGTACTCAAACCCACACTCCAAACAAGTGGAGATTGAGTACATCCTCCAGAAGAGCTGTTTGTAGTGAGATGACTTATTTTTCCGGCATGCAACACCTGAGCTGAAAAAAATGAACATAACATTTAACATTATCAATGATGTTCTTGTTATGCGTTTTATTTTTTAATGTCAATATTTACATTCTAGCCATAAGAAGTGTGCCTGATTCTGAACCTTGAGCAAGCCAATGACAGGGGCATGTAGGCAGCATCTTCTTATTGAAGAACAACTTCAAGTAGTATGTTCTTCAGCAACGCTCCTGATAACTGAAAAGATAGCAACAGTTAGCACAGGCCGTTAATTTTTTATTAAAAAAGCACATTATATAACATTATTCAACTACCTTGAAGATGCAGCATGATGGAGGGTCATCGTCTTTTAACAGCTCATCCTTAAAGAAAAATATAAGTGGATTAAAATCGTTCTATGATACACATTTTAAATCATCATTAAAATGATTATGGATACCTTGCTAAAAACAGAGGGCACAACTGGGGTTTGGTCTGCTAAAATGAAGTAATTTAAAATTAGCTGACCAATATTATAGTTACATAATTTGAAACCCAGCATAGTATATGTACTTTGTTTCATATCAAAGTTCTTACTTTCATATGCAAGTTCAGTTTTTTTCTTCCCATAGGTTTCAGGGAGTGCAGTGCATTTTTCTTCTTCTGAAAGAGGATTAGAATTTAAAAAAAGTGATAAAAATTATCCATTAATTTTTAATTTGACAAAATAATATCAGCAAAATATAAAAAGCTGACAATACCAGCTACAACAGCTCGTTTTCTCTTTCTCCCATGTCTTCCACAATTTGTTTGTCATGCAACAAAAACAAATAAAGTAAGCAATAGAACAAGTACAATATCAAAATTAATTGAATGCAAGGATGCATTACATTGATCACAAATGAAATTACAGTAAAGACTTTTGTAAATACAAAAAAAAAAAAAATCTAATTAATGGTCCAATATAATTTTTTTTTTTTTAAACGTATTCACCAATGAATACAACAACATTTCAAAATCTTGCCAACCCCTAATAGTATTAAGAACAGATATTAAAGGAGTTTGATAGAGCAAGTACAAGTAGTGTTTACACCTGCTGATTTTCATCATCACTGAAACACTTTGCTACTCCTTTTCACTCAAAGGGTCTGCAGAATATATTTTTACTGAAAGTAAAAGTAGTGTTATGAGCGAGTCACTAAATCATTCCGTTCCATGACTTCCCAAAACAGTTTACAGAGTGAACAAGATTTCTTCACTTCTTTAAGGGATTCTTAAAAACACCACGTGTTAAAAGTACAGCTAATTTTTTCACACTTACTCTAAAAAAAACTTTCAAGCAAGATGGCACACCACCATTTTCTTATGTTCTTCATGTTTAGCTGTGTACATAAAGTAATGAATTAGTATAATTTTCAATTATATTAAAATGCATGTAGCTACAAAAAAATAAATACTTACTTCAGTGAAGTCAAACTTCTGTCCCAGAACAACATACAGTGCATACTATAATATGCAAAGAAACACAAAAAAAGTTAAATGGGTAACAGCAATTGATTACGATTGGATACGATCTCCTATTCATAGTGAATATAACAATAATATTTTGGTCAACTTACACCCATGTACTACCACCCAAGATAAATGGGACTGAAGGTGGCCTGTTGCCTGGAAGTTCTCATCAAATTTGATATTGTCCTTAGGACAAAGCAGGCAGTGAAACTGTGTGCACTTGAGGCACTGGTACGCCTCAAGAGTGTCCTGCTCATCTTTCACTGATAAGTGAACCTAAAACACAATAACATGCGTTTCACATTTTTTTTTCACTGATTGATATGAGTAATACATTTTATAAAATAATTATGATATTAAAACAAATGTTTCAATTACATTACATTACATTGTGGATTACAGAGAAAAAAAAGCATAACTAGAATGATAACAAGTTTTAAAAGAATTGCATGCATTGTACAATTAAGTTAGAAGTTGTATTCTAATATCAAATCCATTTACAAAACGTTTAAGACATTTACAATTTGAAAATCAATGCAGTCCTAAAACGTACAAAAATTACACTGCCACAATACCTTATTATGGTCTTCAGAATCCATAATCTGGAGAGCAAATTGTAGAAATCATGCACGTTACAGATTTTGTAATTTGTGTGCTACTAAAAAACCTACAGAAATTTATTTGGATACACTTTACCCTTATTCTTTTTTAATACATCAAGACTAAACAGTGTACAAACGCCATAATGAAATGGTCTTTTTCAGAACTTATAATGCTTTTTTATAAAACTAAAAAACTGTACAACAAGCTTACTTCATCTCAACGGCACGCTGACATGTGATTGTGAACGCTGACATTTTCTTCTTTGTTTTCTAATGGATCGCAACAAAACTTACACATTACCGCCACCAACCGTGGAGCATAAACCAATAGCTACTACAACACACAGGTGATACTAAATAAACCAATCAAAATCCTCTGGAAGTTTGTACAGCCCACTTGCGGCTAAAGCTCCACCTACTTGCTGCTAACCCACCCATTTGCAGCTGGCTCCGACCTCCGTTTATACCCTACTCAAAATCACAGCCAATCAGAAGAGTGTGTGGGCGGAGTCTCTCTGCAAGCGCACTGCACTCACAACCAAATCAGTCCAAAATCACTGCCAATCAGAAGAGTGTGTGGGCGGAGTCTCTCTGTAAGCGCACTGCACTCACAACCAAATCAGTCCAAAATCACAGCCAATCAGAAGAGCGTGTGGGCGGAGTCTCTCTGTAAGCGCACTGCACTCACAACTAAACCAATCCAAAATCACAGCCAATCAGAAGAGCGTGTGGGCGGAGTCTCTCTGCAAGCGCACTGCACTCGCAACCAAATCATTCCAAAATAACAGCCAATCAGAAGAGTGTGTGGGCGGAGTCTCTCTGCAAGCGCACTGCACTCGCAACCAAATCATTCCAAAATCAATACAGCCAATCAGAAGAGTGTGTGGGCGGAGTCTCTCTGCAAGAGCACTGCACTCACAACCAAACCAATCCAAAATCACAGCCAATCAGAAGAGTGTGTGGGCGGAGTCTCTCTGCAAGCGCACTGCACTCACAACCAAATCAATCCAAAATCACAGCCAATCAGAAGAGCGTGTGGGCGGAGTCTCTCTGTAAGCGCACTGCACTCGCAACCAAATCAATCCAAAATCACAGCCAATCAGAAGAGCGTGTGGGCGGAGTCTCTCTGTAAGCGCACTGCACTCACAACCAAATCAATCTAAAATCACAGCCAATCAGAATGTGTGGGCGGAGTCTCTCTGCAAACTCACTGCACTCACAACCAAATCAATCCAAAATCACAGCCAATCAGAAGAGTGTGTGGGCGGAGTCTCTCTGCAAGCGCACTGCACTCACAACCAAATCAATCCAAAATCACAGCCAATCAGAAGAGTGTGTGGGCGGAGTCTCTCTGCAAACTCACTGCACTCACAACCAAATCAATCCAAAATCACAGCCAATCAGAAGAGTGTGTGGGCGGAGTCTCTCTGCAAACTCACTGCACTCACAACCAAATCAATCCAAAATCACAGCCAATCAGAAGAGCGTGTGGGCGGAGTCTCTCTGCAAGCTGCACTCACAACCAAATCAATCCAAAATCACAGCCAATCAGAAGAGAGTGTGGGCGGAGTCTCTCTGTAAGCGCACTGCACTCACAACCAAACCAATCCAAAATCACAGCCAATCAGAAGAGCGTGTGGGCGGAGTCTCTCTGCAAGCGCACTGCACTCACAACCAAATCAAACCAAAATCACAGCCAATCAGAAGAGAGTGTGGGCGGAGTCTCTCTGCAAGCGCACTGCACTCACAACCAAATCAAACCAAAATCACAGCCAATCAGAAGAGAGTGTGGGCGGAGTCTCTCTGCAAGCACACTGCACTCACAACCAAATCAATCCAAAATCAATACAGCCAATCAGAAGAGCGTGTGGGCGGAGTCTCTCTGCAAGCGCACTGCACTCACAACCAAATCAAACCAAAATCACAGCCAATCAGAAGAGAGTGTGGGCGGAGTCTCTCTGCAAGCGCACTGCACTCACAACCAAATCAAACCAAAATCACAGCCAATCAGAAGAGAGTGTGGGCGGAGTCTCTCTGCAAGCACACTGCACTCACAACCAAATCAATCCAAAATCAATACAGCCAATCAGAAGAGCGTGTGGGCGGAGTCTCTCTGCAAGCGCACTGCACTCACAACCAAATCAGTCCAAAATCACAGCCAATCAGAAGAGCGTGTGGGCGGAGTCTCTCTGCAAACGCACTGCACTCGCAACCAAATCAATCCAAAATCACAGCCAATCAGAAGAGTGTGTGGGCGGAGTCTCTCTGCAAGCGCACTGCACTCGCAACCAAATCATTCCAAAATCACAGCCAATCAGAAGAGTGTGTGGGCGGAGTCTCTCTGCAAGAGCACTGCACTCACAACCAAACCAATCCAAAATCACAGCCAATCAGAAGAGTGTGTGGGCGGAGTCTCTCTGCAAGCGCACTGCACTCACAACCAAATCAATCCAAAATCACAGCCAATCAGAAGAGCGTGTGGGCGGAGTCTCTCTGTAAGCGCACTGCACTCGCAACCAAATCAATCCAAAATCACAGCCAATCAGAAGAGTGTGTGGGCGGAGTCTCTCTGTAAGCGCACTGCACTCACAACCAAATCAATCTAAAATCACAGCCAATCAGAATGTGTGGGCGGAGTCTCTCTGCAAACTCACTGCACTCACAACCAAATCAATCCAAAATCACAGCCAATCAGAAGAGTGTGTGGGCGGAGTCTCTCTGCAAGCGCACTGCACTCACAACCAAATCAATCCAAAATCACAGCCAATCAGAAGAGCGTGTGGGCGGAGTCTCTCTGTAAGCGCACTGCACTCACAACCAAACCAATCCAAAATCACAGCCAATCAGAAGAGCGTGTGGGCGGAGTCTCTCTGCAAGCGCACTGCACTCACAACCAAATCAAACCAAAATCACAGCCAATCAGAAGAGAGTGTGGGCGGAGTCTCTCTGCAAGCGCACTGCACTCGCAACCAAATCAATCCAAAATCACAGCCAATCAGAAGAGAGTGTGGGCGGAGTCTCTCTGCAAGCACACTGCACTCACAACCAAATCAATCCAAAATCAATACAGCCAATCAGAAGAGCGTGTGGGCGGAGTCTCTCTGCAAGCGCACTGCACTCACAACCAAATCAGTCCAAAATCACAGCCAATCAGAAGAGCGTGTGGGCGGAGTCTCTCTGCAAACGCACTGCACTCGCAACCAAATCAATCCAAAATCACAGCCAATCAGAAGAGTGTGTGGGCGGAGTCTCTCTGCAAACGCACTGCACTCGCAACCAAACCAATCCAAAATCACAGCCAATCAGAAGAGCGTGTGGGCGGAGTCTCTCTGCAAGCGCACTGCACTCACAACAAAAACAGTCCAAAATCACAGCCAATCAGAAGAGCGTGTGGGCGGAGTCTCTCTGCAAGCGCACTGCACTCACAACCAAATCAGTCCAAAATCACAGCCAATCAGAAGAGAGTGTGGGCGGAGTCTTTCTGTAAGCGCACTGCACTCACAACCAAATCAGTCCAAAATCACAGACAATCAGAAGAGTGTGTGGGCGGAGTCTCTCTGCAAGCGCACTGCACTCACAACCAAATCAGTCCAAAATCACTGCCAATCAGAAGAGTGTGTGGGCAGAGTCTCTCTGCAAGCGCACTGCACTCGCAACCAAATCAATCCAAAATCACAGCCAATCAGAAGAGTGTGTGGGCGGAGTCTCTCTGCAAGCGCACTGCACTCGCAACCAAATCAATCCAAAATCACAGCCAATCAGAAGAGCGTGTGGGCGGAGTCTCTCTGTAAGCGCACTGCACTCACAACCAAATCAGTCCAAAATCACAGCCAATCAGAAGAGAGTGTGGGCGGAGTCTTTCTGTAAGCGCACTGCACTCACAACCAAATCAGTCCAAAATCACAGCCAATCAGAAGAGTGTGTGGGCGCAGTCTCTCTGCAAGCGCACTGCACTCGCAACCAAATCAATCCAAAATCACAGCCAATCAGAAGAGTGTGTGGGCGGAGTCTCTCTGCAACCGCACTGCACTCACAACCAAATCAATCCAAAATCACAGCCAATCAGAAGAGCGTGTGGGCGGAGTCTCTCTGTAAGCGCACTGCACTCGCAACCAAATCAATCCAAAATCACAGCCAATCAGAAGAGTGTGTGGGCGGAGTCTCTCTGTAAGCGCACTGCACTCACAACCAAATCAATCTAAAATCACAGCCAATCAGAATGTGTGGGCGGAGTCTCTCTGCAAACTCACTGCACTCACAACCAAATCAATCCAAAATCACAGCCAATCAGAAGAGCGTGTGGGTGGAGTCTCTCTGTAAGCGCACTGCACTCACAACTAAACCAACCCAAAATCACAGCCAATCAGAAGAGCGTGTGGGCGGAGTCTCTCTGCAAGCGCACTGCACTCGCAACCAAATCATTCCAAAATCACAGCCAATCAGAAGAGTGTGTGGGCGGAGTCTCTCTGCAAGCGCACTGCACTCGCAACCAAATCATTCCAAAATCACAGCCAATCAGAAGAGTGTGTGGGCGGAGTCTCTCTGCAAGCGCACTGCACTCGCAACCAAATCAATCCAAAATCACAGCCAATCAGAAGAGCGTGTGGGTGGAGTCTCTCTGTAAGCGCACTGCACTCACAACTAAACCAATCCAAAATCACAGCCAATCAGAAGAGCGTGTGGGCGGAGTCTCTCTGCAAGCGCACTGCACTCACAACCAAATCAATCCAAAATCACAGCCAATCAGAAGAGCGTGTGGGCGGAGTCTCTCTGTAAGCGCACTGCACTCACAACCAAATCAAACCAAAATCACAGCCAATCAGAAGAGAGTGTGGGCGGAGTCTCTCTGCAAGCGCACTGCACTCGCAACCAAATCAATCCAAAATCACAGCCAATCAGAAGAGTGTGTGGGCGGAGTCTCTCTGCAAGCGCACTGCACTCACAACCAAATCAATCCAAAATCACAGCCAATCAGAAGAGCGTGTGGGCGGAGTCTCTCTGTAAGCGCACTGCACTCGCAACCAAATCAATCCAAAATCACAGCCAATCAGAAGAGTGTGTGGGCGGAGTCTCTCTGTAAGCGCACTGCACTCACAACCAAATCAATCTAAAATCACAGCCAATCAGAATGTGTGGGCGGAGTCTCTCTGCAAACTCACTGCACTCACAACCAAATCAATCCAAAATCACAGCCAATCAGAAGAGTGTGTGGGCGGAGTCTCTCTGCAAGCGCACTGCACTCACAACCAAATCAATCCAAAATCACAGCCAATCAGAAGAGCGTGTGGGCGGAGTCTCTCTGTAAGCGCACTGCACTCACAACCAAACCAATCCAAAATCACAGCCAATCAGAAGAGCGTGTGGGCGGAGTCTCTCTGCAACCGCACTGCACTCACAACCAAATCAATCCAAAATCACAGCCAATCAGAAGAGCGTGTGGGCGGAGTCTCTCTGTAAGCGCACTGCACTCGCAACCAAATCAATCCAAAATCACAGCCAATCAGAAGAGTGTGTGGGCGGAGTCTCTCTGTAAGCGCACTGCACTCACAACCAAATCAATCTAAAATCACAGCCAATCAGAATGTGTGGGCGGAGTCTCTCTGCAAACTCACTGCACTCACAACCAAATCAATCCAAAATCACAGCCAATCAGAAGAGCGTGTGGGTGGAGTCTCTCTGTAAGCGCACTGCACTCACAACTAAACCAATCCAAAATCACAGCCAATCAGAAGAGCGTGTGGGCGGAGTCTCTCTGCAAGCGCACTGCACTCGCAACCAAATCATTCCAAAATCACAGCCAATCAGAAGAGTGTGTGGGCGGAGTCTCTCTGCAAGCGCACTGCACTCGCAACCAAATCATTCCAAAATCACAGCCAATCAGAAGAGTGTGTGGGCGGAGTCTCTCTGCAAGCGCACTGCACTCGCAACCAAATCAATCCAAAATCACAGCCAATCAGAAGAGCGTGTGGGTGGAGTCTCTCTGTAAGCGCACTGCACTCACAACTAAACCAATCCAAAATCACAGCCAATCAGAAGAGCGTGTGGGCGGAGTCTCTCTGCAAGCGCACTGCACTCACAACCAAATCAATCCAAAATCACAGCCAATCAGAAGAGCGTGTGGGCGGAGTCTCTCTGTAAGCGCACTGCACTCACAACCAAATCAAACCAAAATCACAGCCAATCAGAAGAGAGTGTGGGCGGAGTCTCTCTGCAAGCGCACTGCACTCGCAACCAAATCAATCCAAAATCACAGCCAATCAGAAGAGTGTGTGGGCGGAGTCTCTCTGCAAGCGCACTGCACTCACAACCAAATCAATCCAAAATCACAGCCAATCAGAAGAGCGTGTGGGCGGAGTCTCTCTGTAAGCGCACTGCACTCGCAACCAAATCAATCCAAAATCACAGCCAATCAGAAGAGTGTGTGGGCGGAGTCTCTCTGTAAGCGCACTGCACTCACAACCAAATCAATCTAAAATCACAGCCAATCAGAATGTGTGGGCGGAGTCTCTCTGCAAACTCACTGCACTCACAACCAAATCAATCCAAAATCACAGCCAATCAGAAGAGTGTGTGGGCGGAGTCTCTCTGCAAGCGCACTGCACTCACAACCAAATCAATCCAAAATCACAGCCAATCAGAAGAGCGTGTGGGCGGAGTCTCTCTGTAAGCGCACTGCACTCACAACCAAACCAATCCAAAATCACAGCCAATCAGAAGAGCGTGTGGGCGGAGTCTCTCTGCAAGCGCACTGCACTCACAACCAAATCAAACCAAAATCACAGCCAATCAGTAGAGAGTGTGGGCGGAGTCTCTCTGCAAGCGCACTGCACTCGCAACCAAATCAATCCAAAATCACAGCCAATCAGAAGAGAGTGTGGGCGGAGTCTTTCTGTAAGCGCACTGCACTCACAACCAAATCAATCCAAAATCAATACAGCCAATCAGAAGAGCGTGTGGGCGGAGTCTCTCTGCAAGCGCACTGCACTCACAACCAAATCAGTCCAAAATCACAGCCAATCAGAAGAGCGTGTGGGCGGAGTCTCTCTGCAAACGCACTGCACTCGCAACCACATCAATCCAAAATCACAGCCAATCAGAAGAGTGTGTGGGCGGAGTCTCTCTGCAAACGCACTGCACTCGCAACCAAATCAATCCAAAATCACAGCCAATCAGAAGAGCGTGTGGGCGGAGTCTCTCTGCAAGCGCACTGCACTCACAACCAAATCAATCCAAAATCACAGCCAATCAGAAGAGTGTGTGGGCGGAGTCTCTCTGTAAGCGCACTGCACTCACAACCAAATCAGTCCAAAATCACAGCCAATCAGAAGAGAGTGTGGGCGGAGTCTTTCTGTAAGCGCACTGCACTCACAACCAAATCAGTCCAAAATCACAGCCAATCAGAAGAGTGTGTGGGCGGAGTCTCTCTGCAAGCGCACTGCACTCACAACCAAATCAGTCCAAAATCACTGCCAATCAGAAGAGTGTGTGGGCGGAGTCTCTCTGCAAGCGCACTGCACTCGCAACCAAATCAATCCAAAATCACAGCCAATCAGAAGAATGTGTGGGCGGAGTCTCTCTGCAACCGCACTGCACTCACAACCAAATCAATCCAAAATCACAGCCAATCAGAAGAGCGTGTGGGCGGAGTCTCTCTGTAAGCGCACTGCACTCACAACCAAATCAATCCAAAATCACAGCCAATCAGAAGAGCGTGTGGGCGGAGTCTCTCTGTAAGCGCACTGCACTCGCAACCAAATCAATCCAAAATCACAGCCAATCAGAAGAGTGTGTGGGCGGAGTCTCTCTGTAAGCGCACTGCACTCACAACCAAATCAATCTAAAATCACAGCCAATCAGAATGTGTGGGCGGAGTCTCTCTGCAAACTCACTGCACTCACAACCAAATCAATCCAAAATCACAGCAAATCAGAAGAGCGTGTGGGCGGAGTCTCTCTGTAAGCGCACTGCACTCACAACTAAACCAATCCAAAATCACAGCCAATCAGAAGAGCGTGTGGGCGGAGTCTCTCTGCAAGCGCACTGCACTCGCAACCAAATCATTCCAAAATCACAGCCAATCAGAAGAGTGTGTGGGCGGAGTCTCTCTGCAAGCGCACTGCACTCACAACCAAATCAATCCAAAATCACAGCCAATCAGAAGAGCGTGTGGGCGGAGTCTCTCTGTAAGCGCACTGCACTCACAACCAAATCAAACCAAAATCACAGCCAATCAGAAGAGCGTGTGGGCGGAGTCTCTCTGCAAACGCACTGCACTCGCAACCAAATCAATCCAAAATCACAGCCAATCAGAAGAGTGTGTGGACGGAGTCTCTCTGTAAGCGCACTGCACTCACAACCAAATCAGTCCAAAATCACAGCCAATCAGAAGAGAGTGTGGGCGGAGTCTTTCTGTAAGCGCACTGCACTCACAACCAAATCAGTCCAAAATCACAGCCAATCAGAAGAGTGTGTGGGCGGAGTCTCTCTGCAAGCGCACTGCACTCACAACCAAATCAGTCCAAAATCACTGCCAATCAGAAGAGAGTGTGGGCGGAGTCTTTCTGTAAGCGCACTGCACTCACAACCAAATCAGTCCAAAATCACAGCCAATCAGAAGAGAGTGTGGGCGGAGTCTCTCTGTAAGCGCACTGCACTCACAACTAGGCCTGTAGCGGCGCGTCGATGACGTCGACGCTTCGACGTCAAAAATTCGTCTACGTCATATTTTTTTGTCGACGCTTCTTTATTTATTTATGTATTTATTTTTTTGCACCGTTCCCGGCGGTACAGCTCGCCACACACACACGTGGGAGACCGAAACATTGCAGAATCGAGGACGAAACAGCAACCTCTTCACAGAATTCACAACAAAGCCATGCAAAAGTCCCAACAAAAGAAAAAGTCCTAAAAAAAACCAGCTCGCACTAAATCATCGAAGGTATGGGAATACTTCAAATTTAGTCCCAAACATAAAGGTGTCGTTATTTGCGTTCTTTGTCAAATGGAGTTGACATCCCAAGTCTCCCGCATAGTGATAGCGGCTCCTAACCTGACTCCGCCAGATGGATTTGCTCCGCATATCCATCTGGAAACCTTCCGTTGAAGTAGTTTTGGTAAGGGGCGAAAATACTGGTTAGCTGATTGGTCTATGTTGGTGATAGACGGGCCAAATCAACCAATCAGATCAACGAAGCATATGACGTACTAACAGAGCGTATCTTTTCCTCTGAGAAAAGCCTCCAGAGCAGTGTTTTGCTCTTCTTTCAGTGAAGAAATACTCTGTAATTCCGATAAAACTTGCTCGATAGCCACGCTGATGCTAGTTTCATCCGCTGAAGCCGACATGTTCTTTAGACTGAACTGACGCGCTTCTCGTTGCGTCACACCTCAACCCGCCTCAAAGCCAACGCTGATTGGACATTCGTTTGGTGAACTGCTCCCAAATTTTCGTTAAAGGGCATATTGCAGGTTAGAGGACCCAACGAGTCAATGTATAGAAAAATAATGTAGGAACTAGATTTTATTTAAAATATACTTATAAATACGCTACAGAAGCTTCTGGAGTCGTTTTTGTGAGAAAATTGTACTTCCGCGTCTGAAAATGGGCGTGGCGGGCGTGACATAACGGGCGGGAGAGCGGTCGATTCAAACAACAGGAAAACAATGGATCGCAATGACATTTCGGACGCTGAGGAAGTACTTACTCGTATGACGGACCACAGCCAGACAATTATGAGCCTGCTATGCTGCCAAGAGAGCAGGGACAGGCCAGGACTAATGTCAGACAGAACGGTCAGAGACACCATGAGTTGTGGTGTGAGAACCAGTGGAGAACAGGACAGGTGTCTTGGTGAGAGACGTGCTTATAGATATACACGTTCGCTAACGATATACACTGTGTTCACAATATTGTACAGATTATTACCATCAGGCCAGCAGACATTCGTATTTTTAGGGTAGATTTATACTATTAAATGTATAAAAACTATACTTGAGTATATTTCTATTGTACTAAAAACATACCCAAGTACATTTTTAATACATATTTTTCACCTGGGTTATAACATAAATAGAAAATTAAAGATTTGAATATTTAAACAACCTGAGTAATTTTGTTTTTCAATTACAAGTTGCCTCTATTTAGGGCATGACTACCTATATCACACTATTTCATGCCATTGGTACAGTATACGACGATCAATATTCTTGCTTCGGCATCCCATTTTGAACTCCATCATATCGCCGGGATGATAATCATCCGATCTGAAGTGAACGCTACACACGACCGCGTTTCTCGAAGCCGATGCGGAAGAGAAATCCCGTCTCTTCACCTGCACTTAACCGCACCAGGCACGAAAGATATACAGCAACACCGTCCCTTTTCTTGTTATGGAAACCTGTGGACTCGATGTCCTGACAGGCCAGAGTTTTTGCAACCTCCACAAACAATAATTTACCACGACGATGATAAATTAAAATACAAAAACTACCGAAAACACACTGACTCACGGCCGCTCTCACTGAATACCAGCCTACTCTCCACTGAGCCGAGGCTGAGGCTCCCTAGCGTGACGTAAAATGACGCGATTTTGAAAAAAAAGCCGTTTTTACGAGCAGTCCAAGAAACGCTCACTTTATCTACTAAATTAGTGCCCTTATGTCGTTTTAAAACATTTTAAATCCTGCATTAACTTTTCATATGGTATTTTCATACAAGGTTATATATTAATTTAGATTTTTTTTTTACCTGCAATATGCTCTTTAACGGAAAGTATCCAGACTGATCTGCGAGTGAAACCTTGAAAGCTCGCGAGATCAGGATGGTCTCACGAGGCTAAGCGGCTCCCTGATGACCGCAAATTAGTTAAAATCTCCCGGAATCTAGAGCTCGCGAGCTCCAAACCGTGTAGCGCGCGTGTGTGTGCAAATGTGCGTGTGTGCCTTATGAAGCGCATGTAAACCCCACCCCCGTCAACAAAACCGAAAAATCAGTCCGTATGTTTTTATGAGCACTGAAAACATTAAAATGAGCACCACATCCAAGTGTGATAGGGCTCATTTGAGTAGCCTTCCAAACATTTTACAGTGTAGATACTCTGTAAGAACCAGATCAAAATTGTTGTGCATTGAATGTGCACTCCTGCAATTTCAATGTTACAAAAAAGAATCGTTCAATTAGTCGTTAGATTAGTCGACTAATCGATAAAATAATCGACAGGCTAATCGTTTAATTAATAATCGTTTACCCCAGCCCTACTCACAACCAAATCAGTCCAAAATCACAGCCAATCAAAAGAGTGTGTGGGTGGAGTCTTTCTGTAAGCGCACTGCACTCACAACCAAATCAGTCCAAAATCACAGCCAATCAGAAGAGTGTGTGGGCGGAGTCTCTCTGCAAGCGCACTGCACTCACAACCAAATCAGTCCAAAATCACAGCCAATCAGAAGAGCGTGTGGGCGGAGTCTCTCTGTAAGCGCACTGCACTCACAACTAAACCAATCCAAAATCACAGCCAATCAGAAGAGCGTGTGGGCGGAGTCTCTCTGCAAGCGCACTGCACTCACAACCAAACCAATCCAAAATCACAGCCAATCAGAAGAGTGTGTGGGCGGAGTCTCTCTGCAAGCGCACTGCACTCACAACCAAATCAATCAAAAATCACAGCCAATCAGAAGAGCGTGTGGGCGGAGTCTCTCTGTAAGCGCACTTCACTCGCAACCAAATCAATCCAAAATCACAGCCAATCAGAAGAGTGTGTGGGCGGAGTCTCTCTGTAAGCGCACTGCACTCACAACCAAATCAATCTAAAATCACAGCCAATCAGAATGTGTGGGCGGAGTCTCTCTGCAAACTCACTGCACTCACAACCAAATCAATCCAAAATCACAGCCAATCAGAAGAGTGTGTGGGCGGAGTCTCTCTGCAAGCGCACTGCACTCACAACCAAATCAATCCAAAATCACAGCCAATCAGAAGAGGGTGTGGGCGGAGTCTCTCTGTAAGCGCACTGCACTCACAACCAAACCAATCCAAAATCACAGCCAATCAGAAGAGCGTGTGGGCGGAGTCTCTCTGCAGCTCTGCAAGCGCACTGCACTCACAACCAAATCAAACCAAAATCACAGCCAATCAGAAGAGAGTGTGGGCGGAGTCTCTCTGCAAGCGCACTGCACTCGCAACCAAATCAATCCAAAATCACAGCCAATCAGAAGAGAGTGTGGGCGGAGTCTCTCTGCAAGCACACTGCACTCACAACCAAATCAATCCAAAATCAATACAGCCAATCAGAAGAGCGTGTGGGCGGAGTCTCTCTGCAAGCGCACTGCACTCACAACCAAATCAGTCCAAAATCACAGCCAATCAGAAGAGCGTGTGGGCGGAGTCTCTCTGCAAACGCACTGCACTCGCAACCAAATCAATCCAAAATCACAGCCAATCAGAAGAGTGTGTGGGCGGAGTCTCTCTGCAAACGCACTGCACTCGCAACCAAATCAATCCAAAATCACAGCCAATCAGAAGAGCGTGTGGGCGGAGTCTCTCTGCAAGCGCACTGCACTCACAACCAAATCAATCCAAAATCACAGCCAATCAGAAGAGTGTGTGGGCGGAGTCTCTCTGTAAGCGCACTGCACTCACAACCAAATCAGTCCAAAATCACAGCCAATCAGAAGAGAGTGTGGGCGGAGTCTTTCTGTAAGCGCACTGCACTCACAACCAAATCAGTCCAAAATCACAGCCAATCAGAAGAGTGTGTGGGCGGAGTCTCTCTGCAAGCGCACTGCACTCACAACCAAATCAGTCCAAAATCACTGCCAATCAGAAGAGTGTGTGGGCGGAGTCTCTCTGCAAGCGCACTGCACTCGCAACCAAATCAATCCAAAATCACAGCCAATCAGAAGAGTGTGTGGGCGGAGTCTCTCTGCAACTGCACTGCACTCACAACCAAATCAATCCAAAATCACAGCCAATCAGAAGAGCGTGTGGGCGGAGTCTCTCTGTAAGCGCACTGCACTCGCAACCAAATCAATCCAAAATCACAGCCAATCAGAAGAGTGTGTGGGCGGAGTCTCTCTGCAACCGCACTGCACTCACAACCAAATCAATCCAAAATCACAGCCAATCAGAAGAGTGTGTGGGCGGAGTCTCTCTGTAAGCGCACTGCACTCACAACCAAATCAATCTAAAATCACAGCCAATCAGAATGTGTGGGCGGAGTCTCTCTGCAAACTCACTGCACTCACAACCAAATCAATCCAAAATCACAGCCAATCAGAAGAGTGTGTGGGCGGAGTCTCTCTGCAAGCGCACTGCACTCACAACCAAATCAATCCAAAATCACAGCCAATCAGAAGAGCGTGTGGGCGGAGTCTCTCTGTAAGCGCACTGCACTCACAACTAAACCAATCCAAAATCACAGCCAATCAGAAGAGCGTGTGGGCGGAGTCTCTCTGCAAGCGCACTGCACTCGCAACCAAATCATTCCAAAATTACAGCCAATCAGAAGAGTGTGTGGGCGGAGTCTCTCTGCAAGCGCACTGCACTCACAACCAAATCAATCCAAAATCACAGCCAATCAGAAGAGCGTGTGGGCGGAGTCTCTCTGTAAGCGCACTGCACTCACAACCAAATCAAACCAAAATCAATACAGCCAATCAGAAGAGAGTGTGGGCGGAGTCTCTCTGCAAGCGCACTGCACTCGCAACCAAATCAATCCAAAATCACAGCCAATCAGAAGAGTGTGTGGGCGGAGTCTCTCTGCAAACGCACTGCACTCGCAACCAAATCAATCCAAAATCACAGCCAATCAGAAGAGTGTGTGGGCGGAGTCTCTCTGCAAGCGCACTGCACTCACAACCAAATCAAACAAAAATCACAGCCAATCAGAAGAGCGTGTGGGCGGAGTCTCTCTGCAAGCGCACTGCACTCACAACCAAATCAGTCCAAAATCACAGCCAATCAGAAGAGTGTGTGGGCGGAGTCTCTGTGCAAGCTCACTGCACTCACAACCAAATCAATCCAAAATCACAGCCAATCAGAAGAGCGTTTGGGCGGAGTCTCTCTGCAAGCGCACTGCACTCGCAACCAAATCAATCCAAAATCACAGCCAATCAGAAGAGCGTGTGGGCGGAGTCTCTCTGCAAGCGCACTGCACTCACAACCAAATCAGTCCAAAATCACAGCCAATCAGAAGAGCGTGTGGGCGGAGTCTCTCTGCAAGCGCACTGCACTCGCAACCAAATCAAACCAAAATCACAGCCAATCAGAAGAGCGTGTGGGCGGAGTCTCTCTGCAAGCGCACTGCACTCACAACCAAATCAGTCCAAAATCACAGCCAATCAGAAGAGTGTGTGGGCGGAGTCTCTCTGCAAGCTCACTGCACTCACAACCAAATCAATCCAAAATCACAGCCAATCAGAAGAGCGTTTGGGCGGAGTCTCTCTGCAAGCGCACTGCACTCGCAACCAAATCAATCCAAAATCACAGCCAATCAGAAGAGCGTGTGGGCGGAGTCTCTCTGCAAGCGCACTGCACTCACAACCAAATCAGTCCAAAATCACAGCCAATCAGAAGAGCGTGTGGGCGGAGTCTCTCTGCAAGCGCACTGCACTCGCAACCAAATCAAACCAAAATCACAGCCAATCAGAAGACTGTGTGGGCGGAGTCTCTCTGCAAGCGCACTGCACTCACAACCAAATCAAACCAAAATCACAGCCAATCAGAAGAGAGTGTGGGCGGAGTCTCTCTGCAAGCGCACTGCACTCACAACCAAATCAATCCAAAATCACAGCCAATCAGAAGAGCGTGTGGGCGGAGTCTCTCTGCAAGCGCACTGCACTCGCAACCAAATCAATCCAAAATCACATCCAATCAGAAGAGTGTGTGGGCGGAGTCTCTCTGCAAGCACACTGCACTCACAACCAAATGGATAATCAAATTCACAAATATTACACCCGTCCCACCGTTCAAAGTCACTTAAATCACCTTTCTTCCTCATTCTGATGCTCAGTTTGAACTTCAGCAGATCGTCTTGACCGTGTCTACATGCTTAAAGGCATTGAGTTAGATCCATTGTGTGAATTAAATTGTTTCAAGTAAAACAGTGCAAAAACTGTTCCAGTTACACAGTAGACTTTTTTTTTTTGCTGTGATAGGAAAGTAGCACTTCATAAAGCATAATACTACAAACAAACAAATGTCAAGAGTCTTGATTAATTCAAGGTTTTGATCACGTATACTCTTGTGCTGTATAAGCAGTAAAACACGTGTTTCTGATCGTAAACCGCACAGTCAGGCCACTCCTCTCTGAGTGATATTTAAATCACATTTTTTATGGGTGACCTAATTAATCCAGATGTAGCCGCAGTGGAAACCTACTGACATTATTTGCATAGCTGCCTATGAAAAATGCATATGTCCACAGAAGAAAGCCACAAGTGTGTAACGCGTTCCATCTATGAACACAAGGAACAGGCATTGGAAAGGCGCCTGACGAGGTAAAAGCTAAATGGTCTCCGTGGTATCTGGGAGAGTCCCATTAGAATGTCTTTAGCGCTAATGAGGAATATAATTAACTGTGGGGAAGTGCGAGCCTCAGTGGGTTCGTTTGTTTCAAACATGCTCCGTTATCCCTGGCACTGTGTGTGTGTGCGGACAATTCTCTACACCTCATTCACGATCCGCATGTCATTCCGTCTCGTGCGTGTTACAGTTTTCTGAAAGAGAAAAAATCGTGTCTATTTACAGTCTGTCAAAGAATGCTTCATCAACCATGAGTCTCTTGAAATAACGAGGCTGTAAATATTCTTCTTTTTGACAGCCGACCCGTAATGTGATTACGGATCGGAGTGTAGTGCAGTTCGCTTCTGGACTCTGTCTGGATCAAAAATATTGATCCCTCACCTTGAACACACAGGCGTATACAGTTTCTCTCTCTTTACCCAAGAGAACGTTCCCAACTCCTCAATGCCATCTGCATTTCGACTTGCAACAGCAAGTAGCAAATCATGGTTTATCCCCAGACAGCAACATAGTGTCGGCCCACATCTGGTACGCGTTGAATCCACATGTACCAGATGTGGCCCGGATCTGGGCCGACTCTATGTTGCTGTCTGGGTCGGCCATCAGTTGCATTAATGCTTGTACTTTATTATTACCTTTCCCATCCACCAATTGGTTGCAATTTGAAAATATCTCCTTTGCTTTGATACAAGCTAGTCAGGTTAAGGTTTGCTGGAGTGTGAGCTAAACTAACGGCTATTGTCTATACAAACAAGACAATAATAACTTGATTCTGGATGAATTATGTCTTCCTCTTTAAGCTTTACTTCAAATGCACCAGAAATATCACCCTGATCATCATAATAACAACATATCAATATGTATAGTTATGTAACATTTTTTATTACAGGAGACATCAATTTGCACGATATACCTGGCCTGGTCAGAAAGTTAGTTCAAGTTTAATTACTTACTCCCGGTTAAAACTTGGGTGCCGAGCGGATGGTGATCGTCAAGCCCTCCTTAATCTACGTCTCTCTAGCATGGACCCTATAGAGGATCACTTCTTCAACTCAAGGGCTTCTTCTACTTCTGTTACTCGACCGGCTGTTCTCTTCAGCGTAAGATGAGGAAAGTGCAGTTAGGCTGAAGAGATGCCGGTGTTTGATCCCCAAGGATTCTCCGCTATTGGCAGCTTAAACTTCACCATGCGTTGGAGCTACAGTCTCGTTCCAGTCTTTCTGGACTCGTCAACCCCTTTTTGCGGATCATCCAGACAGCGCTGATTCAAGAGGGGTGTTGATCAAGAGCCATTTGCAATAAACAATTTATCTTAAACAATTTTTCACTAGACTTGACGGACAAGACTTTTACGGTAACTTGGCTCAACTGAGTTGGATTCATTAGCGCACTTATCACCAGAGGATTGTGATTATTTACATTTTCTTAGATTAGTGGGCCGATTAGTGGCTACAGTTTAAATGTGCGCTTTTGCCGCCTTCTCAATGCCTAACATCTGAGCTGCAATTATTGAGGATTCAACAATCTAGCCTGGTGAATTGTGCCCTTCTTTATAGACCACCATAAGGATTTTATTCATGATTATGAGGGAATTTTTTTGTCCCCACTGAGGGTAAACTTCTAATCATGTGTGCTGCCCTTCCCATCACTTGAAGAAGGGATTTGAACAACTCATTGAGTCATTGTATCTCGTTCAGCATGTAAATGGCCCTACACTCGAACACGGACATACCCTTGATCTTGTTCTATCTCTTAAATCTCTTGGCCTTCTATTACGTGACACTGATGTTAAGGGAAGCTGTTTGTCTGATCATATGTCTGTCATGTTTAATGTAATCCTTCTGCATTTGCCTCTGAGTGATCGGAAGGACGTGCATTTTTCTTGTGTGATCACCCCATTAGGTGTAAAGACATCTCAGATTCCTTAGAAAGGAGTGTTTTGGAAGAATCATCAAATAGGGACAACACTGAGGAAATAAGTATGCTGTTTAATTAATATTTTAGACCACCAGTAAACACAAAGGTTCCCAAACTGAGCTCAAGCCTTAGGCATGAGTGTGTGGGAAGCATAGCATAAATGGAAAAAAGATAAGTTACGTTCCTCAGGAGAATCCCCTGTCTGCCTATCAACTCGCTGTCAAAGCAGCTAAGCATATTTCAGATTTAATATTTAACAATTCACATAATCCAGAAGTGCCGTTTAATACTTTTGATAAAGTGGTTAATCCTATGACAACATCATACCCCGGCGTTACCCTTGAGTCGTGCACAACGTTTTTAGATATTTCAGGAGTAAGATTGAGGCTTTATATTCTTGCGTTCCCTGCGCTTATCATCCCATTAATTTTTCCAGTCCTGCTCTTGATAATGTCCAGTCAACTCATTTTAATCCAATTGATCTTAATAAATTGAGGCCGACTACCTCACCAGTGGATATTATGCCCACCCGTCTCTTTGGGGATGTGATAGGTGTGATTGGTCCATCTGTGTTGACCATCACGAACAGCTCATTGACTTCTGCCGTCATTCATTCCAACTTCAAGCATGCAGTGATAAGGCCATTTCTGAAGAAGCGGAATCTCAATTCGTCCGATTTTAATCATTTTCAACACCTTGTCGCAGGTGTTAAAGAAGATTTTTATTCTTCAACTTTCTGCATTTTTAACAGACCATTATGATACATTTCAGTCTGGGTTCGGAGCCCTCCTTATTGACGAATTACCTTTTAATTGTTCTTGAATTAACTGCTGCCTTCGACACAATCCATCACAGCATTCTTGTCCTGTAGATCGCCGACACCAGGAGGTTGGTGTTAGAGGCATTGCTTTGCACTGGTTTTCTTCCTCTCCAAAAGGTATGTAAGAGTTAGGATTGATAAATGTCCACATTTGGCTCCTGTATCATGCGGGATGCCTCAAGGGTCAATTCTGGGCCCAATTCTATTCCCTCCATATGTTACCTTTAGCATTGAAACTGAATTGTGACGGACTCTTTCACTTGCATAATTATATACACTCACCGGCCACTTTATTAGGTACACCTGTCCAACTGCTCGTTAACACTTAATTTCTAAGCAGCCAATCACATGGCGGCAACTCAGTGCATTTAGGCATGTAGACATGGTCAAGACAATCTCCTGCAGTTCAAACCGAGCATCAGTATGGGGAAGAAAGTTGATTTGAGTGACTTTGAACGTGGCATGATTGTTGGTGCCAGAAGGGCTGGTCTGAGTATTTCAGAAACTGCTAATCTACTGGGATTTTCACGCACAACCATCTCTAGGGTTTACAGAGAATGGTCCGAAAAAGAAAAAACATCCAGTGAGCGGCAGTTCTGTGGGCAGAAATGCCTTGTTGATGCCAGAGGTCAGAGGAGAATGGCCAGACTGGTTCGAGCTGATAGAAGGGCAACAGTGACTGAAATAACCACTCGTTACAACCGAGGTATGCAGCAAAGCATTTGTGAAGCCACAACACGCACAACCTTGAGGCGGATGGGCTACAACAGCAGAAGACTCCACCGGGTACCACTCATCTCCACTACAAATAGGAAAAAGAGGCTACAATTTGCAAGAGCTCACCAAAATTGAACAGTTGAAGACTGGAAAAATGTTGCCTGGTCTGATGAGTCTCGATTTCTGTTGAGACATTCAGATGTTAGAGTCAGAATTTGGCGTAAACAGAATGAGAACATGGAACCATCATGCCTTGTTACCACTGTGCAGGCTGGTGGTGGTGGTGTAATGGTGTGGGGGATGTTTTCCTGGCACACTTTAGGCCCCTTAGTGCCAATTGGGCATCGTTTAAATGCCACGGCCTACCTGAGCATTGTTTCTGACCATGTCCATCCCTTTATGGCCACCATGTACCCATCCTCTGATGGCTACTTCCACCATGTCACAAAGCTCTAATCATTTCAAATTGGTTTCTTGAACATGACAATGAGTTCACTGTACTAAAATGGCCTCCACAGTCACCAGATCTCAACCCAATAGAGCATCTTTGGGATGTGGTGGAACGGGAGATTCGCATCATGGATGTGCAGCCGACAAATCTGCGGCAACTGTGTGATGCCATCATGTCAATATGGACCAAACTCCCTGAGGAATGCTTCCAGCACCTTGTTGAATCTATGCCACGAAGAATTGAGGCAGTTCTGAAGGCAAAAGGGGGTCCAACCCGTTACTAGCATGGGGTACCTAATAAAGTGGCCGGTGAGTGTAGTTTAGTTACCGTTGTTTCTTTTCCAGTTTCATTCATCCACCTCTATTTAGTGTTTACCTGTGTGTGTATTTGTGATTGTTTGTGTGATGTGTGTGTGTGTGTGTGTGTGTGTGTGTGTGTTAGCATATAGATTATCTATTTTGCATTCCATATATTCATTAAATAAACTTTTGTGTACATTCACCTTTGATTCTTTTTGATTTCACACACACACACACACACACACACACACACACACACACAGGACTCATGCGCACAGAATGCTGCTTCAGACAACGCGCGGCCGCATTGAGTTTTCTTTCACTCTTGAACGGACAAAACCAGACAAAAGTATCCCAAATGTCCGCTTTGTCGAATATCCTGATAAGCACAGTCTTAAATGAGATAAAAGGTGTTAAACGAACACAAAGAGTTGTGAGGACATGCGTGTCAGATCCACATCATGTGCTTAATAAACCTGCTGTCTGTTGTTAATGTAAACCAAAGAACAAATGACAAAGAGAAGATCACTCGCTGCTCTAGACTGAACTTGTGTAGCTGTAATAAGGATGAATCTATATTTATTCATAATGTATGCAGTGAAGACTGTGAAGTGTTTGATAACTTATTCAACTTCTGTATATTTCCTACCTGTTAGATCAAATATTTAAAATATACTGTCTTTGTTGTTTCTACATTAATTTTGAGATTAAATGTGAAATTATATGTGAATAATATAAAATATAAAAACTTGTGATTATTTACAGAAAAATGTGTTATTAAAAAGTTTTTTTTTTTTAATTGATTGACAGCACTGATATCACTGTTATTGCTGGGGGGGGGGGGGGGGGGGGGGGGGTACAAATTACACTTCCTTTCTCTATTCTTTGTATTTTCTTTAGTTATTCTTTCCAGTAGCTACAGCAAGCTCCAGCAAGATCCTCTCCATGTTTCTCTGTTTGCATAGCTTTACTTTCTGCAGCAGTGAGCTCTTCCCCGATACACACACAACTACCCCATAGGGGATAGGATGAGGCAAAGCAAAAACAGAGAACACAGGGGGAATAAAGAGGGAAGCAAATGAGGAGGGCCAGGTCAAGACAAGAGCACATGGCACTTTGGCCTCTTTTACACTGGAGGTCTTGATGCCCAATTCTGATTTGTTGCCTATATCCGATTTTTTTTACCGTCCGTTTACACGTTCTTTAAATTGTGACCCATATCCGAGTCATGTGTTTACACTTGACTGAAACATCACGCATGTTTAAAGGGGTCTTCTTGCTCAGATGGACGAACGAGAGTTCGCAGCGAGATCTCAGGACAGGTGGGAACATACAACACGATCTCATAAAAGTGTGGTATCTATAGCACAAATTTTATTTCTCATGCCATTTATATGCCAAAAATTGTTTTTGCTTGCATATGATACGCACTGTAAACGTGTGTATTAAACGCCATAAAGTGCGTATCATGCACGCGAAAACTATTTTTGGCGTAAATGCCACGTGAAAAAAAAATCGTGCAATAAACGCACTCTCATGAGATCGTGGCGGGCTTTAACGAGGAGCAGTGGGTCCGAAATTTTAGAATTTTAGCCATCCGTCCCTTTGCAGATGCGCGTCGGGGTTTCTCTCGCCATTAAACCGCAGAGACGCAGCCTAATGCCTCGGAAAATCCGATAAGCCTGTTTACATGACAGTCGCATTGGCACATATCTGATTTATATCTGATTTATTTCCACATATGAACGAGGCCTGAAACCAATCTCGAAATATCCGAATGCATGCGCTTTTTTCCTGTTTACACTGTCATAGAACACATCCGATCTGTGTCGCATACGAGTAAAAAATCGGAATTGGGTCACATTTCACTGACAGTGTAAACGAGGCCTTTGAAACAGAAATAACAGAAGCCATGTGACGACACCAAACAACTGTCCAGGCACTCAACAACAAAGTACAACTTCATCAAGAACACATGGGGAGGGAGTGAACCCTCAACCTATGTGTTCACAAAAAAAAAAAAGCTGTAAAAACATGTAGCGTGAGTGTCCTGACCCCAACACTGACCCGACACCGAACTAGACATGAGCGTCGGGATCCGGACACCAAGCGCCGCATCTTACAGAGTGCAGTGGATATATCTATAGAGGAGTAGCTATCATCGATGGTGGGTTTTCCAATCATGGCGTGGAGCATGTCAGAAAGCAGCTGTGATTCTGTCGTTTCACAAGAGCTTAGGAGATCATCGACTACGCTGAATAGATTTAGTCAGCGATAGTGGTTTGTCATGCCGGAGTCAGACAGGGCCCTGATTCACCAGTGTCTGAAGGGCCGAGACGTTCAGCCCTAACACTGCTATAGCCCTGTGCCACCATGGGGGTTCAGAAGGGCTCTTGACACTCTTGCTCACATCAGATCTCAAGTGGCGTCCTTGTGGGTATTACACTGGCTAAACAGCCTGATCTTATCAAATGCGTCTCTATGGCACGGATTATTATTTTATACGCGAAAATATGTTTTTACGTGCATATGATACGCACTTTATGGCGTGTAATACACACGTACCCCACACCACTACTCATGCCCAAGGGGTTTACAGTGTGCACGTAAAAACTAATTTCCGCGTATAAATTGCATGATAAATACAATCCGTGCCATAGAGACGCATTGCATGAGATCGGGTCTGGCTAAAAGCGTGAGCGAGTTACAGGCTCTGTTTGTGCACAAAGACTGTATCAGATACTTACCTGATGATGCAGGGGTGTATCATTCATCTGTATTGACACAGATGTATGTCAAAAGTCACATATATAACATTGTGTTATGCTTAACACTTTTTCTCCTCATTCTGTAGAGATAAGTCAAAAGTTGTCATGGCTGTGGCAGTTCAGGGGCTTTACATCTATGAAGTGCACAGAGCAGCACAGGTGCCTTTGTGTTCTTCAGGCCAGCCTCGATGTAGACAAAGGCGATCTCAGTGGACTGTGGACACAGCTCAGCAGGATTACGGCTTCTCTGTGATGGAGTGATGGTTTTCTTAGCATCTGGCGAGCCAACCCGGGTGAGCAAGCCTCCACAGGATGGCAACGACAGGGCATGAATTCATGTTTAAATTGGACTCCACCTCCAGCATGAATGTTTCATTCTGTCAGCTCATGCCAGAGAGACTCGCTGGCACTTCTTTTGTGACAAATGCCAGGCCAGTTCTCCTCCTCTCCCCCAATCTGAGCGTCTTCAGCAGGGCTTTAACCGTGGTAGCACTGGCCCGGCAGCTTGAGGGTCTGATGGCTACGATTAATACGAACGCGGGTCCTTCACATTTAACCCTTTATGGCAACAATTAATTTCTACTCATTTCCTTGTTATTCAGAAAAAAATACAATATATTGCACTATGGGAATTAAAAGGGCAGGCCTTAAGGTAGCAAATGATGTGCTGTTTTTAAGTCACATGACATTTGAATCCCCCTCACACCTGTTGAAGCGCTCCAATGCTCTGTCAACCTCGTTTCTAAACATCTCTTCTCAAGGGGGATTTTTTTTTTTTGCAGCATCTTTGATAAGTAGATTAGATGTTTTTATTCACAAATCAATGTAGTTTTACTGTAAATTGAGAAAATATCAATGTTTTCATATGGCAACGCTCTACCACAGTGGAATTGCAGTAATGTATTTCCCCATTGGGATTTTTTATAGATAGTAGCATCAACAAAATGATTGCATTTATTTATTTATTGGACGTGTTTATTGTAGTTTAGTTGTATGTATGTATAAATAACAAATTGATTTCTTCTTTTCAGAAAATGGAGTGGAGAAAGTGAATAAAGCCTACACTCACTCGCTCAGAGACTAAATGGGCAGTCGAACTTGTGAAACAAAGCGTTTTGAATTTCAATGATCATAAAATACAATAGTTTTATCCTATTGATTTCATTGTATTAAATATTCATAAATAAAGATTCTTAAACGTGTACTTCTTTAAAGTTCATGCATAAATAATTTGCATTTTAGATACTCTCTCAAGACATCAATTTGAATGTTTTATTGTCTATGCGAACGTAAGTAAATGTATGTGGTAGAACCGAACTTTACATGAAATACATACAAATACTAGTGAGTAAGTGTGAAAGTGTACGATGGCCCAGTAGTGCACAACACAACAAACACAAGTTAACAACACAGTGAAATCAAGTCACAACACATGGGACATGCCTCCACGCACCAGCGTACTTCACTGACTATCATGACGCTTAATTCAGCTTATTAATCATTACCGATGCGTGATCCTCCCCTTTCAACAGTGCAACACTTCCTTAAAACCCAAAGTATTCTTCATGTTTACATGGACCAAGAGCAGTGGATCCCAAACTGTGTTGCCGTTCATGTAACTGTACCCCACCTTAAAATAACATTAAAAACAAGCATGTATTTCTAAAAGGTAAAATGCCAGTGTAAACGAGAAAATAGTGCCATAAAAGATCAAATACATGAAATGCAATCAGATCAAAACTGAGTGCATGCACACTAGCAGCCTGTACTGTATATGAAAGGTCATGTGTAGGTTATGATGATTAGTAAATCACTGCTGTTCTCGACACTGTAAAAGTGTGGATTTAGCACTTACTAGCACGAAGAACACATATAGACTGGAATATGGACATATAGAACACATCGGCTGTCATGAGGCATTATAACATTTTAATGACAAATTCAATGTGTACCACTGTAGTCGAGCTCAAGACAAATATTCATGACACAGTTATAATGCCTCACGACAGCCAATGTCAAAACCAACCACATGACAGTTTAATGTAATGTTAACCCATAAAGCTAAGTGGTTTCATAAGTTTGATAATTAATCTTGCTATGTCATGTTTATGACATACTTATGACATGTTGTGTTGTTTTAGTAATGTCAAGTTGTCAGAACAAAGACATCTCAAACAATGTCATATTTGCATTAAAAATGTCATAATTGAGCGAATGACACTTAATGACAGTTGTCATAACATGCATAAAACCTCCATGTGTCATGTCATGATTATGAAGGTGTCATGTCAGTCTTATGCACACCCCTTCAAGTAAAGTGTTACCCAATTTTCTCAGCACCCGTTTGAACGGTGTTGTGTCTTGATTCTGCTGCGATGTGTTTATGAACGTGTGTGTTATATTGTGACGTGTTGTTGAGCTCTATCGGGCCGGCGTACAAGTCATGGGCAGAGCAAGGCATTGCATTGTGATTAAAGATTATAAAGACCTTTTTTACAGTGGAAAACCAAAGAATCATGCACAACACAACCAGGAATGTGTTTTATGAAAGTAAAAGTGTTCGATACTGATTCCTGGTTGATTTTAAAAGACAGGCAGAGAAAGAAAAAGAAAAAGTAAAGATCTGTGCTTTTTACTCGTTCATTACTTTATACTTTCTAAGATGCACCCATTCGTAAGGATTCGCTTACATTAACACGGTGACACTTTACAACAAGGTTCATTAGTTAACATTAGTTAATGAGGGTCTAAGCGACGGGATTGGCTGGTTCCTCTTCTTCTCTGACCACAGCCAGCGGTCCACTACCTCGAGCCTGGACCTGCTCAGAGACGGTGTGTAGCGCTGGGGTTTCCCCGAGAGCTGAACACACACACACACACACAGACGTGAAGAGAGGGAGAAGAACAGAGAGAAGCAGAGGCAGAGATCAAGACCAGGAGACAGACACAGATCTCACACATCAGCTGGAACAACAGATCTGAACTGAAGTCAAGAAACTTATGGAAGAGATGTGTGAAAGGAAAAATGGAAAAGGAAATTTAGTGGCGGCGTTTGGCTTTTTTTAAAGATATCGATCAGGATGGAAATCTGCACACATTTAGTCCACATGGGAAGTGAGTAAGGGAGAAGAACGGGAACAGGACTTTGGGAATAATGAAGTCGTGTCAATGCCATGCTCGGTGAAACAATTATAAGAAACCGCAACAACACATTATTTCTCCCACAGGAGACCACTTCAGTTTGTGTTGAACGCAATGTCAATGCTTCATTATTTTCATTTATATCTGTACCCATCAATAGCTTATGTCTCAATAAAGACATGTCTGCATATGCTGATTAACCATTCACAGCACTATATGTGTGTTTTCATTCAATTATTGAATAGTTTAATGTGGAATATTACACAGTGAGAAAATGGATAATAATGCGATTATGACTTTGCTAAATCAACGCAGCCACCTGACACCAGCCAATCATGAACTCACAGATCAATGTGTTTTTTTGTTTTGTTTTTTGTTTTTTGCAAAACCTTGTGAATTTAAAAGACCAAAATAAACCATAATAAACACTTTCAAAACAGAAGATTATATATATATACTGTATATTGGGAGTACGGCATTACAAGTAATGTGAGTAACTTAATCAGATTACTTTTTTCAAGTAATGCATTACTTTTAAATTTATAACAAAATTTGTGCATTACTTATTTGAAAATTGTGAATTTGCTTTTCCTTCCGCCTGAGGCTTAATTCACTCCTGCTGTGAAAGGGCATTTAGTTTGACCAAAAATATAACTTTTTTTTTGTTATTTAAAAGACATGCAAGCCCAGCTCAGGGGACAAAGAGTAACGCAAAAGCAATATAATGCATTACGTTCCATAAAAAGTAACAAAGTAACGCAATTAGTTACTTTCTAGGGAGTAACGCAATATTGTAAAACATTACAACTTTCCCCAACACTGTATGTGTGTGTGTGTGTCTGTATACAGTATATATATATATATATATATATATTACAAGTAACTTGAGTTACATAATCAGATTACTTTTTTCAAGTAACTAGTATGCATTAATGCATTACTTTTACATTTAGAAAAACATATGTGAGTTCCTTTTTCAGATTAGTAATGCAGACTCCTTCGTTCCCCATGGACTGACATCTGTCCTGTGCTCATGTTGAAGTGCAGAGGTGTGTGTGTGTGTGTGTGTGTGTGTGTGTGTGTGTGTGTGTGTGTGTGTGTGTGTGTGTGTGTGTGTGTGTGTGTGTGTGTGTGTGTGTGTGAACATCATGGGTACTGTAGTGAACATTTACTCATCTCACTTACACAAAAACACATTCAGTATTGCTACAATTAATAAAAGCAGTGAAAAGCAAACTCAGAATATTACGCAAATCTGCAATAATTCATTAAATATGTTAAATTACACAAATGGACTTTATGGATTTAATCTCACTTTATTAACCAATGTCGTTGCTGCTGACCTTCGATGATCCAATTCAACCATACTAATAAGCAAAAGACATGCAAGCCCATCTCAGGGGACAAAGAGTAACGCAAAAGCAATGTAATGCAGCACGTTCCGTTAAAAGTAAAAAAACAACGCAATTAGTTACTTTTTAGGGAGTAACCCAATACTATAACGCATTACTTTTAAAAGTAACTTTCCCCAATGCTGTGTGTGTGTGTGTGTGTGTGTTTATTACACAACTACTGTCAGTATCCTTGTGCATTCAAAAATCTCACTGGATTATTTCAATGAGTGGCACTGACACACTACAGCCGAAGATAGAAATACCTGGCTTAAAACCATTTTTGGGGATGAAAATACTAATGTGCCTAAGACTTTTGCACAGTACTATATATATATATATATATATATATATATATAATGTGTTCTGATTAATTGCTCCAAACCAGTTTCACAAGAATATGTAGGCTACCATTTTTTGAGTTTGTAATTGAGTTTGCAATGTGAAAATCTATGATTTGTATAAAAAAACGTAAGAATGAAGGTCTATCCGTACAATGAGAACATACAAATGAGGTGGTACGAATACACATGTGCAAGCGAGCAGAAGAGCTCCACACACACACACACACACACTCTCACCTCCCGGCACGTCCGTCAGCTCGTTGAGGGGGGCACCGTCTCCAGTGTGTTGGCGTACGTCTTCGCCGCTTGTCTTTGGACGTTCCGAGCCTCGATCTCTTTCTTCGTTCGTGGAATCCGGCATTTGAAGATGCAGCACAGCGTTATTACTGTGAAATGAGGAGGAGAGCTGTGAGATCGCCCCGCACAACAGGCAGCGTCTCAAATCTCTCTGTTGTGGAAATGCTATTTCGCTCTGGGGAAATTTCATTAAATCACTTAATGCGATTCACGACGTGTAAATAATTAAGTGGGTTTTTTTTTACACCCATTTATGGGAATTCTGCATGCAAATTTATGCATAGCTTGCCATTTTTAAACAGGTCACCCAGAAATAAAAATGCTTTCATCATTTGCTCGCCCTCATGTCAATTATAAAAACCAGCCTATTTCTTCTGTGAAACACAAGAGGATTTTTTAATAATATACTGGTTTCTCTTTTGCATGCAGTTACAATAAAAGGAGACTGGAGCTTTCAAGCTACATAAGTGACATTAATGTATCAATAAAAAAGTCTATAAAACGTCCAAGTTATGAGCTCTTTTGTTCCCTTTGGAGCCTTGGCTGAAACATGAGTCATATTGAATGCTTTAAATGTGAGATGAAGACTTTTAGACACTTACTAATTGCTAGGATGAACATGGAGAAAATGCCAATAACCTGCCACAATCGGAGACCCCAAAACACCACAGTTTCTGAGGTGACCGGATCCGGCTTCTTCGGTGGGTCTGTTGGCAGGAGCTGTAGGGGAAAGATACACATGAGAGATGGTTCCCCGCTTCTCTTTATATTCACAGGTAATTGCACCACCTAAATGGAGGGAATGGCAACAATAGCAGTGATTAAGGACAGCAGGGAAGATTTAACCAGCTCTCATATGATCACCGTGTCAAGAAGAGACGCAGAGAAACACTTCAGGCGGGTTGCGGTGCGTTTCTAGACAGAAAGAAGAGGAAAAGTGGCAGTCTGTAAAAAATACATCAGAGAGAGAGAGAGAGTGAGAGAGAGAGAGAGAGATGAGTGAGGAAGAGAGAGAGAGAGAGAGAGAGAGAGAGAGAGAGAGAGAGAGAGAGAGATAGAGAGAGAGAGAGAGAGAGAGCGAGAGGAGAGAGAGATGAGAGAGAGAGAGAGAGACAGAGAGAGAGAGAGAGAGAGAGTGAGAGAGAGAGAGAGAGAGAGAGGAGAGAGAGAGAGAGAGAGAGAGTGAGAGAGTGAGAGAGAGAGAGAGAGAGAGAGAGAAGAGAGAGAGAGAGGAGAGACAGAGAGAGAGAGAGAGAGAGAGAGAGAGAGAGAAGAGAGAGAGAGAGAGAGAGAAGAGAGAGAGAGAGAGAGAGAGACCTCTAAACTCGTATAATTTTGAAGGATCGGTTTCAGTAGCAACCCTGTGAGTGTATTTTAAAATATTTTTTTCATCCTTAATAATATCATGTTTTCTTGTTCTTGTAATGTTTGCCATTGATGTTCAAACTTATTTTTTATGGGGTTTCATGGAATATTTGTCTTCACAAATAAGAGGTATCTCAATTTCGAGATTTTAGTAACAATGTTTCTACTTTTTTTACTTCCTGAACTTTTTTGGACACATTCTACTGTACATTAATAGAAAACACCAGCGTTTCACTGAAAATCGCTGATATTAGTGTTGTAATAAATGGCTATAACTTGCTTAGGGATTGTTACATGTAGACAAAATTTTCATCTGGAAATCTAGAATATCCAAGTAAAACTTTCTAAAGATAAAATCCAAAACTTCAGGAGGTTTTGTTTGAGTTGAATAAAAGAAAACCTTACAAATTTGCTGACGTTTTTCTTAAATCTGGTAAATTCATCCATTCTAAAACAAAATAAATGTAAAATTGGGAATTTAAATGAGCTAGATTGAAACTTGAAGTTCTCCTGTTTAAAATGACATATGGCACTTGATGCCGACGGCTGTAATGGGTTAAATGTTCTCTTTAATGGTTAACTAACATGAACTAACCATGAGCAATACATTTGTTACAGTATTTATTAATCTTTGTTAATGTTAGTTAATAAAAAATACAGTTGTTCATTGTTTGTTCATGTTAGTTCACAGTGCATTAACTAATGTTAACAAGATTTTAATAAAGTATTAGTGAATGTTGAAATTAACATTAACAAAGATTAATAAATGCTGTATAAGTGCAGTTCATGCTAACTAATAACTAATGTTAACTAATGAACCTTATTGTAAAGTGTTACCAAATAACTAAAACTGAAATAAAATTAATAAAAACTAGAGATTTTTTTTTTTTTACTATAATAGCGTAATAGCATCTCAACGACAGTAGAATAACTCTGAAATCGAGCATGAGTTCGTTTGAAGAGCATCTCTTGAGTGTTTTCAGGCTCATGTGTGACAGCAGCTCTAAGCTGAGAGTTTGTTTCCAGCGTTTCAATAATTCACCAGGTTTGTGTCCTACACAGAGCGCTAGTGGACGTATCCGGTCAGTGTTGACATCTGATTAGCTGTCCGAGTCCCTCAGCACGGGTTATCACTGCACATCTTCTGTCAGAGTCTGCACTATTACAGACAGGCTTCACTCCACTGCTCTCCAGTCTCCATCTGTGAGGCCTTGCTGGTACAAAGCTTTTCACTGAGGGAACTTTCCGTCTTCATGCAACTGTATTGTCCACATCAAAATTGATGTAGCTGGTCATACAACGACTGTGTGTTTGCCATCACAATGTGACTCAAGACATGTCACTTCAAGAACATCTGGAGCCCAGTTCCTCAGTTCTGGTGTGACAAGCAGATGCTAGTCTCATATGAGGAATGAGGATGAGATGTCATGCACCAACATGATTATAGCTTCGAGTTATATGGCCTTTTGACACATGCACACTGCATTTTGACACATAGGCTACTGAATAAAACCATAGAGGCCACCCCAAGTCTCTAAAGCTGTATTTCCTTCCAAAGTTGCGAATTTAACTTGTGCACAAACTGGAATATGGCATAAAACATTTCCGAATAGAGCATCATTTCCATCCGATGTGTTCAAGAGAACAAAATCATCACTTGGGAACATTGGTGCAAAATATCTGTTATGCAGAAATGGAAGTTTCTGCAATCCGGAAAGAAACTGTTTCTTTTTTCCTCCATCATAAATGAGTGTTGGTAAATGGTAAATGGACTGCATTTATATAGCGCTTTCACAGACCCAATGGCCACAAAAGCACTTTACAATTTGCCTCACATTCACCCATTCACTCACTCATTCATACACCGACGGGCGTGTTTTCGCAGACGAAACCCAATAAACGCTCTCATTTGAGATGCTGTGATGCGATTGGTCCGCTGGTTAGTCCAGTCATCCAATCACAGCCTCTGATCAGGCAAAGTCACATTAGTTTTACATCAAGGGATTTATTCAATCAGCCTGATTTCATGAAAATGCGTCTCGGCACGCGTTGTGTTTATCGTGCATTTTATTCGCAAAAATTAGTTTTTACGTGCATATGATACGCAGTTTTCGCGTGCATTTGATACGCACTTTATTGCGTGTAATACACACGCACCCCACACCACTAATCCTACCGAAACGTATAATACACACGCACCCGACACCACTACTAAACCTACCCATGCGTATCCCTATGCACGTAAAAACTCATTTTCGCGTATAAATTGCACGATAAACACAATGCGTGCTCTAGAGACTCATTTAGTGTGATCGGGTTGATTCAATAAATGTGTTTCCAATGCCGTCTCATTGGATAAAACTATTATCCGCCTCAATTTAGCACATTTATTTAATTTATGCAAATCTTGCCATTTTGATTCAATTTTATTTGCATAAAATTTGGATGGAAAACATAGGTTATAATGTTCTGTAAGTCAAGTCAGGTTTATTTGCATAGCACTTTTCATCAAAGCAGCTTTACAGAAAATCACGAGGTTAATGTTTATAATATCTTCATATCTTCACGCCTTATAGTCACATTTAGCAGATTCGAGCTGGGCGATAATATAGTTTACAGATAATCAAGCAGGTGAGATTTGCTTTATAGTAAATATATATATCATATGTTACATGAATATCCAACTTTAGCACATTTCTCCTCAACAAGCTTCACAATCAAATCATTCATGTCTGTCGTGTAAAAGGTGCATTATAAAGTTTAATATTTAGAGTAAAGGGTTAAGTGTCACCATGAAATGGCGAGGCTTGCCTCAGTGCTAATAATTAGCATCGACTTAAACCATTAGTATTTGGTATTGACTGATTAGAGTGATATTTTTGCTAGATAAAGGGTAACGTTTCCTATCACTAAGGCTGGAGATAGCAGATAAAAGTAAATTACTATTGATGTCTCAGTGTTATTCAATAAAGCCTGAGATTTCCACATGTCTCCTGCTGTGTCGCATCGACTGAGAGAGAGCTGAAAGCCCATTCAGACATTCAGAGCTCGGCAGCTGTTTCGGTCCGGTCTGAGCAGAGACTAACACATGCAGAAACTCTTCAATGCGTATATATATATACAGATATCTTGGCCAGAAACTGAAACTCACAGTAATACCATCAGAGTGGAGTGCCTCAGGGGTTTGTGCTGAGCCCATTCCTGTCCCGAACCGCTAATATTTGATGTAACGGGTGGAATAATACGAATATAATAATTATTATATGGAATATTTATATATATAATATGTACGTGGTCATTTACGGTGCAGGTTGGGAATCAATAGACATGGTCGGACTTTGGGTCTGATACAAGTTTGACTGTTGATTTCACAAACATTTGACCTTAAATTTGATTAAAAAATACAAAAGCATTGTGTTTGGATCAAACTCTCAATTTAAATCCAAACCAGAGTTAGTTCTGCCTGTAAGAGTATGCCTTAAGACACAAGACTTCTTGGAGTTATATTAGACACCAGGCTTAAGTGGTCATTAAGAGATGCGCAAATTTTGGTAACGCTTTATTTTACAGTGTCCTTGTTACACGTTGCATTGTAGTAATTACTATAAATTATCCATAATTACATGCAACTAGCCCTTAACCAACCGATTTTCCTAAATCTAACCTAATAGTAAGTACATGTAGTAAATTAATATTACTCAGCAGCACTTAAACGAATAATTACAATGTAATTCAGACATCTTAAAATAAAAGTGTGTAACCAACCTTTTTTTTACCCCAAACATTGCATTGTGCAAACAATGGTTCTTACTTGCTTAGATTACTCTCCAGTGGTCGAGTGCATCACGTAAAGACTTGGAATAATTTCAATTAGTCCAGAATAGAGCCGCAAGACTCACTTTAAACCCTAATAGACGGACTAATTTAATAAGAGTGCACACAACTTTAGGTTGGCCACTGGGGAAGGATAGGACGATTGTGTCCCTGCTTTGTTTTATGAGAACTGTTTCAGTGTCTGCAGTTCCTAATGTCCTGTACTGCCAACTTTTGTATAGAAGTAGAAGTCTTCATTGTAATACCAGACAGGCATCAAAGGGATGTTTTTACTTACTCTTTCATAAGCCATTGCAAAACAAAGGACTGTATGGAATGAAAATATGGAATGACTTGCCGTCGGATATTACATATAAAACGAGGTTTAAAAAAATATTTAAAGGAATATTTAAAGGGGTGGTTGATTATGATTTCACTTTTCTAACTTTAGTTAGTGTGTAATGTTGCTGTTTGAGCATAAACAACATCTACAAAGTTACAACGCTCAAAGTTCAAAGCAAAGGGAGATATTTAAGATATCGTTTTTAAGGACTACAACAAACGGCTGGTCGACTACACGAGCTTCGTCCCGGGTTAGTGACATCACAAACCCTAAGATTTACATAAACCCCGCCCCCGGGAACACAGTCCATGTTGAGGAGAGGAAGAGCTGTTGTAGTCGAGCACATTTGTGAGTCAGCTCAAACTGTAGCATCCTCTTTCACATGCAATAGAAAGTCACTCTGTGTGTATCTCACAACAGTTCCTATACAAGCGATTTATAGATTACCATGACAGAATATGCTAATTGAAGATAGTTAACTCCATATTAGCAACATAAATTCATCAACTAACCATTCAGAGATGTCCTGTTGCTTCTACATGGTGTCACTTCTTCTTAGTCTCTCCATCTTTGTCCGACTCCGGTTTAAACATAAAAGGCAGAACAGTTTCTGACATTTTAGCGTGTGTCTGCGTGAGGTAATCGGAGCTGCTAACACACACACACTTGAAGCTCCGCCCACTGTGCCGGGAGCTGCAGCTCATTTGCATTTAAAGGGCCAGACACACAGCGTTTTTGCTAACCCTCAAAAAGTGACAACTTTAACATGCTATATAAAAATATCTGTGGGGTATTTTGAGCTAAAACGTCACACACACACTCTGGGGACATCAGAGATTTATTTTACATCTTGTGAAAAGGGCATTATACCACCCCTTTAATGGCACAATATTTTAATATCACAATAGTAAATTGTTGATTTTGAAATTGGAATGAATTTGGGGTTTATATGCTTTATTGACTGGACTTTTATTGTTGTTGAATAATGTAGATCTGTATTTTTACCCAGGAAGACGTAGTGGCTAATAGAGATCCAAATAAACAAACAGAAACTAAAATAGCCAAGACTCTTTGGACTCAGTCCGGTACCACGGATAGGCAGCTGCTTTCAAGCGGTCCCTGGCTCTTTGTGTTCACGCTCTGAAGACCGTCAAAGGTTTCTAATTACAATGTGGTTTGCAGCGTTGAGCATTGTAGCCAATTGCACCGCAACGGAAGTGATTGACAGCTTCAGTAGCTAATAAGTAAGTGGTCTGTGCTCGCTTTCTGTATATAATCTATTCTCAATTGACCTATCGGTGAGCCCCGCTCCCCTTAGTTACTGTTGCTAACTAGGACAAACAAACAGAGATGCTAACCGTCGCTGTCAGTGTGAAAACCGTGTCCCAGGATGTTTTGGATACATTTTGGACAACCTCTTTTCAAGGAGATTTCAAGCGTTACTTAAATATGGCTTGGAGGGATATATAAAAATACATATTTTAACTTTTCTTTAAATGCCATTCAATGGATTAAATCTTACTTGGACTCAAGAAAACAGTGTGTTAATATTAACAATGTCAAATCGTCTTTTCTAGATGTCCCCGTTGGTGTACCTCAAGGGTCCATACTCGGCCCCTTATTATTTTCTTTAAATAATAAATGACCTTCCAAACACTTGTGTTGATGTTGAATTTCAAATGTATGTTGATGACGCAGTGCAAAAAGTGTTCAAGGGACATCCTGACCTCCGCTCTGGTCCCTGTAAATGAATGGCTTTTTAAATCCGGTCTGCTACTCAATACTAAAAAAAAAACAGTTTGTATGATGTTCACTAAACAGTCCCGCGGTGTATTTCTGGTGTATCTTTAAGAGGAGAAGAATTAGAAATCGTCTCGGAATTTAAGTACCTTGGTGTGACCCTTGATTCCACATTAAGTTTTAAAAAACATGTAAAAAGAATATCGAGTACAGTAAAATTTAATTTACGAAATTTTAAACAAATTCATCAATTTATTCCATTTGGGGCTGCCAAAGTGTTTTTACATTCTATGATTTTATCACATATCGAATATTGTTGTACAAGTTGGACTTTGACCGGTATGAACACACTCAAATCAATAGAATAGAAATGCCTTAAAAGTCTTTGATAAAAAGCCAATGTCCTTTCATATTTGTAATATTTCACAAAAACATAATCTACTGAGCATAGAAAATGTTAAACATTTTAAAGTGTTAAATGGATTAGCCCCGCCTCCCATGTCGGACTTCTTTAAACCAAAGACTCCCAGTGGTGCCAGGACACGGGCCTCCGCTAGAGGAGACTGTTCCTCTTAGAAGAACAACAATCCTCTGTCCGTGAAGGCCTGGAAGTTATGAGTATCGCCATAACTGTCAGGGAATGCCCCTCATTTTCTGTATTTAAAACCAAACTCAAAGTGTGGCTTAAAGCAAACCAGTCTTGTGACCATTAAGTGATTCTTTTTTTATTTCTGTTATTACATTTTTGTCATTTTGTATGTTATAATCTCTGACTTTCTGTAATTTGTAGCCCTGTGGCTATAATCCGGCATGTTTATGTCTGTCAATGCAGATGCAGATGTTCATTAATGTGCATTCCCTATCAAATAAATAAATAAATAAAATAAAAGACAATCGCAGGCTCGAACTCCTGCATTTCGGAGAAGGAGAATTCGCGTCTGTGTGCAAGGCATTTTCCCGAAGTATGTTTCAAGAACTTGAGACGGTAGTGGGTTTAGTCCAAGTCCTACATTCGTCAGACACGGCTGTGTACACAGTTGGGACGTCGACGAATGTGAAGGAAAGTAAAACGAATTAACTTGTTAACTAGAAAGAATCATGTAACGGTTTTAGATGGATGTTCTGACATTTAAGTTGTTTCATTTGTCCAATAGCCACTTACATGAGATGTTGGATGCCTTCAACAATATTGCGAACAAATAAGAATTGTAAATTTGTGTTGGCTGTAAAGTCGATGAATGCCGGTTATTGTCACGACAGTTGTTACGGCGGGTCAACAACGGTTAGAAAATGAGTTTTCCCACTGGGACAGGTGGAGATGCTCTCGAGGGTGACCTTGACCATGAGAGCAATCCTCCACAACCGACAACTGCCATTCAGATCTGCCTCCATTTTGTTAGCCAAACGATCCAATCAACTCCCGACGGACCAAATCAAGCCCCGCCCTGCATTTCTTTATCATTTCAGAAGCCGCTTCACTCGGATATACGTCACAATAGGGGGGAAAAAGCTTCAGTTTCATGGCGACTTTAAAAAAACTCCAAATCTACATGAATTACTACTACAAATCCCCCATACACAAAACACACTAGTGGACCATTGTGGAAGGACAGAAATATCACTGAATCATACAAATATTGATGTTTAAATGTCATAATATAGTCATCCCATAAATGTGTTTAGTAGTGCTGTCAAATCAATTAATCACATCTAACATAAAAGTTTGTGTGTTTATATAATATGTGTGTGTAGCTGTGTACATACGGTGTATATGTATGCATTTACAGTATATATACTGTAAATGCATACATATATATACGTATGTATACACACACATATTATATGAACACACACACACACACACACACACTGTATAAACAAAAATGTTTATGTTAGATGCAATTAATGACAGCACTAGTATTTAGATATACAGGTGAAACTCGAAAAACTAGAATATCGTGTATAAATAATTATAAAGTTATAATATAATTTTGATGATTTGCGGCTTATGAAAACCCCAAATTCAAAATCTCAGAAAATTAGAATATTACATAAAATCAATTTAAAAAAAAGGATTTTAAATACAGAAATGTCGGCCCTCTGAAAAGTATAATCATGCACATGTATAGTTATATATATATATTAGTTTCACCTTTTAATTTGAATTACTGAAATAGCCTACATGAATTGTTGCACGATATTCTCATTTTTCGAGTTTCACCTGTAGATCTGTGACACCTGTGGTCAGGAGAAGTAAAGCTTATCCTAATATTTATATATGTTTTTAAGATACAACCTCTGAATCTCTATTGTTCTCAAGGCTACGGCTCGACCATCTTCTCCTCATATTGATTAGCAATGCTTATAATATAGACAAACAACTGCACTAACCAGTTGTGAAATGAAAAAGCCACTAAAAACCACAACTTGTGCTTTTATTTGAACAAATATCTCTTAAGAATGAAGGGTTTTTGAGTGAAACACGTAGGTCTGACTCATGTTTTAGGGCTGTGGGGTTTAAAGATGCATTGGCTCCCTCAGTGTTGTTGACAGCCACTCGATCATGAGACGCAGCCCGTCTGCTTCAGTACATCATATATTGATATTTCTCTTAATGTACTTCATGTCCCTTCTCTTCTATCCTTCAGACAAATAAAACTGTTGACTCTTATTTGAGGTCCAATCCTTCACATCTCGAGACAAGCAGCGAGCAGAGACATCAGCACAGAGAAATCACATGTATTTAAACGTGTTCGTGTGTATATTAAATAGCATGAAGAGCTTGTTCTTCCAGCATTACATGATATGATATAAACACAGACTCCCTGCAGCCGATTGAAGAAGAAATCCCTTTGATCACTTATAAATATGTCTAATATGCTGCTGTTTTCCCCTTCGCCTGCTGAGCCAACATGTTCCCAAACCATGAGTGTGTGCTCCTTAAGATGTGTCATGTAGGAATTAAACATTGTAGAAATTGGCGGCTCCTGGTAATTGACCCTGTGATGAGTGTTTAATAAGCAGAAAAACACTGCGTCTGATGCCTGCTGATATTATTATCAGTTATGAGTGTAAACTGGCTATCTTTTGCCGGATGTGTGTGAGAACAGCTGAAGTTGTGTTTGCTGAAGTTGAGTTATCTATTTTTTTATTTTTGCTTTGTTTTTATAGACTCTAAAGAATGCTGGGTTAAAAAAAAATCGGGTCGTTTTAACAATTATGTCAAAATGAGGTCGTTTTGGTTTGTTTTGACCCAGCTGCGTTGGATTATGCTTTTTTATTTTTGAACTGTTTAAAAAATGACTGTACTGCTGGGTTATAATTTTCTAAATGAACCCGAAATGGGTTGTACATTAAAATCCCTTTAACACGTGGTACAACACAAGCAACCATAATCAAAACGGTGAAATTTACTAATAAGCAAGAACACCTAAAAATGTAGAAAAATAGGTTATAGGCTAAAGTCACGGAGAAACACACACACTGAAACCCGGTAATAAACAGAATAAACCGTGTAAACCATTAAACCATTCCTGCTTTTTCAGTCCTGTTCAGCAGTCATTCACATCTCACTTTAGTTTCTGCTGTTTTCCACACATATTCCTGACCTGAGCGCCAAAACATTCGCAAACAAACCCCACATTTATACGTCTTTCATTGAATGTCTCAGTCAGATGTTTTTTACATGTTATACTACTTGTTTCAGAAAGTAGTAAGAAAGTGTTTTTTCTTTAAATGGACCAATTTTCCTTAAAGAAATAATAATCTAAAACTCATACATTGTTGGCCATTGAAAATCAAACAGTGGCAATGTCATTGAATTATTTGCACACTGAATGGCTACTGATCTTTTTTGTTATTGCTATTCTCTTTTGTAAATGACGATCATGAAACACCAATGATGACCCTTAACTTTTCTAAAGGATTACATTCTGATACATCAGGATCTCTGAGCTGAGAGAGTGAGTGGAGGCGGGGCTCATTTGCATATTCATAGAACCGAGTATACTAAATGAGGCAAAGGTGTCGAGTTACATTCAAGATATTTTTATGTTGGAAGTTTTTTTTTGTTTTTTTAAATATGTAATTTTGGTGATCAAAGATGAGTTTTAAGGGATACAATTATGTATTCAGTGAGTGGCACTAAAAACACGTTCAGTTTTATCTGAAACAGACGAGCGTTGTATCATGTTGGTTGTATGTATCGCACCAGTTTGGAATTGAAATGTCCGGTGAGTGAGTGTTGCTATAAGGTTCATTCGTGTTTGAAAATAACGTAACACCTACACTAAACCCTAAACACACCCGACAGTGTTAACAAAAGCAAACGGGAGATTAAAAAATCCATTTGCTGATGCAACCGTGCCATTCCAGCTTGGTTTCTCATGTGCCGACTGGTGTCGCCCAGACCCGAGCGCTTCACACCACGAGTGCACCGCTGTACCAGCTGAGCCACTGAGCAGGTTTACTTCATCACACACACACACACACACACACACACACACATGGAGCTGCTTACGGGATGCAGATGTCATGGGCTATGGGTATTGTGCAAGGAACCGCACAGAAATAACTCTTTATTAATCGATAATATGCCCCTGTAATCATAATTAGTGTGAGAAGCGATCCAAGTGTTTGTTGTTTAACTGCCTGTAGTGTCAGTTCGACTGGAAACTGCAGTGATTTGTATGTATTATGGCAACGGCATCTCACATAGTCTGACGGCAGGTAAATTAAACAATAAATAAATGACTTTCGAGTTATTCATTACAAAAGTGTGCATTAAATATGCTAAACATGGACGCTTGAACATGCGCTTGACACACATTTGAGCTTCTTCTTTTCCTTTCAATGGCGGTGGGCAAACCGACTTGAATCTGCACACCGCCACCTAGTGCACGACCCCGGCACGACAGCTGCTGTCCAATAAAGGATCGAGCCGAGGATAACTGAGGGCCAGGCTTAGACAGATCAGTTAAAACAGGCCGATACCTATCCTTCAGAATAAATAAATACGAATACAATGGTAACACTTTACTTGAAGGTGTGTGCATAAGACTGACATGACACATGCATGTTTATGACAACTGTCATTAAATGTCATTCGCTCAATTATGACATTTTTATTGCAAATATGACATTGTTTGAGATGTCTTTGTTATGACACCTTGACATTACTAAGACAACACAACCTGTCATAAATATGTCATAAACATGACATAGCAGATTAATCATCAAACTTAAGAAAGCACTTAGCTTTATGGGTTAACATTACATTAAACTGTCAGGTGGTTGGTTTTGACATTGGCTGTCATGAGGCATTATAACTGTTTAATGACAAATTCAATGTGTACCACTGTAGTTGAGGTCAAGAAAAATATTCATGACACAGTTATAATGGACTCATGACAGCCAATGTCAACACCAACCACATGACAGTTTAATGTAATGTTAACCCATAAAGCTAAGTGCTTTCTTAAGTTTGATGATTAATCTGCTATGTCATGTTTATGACATATTTATGACAGGTTGTGTTGTCTTAGTAATGTCAAGTTGTCATAACAAAGACACTGACAGGTTATGATGTATTGGTTTATGTCAAGGTGTCATAACAAAGACATCTCAAACAATGTCATATTTGCATTAAAAAATGTCATAATTGAGCGAATGACACTTAATGAGAGTTGTCATAAACATGCATAAAACCTCCATGTGTCATGTCATGATTATGAAGGTGTCATGTCAGTCTTATGCACACCCCTTCAAGTAAAGTGTTACCGATACAATTCCTGAACACAATCTCATACTGTGTCGCACTGAAACAAGCACACCATACAATTCATCATGCCGTTTCATTAAGACTTTAATTTTTACGTTATGGGTTTGTTCAAATCTATAAAAGTAAGTAAAATAGTAATTTTCTTAGCAATTACAACAATAATTGAGGGGCAACTCTGTTCCGAAGTAAGAAAGATGCTGTGTTAATGTGTCGATGTGGCTAAAGACCTTCGAAGTTTAAAACAGCCGTTATCCATTTCTCCTATTCCTTTAGTTTCTTTGAAAAAAGAAACATGAATGATGCTCTATGTTTGCTATGCACATCATGAGTCTCTCTATTCATTATCCATCAGCTGTTCTGGGAACTGTGAGGAAGTGACCTTTCCTGAAACTGAGCTCTAAAGTCCCTGAACTCACGCTTTTCTCTGAGGTTCATCATCTGGGTGGACTGTTGGAAATAAATTGCTCCTTGGTTGCTTCAATTTACTTTTTTTTTTTTTCAGGCAAGGAATCGTCGTTTTGTCTGACAGACCCAACACAGTGCACTACTGCACTTAGCTTTTTAATAGCTATATAAATAAACAGCGGCGTTTGACTGTCAATAATTTTTTTTTAAATAACATAAACACTAACTAAGGTCTAATTCTCACTATTAACTATGACTTTTCCCCCAATAAACCCTTACTGCTTATTAATAGTAAGGTAGTTTAGCAATGGGATTAAGGGATGTAGAATATGATCATGCAGTTATGAATGTGTAGTTAGAGAAATTGGTCACACTTTAGGTCCAAATCTCACAATTAACGACGACTTTTCCCTCAATAAACTCCTAATTACTATTAATAGTAAGGCATAGCTATGGGAATAAGGCATTAATATGTGCTTCATAAGTACTAATAAACAGCCAATATGCATGCTAATAAGCAACTAGTTAATAGTGAGAATTGGACCCTGAACTAAAGAGTTGCCAAGACACCTAGAGCAGGACTAGATGCATTCTTAACCTCATCACTGCCATTGTGTCTGTCAATGCGTCCAGTGCCATAAAACTGAGCCGCTCACGCTAGCCTGTCCGACACAAAGAGAACCGCAGCGACAGGGCCACAACACCGAGCACTCCTACCTCTGGGTCTGGAATCTGTGCCGCGGCGCTGAAGACGTGGTGTGAGATCAACACCGCCGCTACGCTCATCAGCAGCGGCACGAGGGTTAGCGGCGGATGATGCCCAGGCCCCTCGATCGCCATCTTCCCTCTTCTTCTCCCGCGCCTCATCCCTCCCCCGGCTGCTTCTGCCCCGACAACTGCGCTCCACCACAATAGTGCAGGTGATTGATAGTGGATCGGTGGGAAACGTCCAGCGCCTCCCCTGCATTAACACCGCTCTGGTGTCTTCAGTCGCACAGACACACTGCGCTCTCCAGCCTCTCGGCTAAAGGCCATTCATTAATTAATAGCCCCGGTGTGGTTTACAGCCTCGCCGTCCCGGGCACAGAGAGGTTACGAGAGTTGTGGGGGGAAGGGAGTTACACAGAAGCACACAAAGGGATCTGAGGAATTGTGTGACACGCTGTATTTTGATCTGCCTGGCCAGAGGATCGGCAACAGGTTCCCCAATAATCATGTGAACAAACTGTTGTTCAGCTGTCCGCTGAGAGAAGGAGAATTCACTGATAGCAAAAGCCTGACAGTGTTTGCTTTTTCCAAAATAGTCATCATTGGAAAAATCAAGCGGCAACCTTCCGGTCTCTCTCTTGAAACCAAGACGGAAGATGCAATTCATGGACTGGATGCAAAAGAGAGGCAATCCCATAGACCCCCATGTTAAATGCCCAACTTCACAGCAGAAAAAACATGTTTACAGTCTGGTGCAAAAAGTGGTTTTGGTCTATATAGCTAATTTTGTCGTTCACGACAACTGTGAGGGGGGTGATTTTTTTTTATAACTCATGTGTTTAAATAATATTAAGCCTTAAAGTTGTGCATAATTAAGGGCGTGGCCACTTGAGTGACAGGTGGATTGCCGCTGATGTCACTGCTAGCCGTTTGTCTGCTAGCGTTGGCGTCACGTCACCTCAGCTAATCCGCCTCGCTGCACATTTACGGTTATCCGGGAGTGACGCGCGGCCAAGATGGCGACGGCCGGCTCCGCCCACTTTGGGCTTCAAAAGCGCCCTTCAGAAACGGGTGACGTCACGGACACTACGTCCATATTTTCTTACAGTTATGGGGCAAAACGTGCCTTTTGCAAAACTTCACTGCAGTTTTCAGCTGAATTTAATTATAGTGGCAGTACAACACCAAGTTTTAACTTTAATTTCTTTTGACAGCAGCATATTGTTGATTTATTAAGATGTATTTTTGCACGATTCCTTAAACAGTTATATATTATGACCTCAAAACACTTCAAATCATTGTGCATGATTTGTAAACTAATACAGTTTTGACTGTTTGCATCACATAACCAGCTCCACACACTCTTATAAAAAAGTTGATGAAGTCTTTAGTGTGTAATGTTGCTGTTTAAAAGCTCCAGTTCTTCTCTATATCAGTGTCAGTGTTTCTGAACGCCTGAAACGCCTCCATTGTAGTCTTGAGTTTCTTCCGGGAACGAACACAATATTCCTCATTATAATAATTCAGACGCAGAATAAAGGGGCGGGGCCTGGTTGAGTTAGTTAGTAGTGTGTTAAACTGGCGGTTATGGAAAGGGGCGGGACATTTCCCAAACACACTCGAAGCGCTCGACCAATCACAACACACTGCTCCAGCCGACCAATCAGAGCACAGTGTGCTTTTCAGAAGGAGGGGCTTCATAGAGACAGGAACATCAAATGAGTTTCCTTTGTTTCTTTTTTTGTAAATCAACATCATCTTACAATTCCTAAAATGTAACCTATACCTATGCATTTATGTGTACATCTACACTTGCTTAACTCCAAAGTGGTTCCTGTCTGACAGCATTGATCTGTTTTAGCCAATAACATCTGCTCATATGAGCCGTACATGGGTGGAACTGAACCTGATCCTCTTTGTACACAGTGCTATGAACACATGCAGAAACAGATCAACATTAGATTGATTCATTGACAATTCCTCCAAAGTCTGAGAGTATTGTGACAGACTTGATTAATATACTGGCTTTCATTAAAAGCCTCACATGTTTATTTAATTCATAAATCATTGGATACAGCACTGAACTTGTGATATGACTCAAGACTGCTGTTTTAGTTTTCTCCACCATAAAGCTCAACTGGCTACATTACACTGTTTATTACTATACATGACTATTTACCAAATACTGTATACAATGAGATACTAATTTGAGTAGAAAGACACGGTTGTATATGCATCAACTGATCCTACTCACCATGTCATTCCAAACATGAAGATTTTCTTTCTTCCATGTAACACAAAAGATCACATTTTAAGAATCTTTTGCAGTTTTAATTCAAATATTCAGTTTTAATTCAGTTATTTTTAATTAAATGTTATGAATTAAACAGCTTGTAAAGATACTTTATCACTAGAAAATGCCATAATTTAAGGCATTTCTCCTTATATAGAAGATGTTTGTCATGAAGCATTCTGTAAAATTGAGCCAAGAAACCCAGAGATCTATATAGAAACCCCACTGAACCTCAAAGCTCTAGATTTAGAGCAACAGGGTTTCAGCTCTCTGCTGTATTGAGCTATATTAGCATAGTCATCATTGGCAGGCCGTGAGCAGATGGCTGGTGTGACTAAGAGGCGAAGAACAGTTGTCAGACGTCAGAAGCAAACAGTATACTCTATAGTGTACACAAAACACAGATTTGATACATTTTAAACTTACGAATTTCCATGTCACCACATTATAAGTTCATAACTTCAACTGCTATATTTCTTATACAGGTAGCTTAGGCTATAAGCCTCTTTCGCACTGGGTACCTCGTCTGAGAGCCCAATCACATTTGAGTGGTAAGAAAACAAGCCAATGCACATTGGCGACTGGCGAGTGAGATTTGCATCGCAAGCCGCTCCCCCACTTCCAGGTATATTAGGTAGTATGGAAATACTCACATTCAGCTTTCGCTACGTAGCCGAGCAGATGTTTGTCTTCACTCTACTTTCAATCATCGTTCAATGTGTCTAGGGAACAAGAGGGAAGCTGCTCGTGTGTTGGTGTGACGGCCGGTTCCAGCGGAGGTCGCGTTGCTGAGTGTGTGTACGGTCAAGTGCAGCGGCTGTACCCCTGGGCGCTTCAACATCGAAAAGAGCAAAATTTCCCTAAAAGAGTAAACGGTTGTTTTCTAGCACGGCCGTAAGCGTTCCCAGGTGGTGAGGTGGCGTTCCCACTGCGGGAAGATGACCATCACGATGTTGAGATCAAGACTAAGGTACCTTGAAAGAGTCCCCTCTGCTATTCAGTTAATACACAGGATGATCTGACGATTGCAGTTCCTGCCGTGTGAATCCCCGTGGCCCTCTCACTCTTTTCCATCGCAGGCTGTGGAGCTTCTGTATCTGCTCCTTCTCATGGAGGACCTAGCATCTTATTGGGGATTCCTGCAGAGGACCGGATGTTGATTACTGCATCAGAGGACAGGCTAGAGTCCTCTGGGGATGAAGATTCGGCTGCGCTTCCCCCTTCAGGGAGAGTAGCGTTGTTCTAGTCCGACCCGGAGCTGACTGAATTGTAGGGCTCGAGTGGAACCCTCCACCGTGTCCCGAACCTTCCCGGTTGGATGATTGGTACCTCGTAGTGGGGTGTGCTGAACAGCAGTGTCCCGCTCCAGTGCCATTCTTCCCGGAAGTGCACGAGGAGGTCACAAAGTCGTGGAAGGCACCTTTTCTGCCAAAACGGCACCACTGCCTTCTCTGTTCTCATTATCCTCGATGGTAGGGCGGTCAAAGGGGATGAAGAGATCCCACAGACGGAGCGTGCAGTTGTGCCTGCAAAATGCTGCCACCTGGCTGGGTCATCCATGTCTCCCATTAAAAGCCTGTAAGTTCTCGGCTGTGTTTGCAGCCAAGGCTTACAGCACCGCTGCAAGTAAACCAGGCCAAGGCGCTACGCTACTGGTCCAGGAACGGCATCTCTGGCTGAACCTGGCCGAGATAAAGGAGGTCTACAAGGTTCACTTTCTCGACTCCCCCATCTCCCAGGCCGGCCTCTTCAGTGACGCTGTCGAGAACTTTGCACAGCAGTTCTTGGCAGTACAGAAGCAGACAGAGGTGATCAAACACCCCTGCCCCGGCGGGATGCTGCTGCCAACACCAACTCCAGCTGACATGAAGGCAGAGTTTTACAAGCCATACTTCATTGTGCCCAAGAAAGGTCTTGGATCTGCGGGTCTTGAACCGGGCTCTTCACAAGCTCCCGTTCAAGATTCTGACGCAAAAAAACACATTTGCGTTCGCAACCAAGATTGGTTTGCAGCGATTGACTTGAAGGAGGCGTACTTTAATTTCTCGATCCTACCTCGACACAGACCGTTTCTGCGCATTGCATTCGAGGGACGGGCATATCAGTACAAGGTCCTCCACTTTGGCCTGTCCCCGTCACCCTGCATCTTCATGAAGATAGCGGACCCTACCCTTACGCCATTGAAGGAGGCGGGCATTTGCATCCTCAACTTTCTCGAGAACTGACTCATACTTGGATTGCGACCGGGTCCCGAGATGGCCATGGCACCGCGGCACACAACTAGTGGAAATTACTCTGATCTGTCAACGTACTTTCAGCCTGTAGTCGAACCTTGCTTTTCTACGGGCAGGAGTTCCCCTAGTACAAGTGTCCAGGCATGTTGTTGTCTCAACAGATGCCTCCAGCACAGGCTGGCAAGCAGCCTAGACAGAACCTCATCTGCAGTGGCATATCAATTGCCTCGAGTTGCTAACAGTACAATTTGCCCTGCGCTGGTTTCTGCCGTCGGTGCGGGCAAACATGTGCAGGTCAGAACAGACAAAACATCGACCGTTGCATACATCAACCATCAAGGTGGTCTTACGCAGAGATGGGGACTCGAGTTTGAGACTCTGACTTAAAGTCGCACACAAAGTGACTTTAGACTCGACTTGAGACTCGTCCTCGAAAGACTTCAGACTCGACTCGGACTCGAGCTGCGGGACTCGTGAACAATGTTTATTTTTAGGAAACGTCTGATGAGCTCTCTGTTATTCCCCTCCGACCGTTACCTATAACCTGCCTACGTAACATGTACTACGTATTGGCTGCGCTTGGCCACACATGAGAGGACAACGAACAAACATGTCGACTGCACCGGCCGCTGCTATGCCATTCATCGTAAGCTTTGGGTTTAAAAACTTAAAACAAGACGGCCCAAACTAAAAGCGCGCAATGCAAAATATGCGGTATCAAGACATCTTCTGGCTCAACCCCATCTAATTTTATCAGGCATCTGAAAACACACTCTGATAGGTCAGTAAACATGTTTAGCTCAGCATTGACCATCTACCGTTACCTTGCTTCTTGCTTTAGCTAAGACCTAACGTTACGGGAGGTTAACTTCGACTGTCTTCCTTATGAAAGATAAATGAGCGTTTGTTTAATTGCCAAACTTGTGGTGGTCGATTAACGTAATCATTTACATGCCGCTGGCTGCCATCACGTTAATTATTAACGTTATCTGCAAACAGGCTACAGGATTATTGTTGATCATGTAACGTTACAGTTTCATTTAGTTATAACGTTACACTGGTTTGAGAGTCTGGGATGTGTTGCTGACTTACAGTAGTTTATAAGCTATGATTAGTTGCATAGGCAGTGCACATTACATGGATCTGCAAGTCATGGCGGGGTGTGGAAATCACGAGCCGCACGCGGCTGAGAGAGATTTCACGCATTGTTTCGCTCTGCAAGTGAAAAAAACTTAGTTATTGCTTATAAATTTTGACTATCAAATATCATAAGTAAGTGCACTGTAGTGTGTTAAAATTTTTGTGGATAGTATATTTCACATCATTTGGTTGCAATAGTGTTTTGCATTTAGCTACACGGTGATGTTTAGCAGTTTTGTACTAAATAGGAGTATGTCAATTTTAGTGCTGTGAGGTATAACATTTTCTATATTTGGTCTTATGGCCCCACAGAGCCAGCACAATAGGAGCCAAGACCTTTCATTATACTTCAGCGACAGACAAGGGAGTCCTTTTTCTTCAGAAACTCAATTTTTGGTCTGTACTGTACTGTATGTTCAAGCTACAAGGCAAAATACATATATTAACTTAAAAGTAAAGCATTCTTGGTGTATTTGTCATGTTGCAATAGCCTGTTTACACTGATTATATACCAAAATCAAAGCTGATACTGTATGCTAATAGAAAAAGGAGTCATAATAAATTATTACATGCTTTGAATTCCTTATATATCGCTATGCAGTGTTCTATGCAGCCTGGATGGGTTGCTGTAACGTGATGCAACACCACAAGAGACTTGAGACTTGACTTGGACTCTAGCTCAAAGACTTGAGACTTGACTTGGACTCTAGCTCAAAGACTTGAGACTTGACTTGGACTCTAGCTCAGAGACTTGAGACTTGACTTGGACTCTAGCTCAAAGACTCGAGACTTGACTTGGACTCTAGCTCAAAGACTTGAGACTTGACTTGGACTCTAGCTCAAAGACTTGAGACTTGACTTGGACTCTAGCTCTGAGACTTGACTTGGACTCTAGCTCAAAGACTTGAGACATGACTTGGACTCTAGCTCAAAGACTTGAGACTTGACTTGGACTCTAGCTCTGAGACTTGTAAACATCTCTTACGCTCCCGTCGTATGTCGCAACTCGCCTGCCATCTCCTCCTGTGGAGTCAGAAGTGACGCTTTCTGCCATTTACATCCCGGGCGAGCGCAATCATACGACACCCTCGGACGGTCCAGCTGATTTGGGAATGTTCATGTCCTCGGAGACAACCCACTGCCAGTTGTTCTATTCCCTAACCGAGGGAACCCTCGGTACAGAACCACTGGCCCACAGCTGGCCCCGGGGCCTACGCAAGTATGTGTTTCCCCCAGTAAGCCTTCTCGCACAGACACTGAGCAAAGTCAGGGAGGACGAGGAGCAGGTCTTGATGGGGTGTAACGATACGCTCAAGTCACGATTCGATACAAATCACGATACTGAACTCACAATACAATATTATCGCAATATTTTAAGCCAAAACAAAGAAGAAAGGTTTTTATTATTATTGTTATTTTTAAAATATTTTCATAATTAAAATAATATTTTATAAATACCTATGTTAGGATATAAGTATTTATAAGTAATATGTTTTGAATGAAAATCGTATAGGTTTGAAACGACACAAGGATGAGTAATTAATGACAGAATTTACATTTTTGGGTGAAAATTATACCATATAAATACAGTAAGAGGAACCTTAAATAAAACTAACTCTATATCGCGAATCATATCATTTACATTTTTATACATCGCGATATCTTGATATAACAATTTATCGTTACACCCATATTGTGCCTTACTTGCCCAACCGGACCTGGTTCCCAGAACTCATGCTCCTCATCCCAGACCCTGCCTGGCAGATTAATTTACCTTCATTAATTTATCAGATTTATTACCTCAAGATAACTAGCAGGACCCGCTTGAGCGGTCAGTTTTCAGTTGTGGCGGATGATCCTGTGCAATAACAGATTGTTAGATAGCACGACTGAAGAATCAGAATTGAGTATTGCAGGGAGCCATGTAAAAATATAGGCCCTGTCCCAAATGGCACCCCAAACACTCGAGGTCTTTCCGCAGTTTTGTGACGTAACGCTGCTTGGACCCAAAGTGCATATAAAGTGTGCCATTTGGGACATGGCCATATATGAATGCAAATGGTTCTGCACTAATCATGGACAAGTTTGTGAAAGGACTGCCAGTGCCTGCCAGGTAAACGTAAAGCAGACGATAAATCTGCTTCAGAAGTCTACTAGTAATAAGCCCTGTCTACACCAGACAAGCAAATAAGACCCATTATAATCAGTGATGCTGTCTACAATGGATGTGGCGTGTCGCGATACGACAAATCACTGACAGTAAACTGAAGCTTGCTCTATTTCTGACGTACTTCATCCGCTCAAGCTACTTCTGACAACACTCCCAAAGCTCACAGCTGTTTCCTCTTTGTGGGTTCAACATTTCATCCAGTAACATTAGGCCGTTTTGATTTACATGCTCTGTAATGTTTGATGATCACGTGAGCTTACACGTGTGTAAACAACTTCTGGTTTACACAGATCTTCTTCTTCGCTTGTTTTTGTATCTGGAGATTCTGCACTCTTCAAGGAGATCTGCTCCTACCGTATAACAGTGAAAACATGGATAACCGGGGAAAAAACCTCATCAATTGCAGGTTAAGAGTTAACTTGGCCAGTAGACAACCACATAGTAATATGCTAACATCAAGTGTTAATAACAAATAAAAGTACCACAACTGTCCTCCCACAAGCTAAGAACTCCCTCTGCGTCTGATCTACACTACAACAGCTCCGTCTACTCATTCAAATCTGTTCTTTACTTTTGGATTCTCCATCCCTCTTTCAAGGGATCTGACATTTCTGGGCTGTGATCTTAGGCCACGATCATGCTGGCGAGAGGATGTGGTAAGAATACCATGTAGGATGTGGCAGCTTATTGGTTACAGCCTATACATCCCCACAGCTTGACTCGCGAGGTTTTCTGAGAGCTGTAAGAGACGATAATGAATAAACACAGCCAAATGTCATGGTACTGTTAAGATCTGGGGATTAGGTGATGGGTACTAATAACCCAACCTACACTGCTGTTATGAAAAGAGGGGTGTAGGGGGAAAAGGAATTAGATATGAATGTCGTGCCGAATTACTGATTCTATCTCAATCAGAAATTACATCTGAGCATGTGATTCTACACAATAAAATGCAGTTGCTTGTAAACTGGCGCATGCATATTTTTGACTAGTTTGAGATTGAGTTGTCCATGGTCTGAACAAGCAGTCAATCCTAAGGGAGCATGTTTGTTTAAGTCGTGTCCATCAGGCATCGGTCAAACACATTTCTTAGACTGAAGCAAGTGAACGCAGCATTTCTTGCTCTGTACATTGTTCTAATCCAAACCGGTTTCCGAACGCAATTCTTGTTACAAAGCAAGCATGTGTTTTATTCTCAGTGTGAAAACGGGCTTTTGTGTAAACAATCTTCTTCGACTTTTTTTGTCTGCCGCCTAACGCACCCAACACAGGCTCATTGCAAAAAAACGTGCCTCTACCTACTTAACTCCAAAACCTACAAATACATTCAAATCAATGCCGTTTCCAGCTGAACTGAGCACTAGAGGCAGTAAAATAGCGTCAACTTTTATTCTTTTCCACACAAATTATAATTACAGGGGCAGATTTAAGGCCCTTGCACACTGAGTCCGAAATTTTCGTATGCGTTTTTTCGTATTTGGGATTCGGTGGCTCTGAATTGTAGAAACACCATTCCAACACCATTCAAACTGCTTGCTACGGATGCGAAAAACGCAGAAGATCGAACCAGTATTTATTTTTTAACATGCGAAAATTTTGGACACGAATTTCGGACTCAGTGTGCAAGGGCCTTAAATGAGGGATAATGTACATCCAGCCGGTTGTTCTCTCAAAATAACCCCTGGCAGGGTCAACATTTAAGAGATACGGTATACAGTCTTACCACTTATTACACAGCATTTCACCACATAAATAATTATGAAGATAAGAAATATTGATTTCAGATTAAACTTTTAAAATCATACCTGTTTGTATCTTATAATCCAACAGTGAACAAAACAATAGTCACATCAGCGTTTGTGTGAAACAAGAGAGTAAATAACTACACAAAATATTGATTTGACGGAGTTGTAATATTCTATTAGCTCACCAAATTATTTAATACCTTTACTTGAGTGCAATTCTTTAGTACTCTTTCCACTTCTGGTTTTAATCAAGTGTGCCGCACACATCCTGAAAAATGAACCCCAAACTTTTTTCGATCGCCAAACTTTTGGAAAATCCGATTACACTTTTTTTCCCCCCAAAGACGGTTTCCTATTAGGTAGTCCTTATCACGCTGATGTGTGTTTAAGTGTCTGTTTATCCAATAAGTTTGGTTTTAGTTAGTGATTTGTGACTATAAAACGGGGTGTGACGTCATGATTGACGGGGCGGGACCTCTCGATCACAACTGATCAAGTAAATTTATTGTTGAGAGGAAAACCCCTTGAGATGTGACATCTCGTTTTCGAGGGGACCTCAAGAAAAACATACTTCACAAACATACATACATACTAACAAAACAAAGACAAAAGCTCTCCATCACACCAAAACCACCCATATCTAACTGTGCAGCCTCTGGCCAAATAATGGGATCATTTGGCTTCATTTCTCTACAGAGGAAGGAAGCAGAGGAAGTAAGGTTGCAATGCAAAAGAGTTCAATAAAATGTGGAGTGTGTATGTGAGAATGTGAACTGTGACAGGATGATTGACAGGCCGGGAAACAGAGGCTGAATTCACAGATGTTTTTTTTTTTTTTTTAATACATACTTTTAGGGCATAGCCTACTAGTATAAGCAGGCGAATTGGGATGCTGCAATAATGTTGAAGCTCTTGAGTCATTAGTCACATGACATTTATGGCTCAGGTAATTGTTTACTTTTTTTAATTTTTAGTCATTTTGTGTTTTTTCTTGTTTTACAAAGACATTGAAATATGACTAAGGCAATTATGCTATGCGGCTAACGATATGCAACTAGGTTTTGTTAATAAAAATTAAAAAAAGTAAACAATTGCTATGAGGCTAACGATATACAAAGTAATAGACAAATGACATATACACACACAAGTACACATAGAGGGGTGAAAATCAGCTAAATATATAGATGTATAGATAGTGTATACAGGTACAGTAATAATTTTAATGAATAGGTTTTTCCAGTGTGATACAACAACATTTTTGATTATATACACGTATATATTTTTTGTGGAATTTTTTTTTATTTTTTTATAGATATAAACTCACTGACTGATTAATAGCTATCTAGACAATTTTAAACAATCATAATAATATTTGTAGTAATAGTAGTAATAATAATAGTGGCGGCAGCAGTAATAATAGTAATGTTAACAACACTAATACTGACATTAATATTAATAATAATAATATAATCTCAGTTTTATGCGACTTTAGACCAGTCCGTAAAATAATTGCAGACTATCACTACTCTCTCGGTAATTGTTACAAAAATACAAATCGACTCAGCAATGAACCGAACGTCAGAGATTTACTGTACACCTCAACCACCTGTAACATGAAGTACCTGTGATGGCAGATTAACCAGCTGACACACCTGTAACATGATGTACCTGTGATGGCAGATTAACCAGCTGACACACCTGTAACATGAAGTACCTGTGATGGCAGATTTACCAGCTGACACACCTGTAACATGAAGTACCTGTGATGGCAGATTAACCAGCTGACACACCTGTAACATGATGTACCTGTGATGGCAGATTAACCAGCTGACACACCTGTAACATGAAGTTCCTGTGATGGCAGATTAACCAGCTGACACACCTGTAACATGATGTACCTGTGATGGCAGATTAACCAGCTGACACACCTGTAACATGAAGTACCTGTGATGGCAGATTTACCAGCTGACACACCTGTAACATGAAGTACCTGTGATGGCAGATTAACCAGCTGACACACCTGTAACATGATGTACCTGTGATGGCAGATTAACCAGCTGACACACCTGTAACATGAAGTTCCTGTGATGGCAGATTTACCAGCTGACACACCTGTAACATGATGTACCTGTGATGGCAGATTAACCAGCTGACACACCCGTAACATGATGTACCTGTGATGGCAGATTCACCAGCTGACACACCTGTAACATGATGTACCTGTGATGGCAGATTAACCAGCTGACACACCTGTAACATGATGTACCTGTGATGGCAGATTAACCAGCTGACACACCTGTAACATGAAGTACCTGTGACGGCAGATTAACCAGCTGACACACCTGTAACATGAAGTACCTGTGATGGCAGATTAACCAGCTGACACACCTGTAACATGAAGTACCTGTGATGGCAGATTTACCAGCTGACACACCTGTAACATGAAGTACCTGTGACGGCAGATTAACCAGCTGACACACCTGTAACATGAAGTACCTGTGATGGCAGATTAACCAGCTGACACACCTGTAACATGATGTACCTGTGATGGCAGATTAACCAGCTGACACACCCGTAACATGAAGTACCTGTGACGGCAGATTAACCAGCTGACACACCTGTAACATGATGTACCTGTGATGGCAGATTAACCAGCTGACACACCTGTAACATGAAGTACCTGTGACGGCAGATTAACCAGCTGACACACCTGTAACATGAAGTACCTGTGATGGCAGATTAACCAGCTGACACACCTGTAACATGAAGTACCTGTGATGGCAGATTAACCAGCTGACACACCTGTAACATGATGTACCTGTGATGGCAGATTAACCAGCTGACACACCTGTAACATGATGTACCTGTGATGGCAGATTTACCAGCTGACACACCTGTAACATGAAGTACCTGTGATGGCAGATTAACCAGCTGACACACCTGTAACATGATGTACCTGTGATGGCAGATTTACCAGCTGACACACCTGTAACATGAAGTACCTGTGATGGCAGATTAACCAGCTGACACACCTGTAACATGAAGTACCTGTGATGGCAGATTAACCAGCTGACACACCTGTAACATGAAGTTCCTGTGATGGCAGATTAACCAGCTGACACACCTGTAACATGAAGTACCTGTGATGGCAGATTTACCAGCTGACACACCTGTAACATGAAGTACCTGTGATGGCAGATTAACCAGCTGACACACCTGTAACATGAAGTACCTGTGATGGCAGATTAACCAGCTGACACACCTGTAACATGAAGTACCTGTGATGGCAGATTTACCAGCTGACACACCTGTAACATGAAGTACCTGTGATGGCAGATTAACCAGCTGACACACCTGTAACATGAAGTACCTGTGATGGCAGATTTACCAGCTGACACACCTGTAACATGATGTACCTGTGATGGCAGATTAACCAGCTGACACACCTGTAACATGAAGTACCTGTGATGGCAGATTAACCAGCTGAAACACCTGTAACATGATGTACCTGTGATGGCAGATTTACCAGCTGACACACCTGTAACATGAAGTACCTGTGATGGCAGATTTACCAGCTGACACACCTGTAACATGAAGTACCTGTGACGGCAGATTAACCAGCTGACACACCTGTAACATGAAGTACCTGTGATGGCAAATTAACCAGCTGACACACCTGTAACATGAAGTTCCTGTGATGGCAGATTAACCAGCTGACACACCTGTAACATGAAGTACCTGTGATGGCAGATTAACCAGCTGACACACCTGTAACATGATGTACCTGTGATGGCAGATTAACCAGCTGACACACCTGTAACATGATGTACCTGTGATGGCAGATTAACCAGCTGACACACCTGTAACATGAAGTACCTGTGATGGCAGATTAACCAGCTGACACACCTGTAACATGAAGTACCTGTGATGGCAGATTAACCAGCTGACACACCTGTAACATGAAGTACCTGTGATGGCAGATTAACCAGCTGACACACCTGTAACATGAAGTACCTGTGATGGCAGATTAACCAGCTGACACACCTGTAACATGATGTACCTGTGATGGCAGATTAACCAGCTGACACACCTGTAACATGAAGTACCTGTGATGGCAGATTAACCAGCTGACACACCTGTAACATGATGTACCTGTGATGGCAGATTAACCAGCTGACACACCTGTAACATGAAGTACCTGTGATGGCAGATTAACCAGCTGACACACCTGTAACATGAAGTACCTGTGATGGCAGATTTACCAGCTGACACACCTGTAACATGAAGTACCTGTGATGGCAGATTAACCAGCTGACACACCTGTAACATGAAGTACCTGTGATGGCAGATTTACCAGCTGACACACCTGTAACATGAAGTACCTGTGATGGCAGATTTACCAGCTGACACACCTGTAACATGATGTACCTGTGATGGCAGATTCACCAGCTGACACACCTGTAACATGATGTACCTGTGATGGCATTTTAACCAGCTGACACACCTGTAACATGAAGTACCTGTGATGGCAGATTAACCAGCTGACACACCTGTAACATGATGTACCTGTGATGGCAGATTAACCAGCTGACACACCTGTAACATGAAGTACCTGTGATGGCAGATTTACCAGCTGACACACCTGTAACATGAAGTACCTGTGATGGCAGATTTACCAGCTGACACACCTGTAACATGATGTACCTGTGATGGCAGATTTACCAGCTGACACACCTGTAACATGATGTACCTGTGATGGCAGATTAACCAGCTGACACACCTGTAACATGAAGTACCTGTGATGGCAGATTAACCAGCTGACACACCTGTAACATGAAGTACCTGTGATGGCAGATTAACCAGCTGACACACCTGTAACATGATGTACCTGTGATGGCAGATTCACCAGCTGACACACCTGTAACATGATGTACCTGTGATGGCAGATTAACCAGCTGACACACCTGTAACATGAAGTACCTGTGATGGCAGATTAACCAGCTGACACACCTGTAACATGATGTACCTGTGATGGCAGATTTACCAGCTGACACACCTGTAACATGATGTACCTGTGATGGCAGATTTACCAGCTGACACACCTGTAACATGAAGTACCTGTGACGGCAGATTAACCAGCTGACACACCTGTAACATGAAGTACCTGTGATGGCAGATTAACCAGCTGACACACCTGTAACATGAAGTACCTGTGACGGCAGATTAACCAGCTGACACACCTGTAACATGAAGTACCTGTGATGGCAGATTAACCAGCTGACACACCTGTAACATGAAGTTCCTGTGATGGCAGATTAACCAGCTGACACACCTGTAACATGAAGTTCCTGTGATGGCAGATTAACCAGCTGACACACCTGTAACATGAAGTACCTGTGACGGCAGATTTACCAGCTGACACACCTGTAACATGAAGTACCTGTGACGGCAGATTAACCAGCTGACACACCTGTAACATGAAGTACCTGTGACGGCAGATTAACCAGCTGACACACCTGTAACATGAAGTACCTGTGATGGCAGATTTACCAGCTGACACACCTGTAACATGAAGTACCTGTGATGGCAGATTAACCAGCTGACACACCTGTAACATGAAGTACCTGTGATGGCAGATTAACCAGCTGACACACCTGTAACATGATGTACCTGTGATGGCAGATTAACCAGCTGACACACCTGTAACATGATGTACCTGTGATGGCAGATTAACCAGCTGACACACCTGTAACATGATGTACCTGTGATGGCAGATTTACCAGCTGACACACCTGTAACATGAAGTACCTGTGATGGCAGATTAACCAGCTGACACACCTGTAACATGAAGTACCTGTGATGGCAGATTAACCAGCTGACACACCTGTAACATGAAGTACCTGTGATGGCAGATTAACCAGCTGACACACCTGTAACATGATGTACCTGTGATGGCAGATTAACCAGCTGACACACCTGTAACATGAAGTACCTGTGATGGCACTAGCAAATCCAGATAGTGCTTGATACCTGCAATTGATTTGAATGCTCTGTGTGAGGGTTCGGTATTCAGTCCTTCTCTCCGATTGATCCAATCCAGCTTTTATTTTACAATCATCGTCTCAAGCCAATTTCAGATTCACAGTCGAGAGCAATCTTGAGATAAGTGTGTCATGGAAAAACGGCGTGAGAGAGATGGATTCGAGTTTGGAGAGGTCAGACATACACAGACCATGACTCAAGATCGCTTCGCTCATCCAAAAATAGGAACTCCCAACAGTTCTTTCAAATTGCCTTGTAATAGGAACTGACCCTTTTTTTCAATGGTTTCATTAAAAGTAATTAAGCTGAAAGAAAGAGCTGCACCCGTGGGATTGTGGAAAAACGGCATATCTGCGTGAAAGCCACCCAGAAGGGCTCTCGTAAAAGCCTCCGCCAAACCGTGGCGCTGAGAGACGTGAGCTTCTGAAACGCTGTGCCCACACTTTATTCTGCTACTTTCGCAGGATTCTGGGTCAGGGAAACAACATTTCTGCTATTACTGCGTACTATTAGGCTGTAACACTGTTTATTTCATGTTTTTCCCCCTAATAATCTCATGCAAATTCACTCATGACTTAATGCGTGATGACGGACTGATGTACACATGGAGGGATGTAGCTCATGCAAGCTCTTGCCCATAGTCTCTCTTAATGCAGCGCATCGTTTATCTGAGTCTTCATTCATGGATCCTGCGAGAGGCTGGAAACACAGCTCATCTCCAGTTTGACACACACTGCCATCTTGTGGTTAAAAAAGTGATTATGACACCAATTCAAATTAAAAATGTAATATTTGCTACGTTTTGGGTTAAATGAATACAGGAAGAAAGCATATGATCTCCATACTTATACCTTGAGGCGATTAACCCTATAAATCAGACTATTCTTTTGAAAAATCATGAGTATTAAATATGACCATCAGGCTTTTGAGGAAGGTTTATTCATTCATCTCTCCATCATTGTGTTGCATTGCATTATGTTTTAAAACTAGAGCTTTGATCATAAACCTAAGCATTAAATATCATCTAACTAAGACATAGTATTGGCAGATATAGAAGACTGATATTTATCTTTAAGGTGACGTAGTTTCATTGGAGGCTACTTAAGTACTAAATAATATTAATTAACATGTACATGTAGCTATAGAGTTAAGCCGGTGCAAATCCTTAGTTATTTACTTGTGTTTGTAGTTATGCATAATTTACTGTTATTACTATAGTAAGTACTTGTAGAAATGTCTAAATATAATTAATATAAACTGTTAGCTTTATCTGTTATAAAGATCTCATTTAATTACATTACAAGCATCAGAATTTCATCTCACCCTATAAATATCAGCATCTGCACCAAACTGCATATGTTTTCCTCAGTAAAGCTCCATGCCTACATGTCATAGTCTACAGTAGTCAACATTTGAAGTGGATCAAAGCCTTTCATCAAAGTTATACATTAATTTTGAACAATACCTTATGTCTTAGGACAACTTTGATGAACTTCACATGTTGACTACTGTATATGAGCCATAAACGCCTGATGCATCAATAATAATAGGCCTATGCATCATGCAAACATTTTGAGATTTTGTCCAAAGGTTCAATAAACTGTCCCATTTAATATATATATAGCTATATTTGACTTGGCTAAAACCACAACCTTCATTCTGCAGAACAAATATTTAGTTATTTTATTTCGTTGTTTTTCTCACATTGTGCGGATATACTCTACTGATGTGCGCGATTTTTTTTTATTTTTTTATTATTACATATTTATTTCATTAATGCTCTGCATTTGCAGTGTAGTGTATTGTGGCCTGATATTTGCTATAGTTTGATGTGTTCCACGATCACGGCTGAGATGAATGCGTGTATTCACACGACCGTGATTTGCTCTCACCTCGCCGTCAGGACTGGCTCAGTCCACTTTAACCTGTGCCGGCCCAGCGGGGCTTGTTTACCCGAGCTCCTGCACGCAGTCAGTGGTGTGGAGGATCACTGGTCCGGAGCGAGGGAATCCCTCGGAGGAGCCGCCGGAGAAAGGGCCCATTCAGCGGCGCGGTGACGGATAGGTGAGTCTGTTTGCCTACACGCTGTTGACACAGGGACGCGTTTGGCTTGGTGGATTTGGGAATAAACCTTTCAGGGCTACTGGGGTCTTGCGAAACAATGCCAAACTGTTTGGTTTAAAGCCACATATTTCAGCTTTCCCACTGCTCTTCACTGGTTCTTATGTTTTGTACCGAGTGTTTTGAAACGGCTGAAATAATTTGTCTTCTAAAATCGTCTTCGCATTTTAGTATATCTTATTATTATTTAATTATTCATAAAAATAAAATAGTATCCAGTTTGTTTTGCCAGCCGGAAGTGGGCTGTTTTCTGTGAATGTGCGAGACATCCCGATCTAAATAATAACAAAGTGCCGTAAACGCAACTATTAGTATGCAAACTTGTGTGTTCATAATTACAATACATTATGATAAGAAATACCAGCTTGCTATATTAAGCAGCTTAACAAGCCGTTTTCAACTGCTAAAATAACTGGAAGCGGATGGGACCGGAAGCCAGACACTTTCAATTTACAAATGGCCGCGAACCCTCTCACGTGAAAAAGGGTGGATAATATTAGTAATATTCTATATAGGGAGGTCAGTATAGTATTATGAGACCATAATGAAAATCTGTGATGCCTTTAATTCTTAAAAAAAAAAAAAGTTTTAGTTTCCCTTTCAAGGGACCTTGAGCTGCGTGGAGACGCGGTGGGAACGCCCCTGTGTGTTGCGTCATGAAGCACACGTGTGGAGCCAGTCCAATGGTGTGACGAGCTATCTCTCTTCTGAGTCACTAAAGTTCGGACCTTACCCACCGAGCCTCTTAAAGCTACACCGACGCTGGTGGGTAAAGCGCATTCGGCAGCAGCATGCTGGCATACTATGTCTATTTTGCAAGCATATCAGGCTGGCCTGCTAAGGTACCTGAAAGTGAGGAAGTATGCGCGGACGCAATTCGAGAATACAGATCTGTCTCTTCGGGCCACCAAGGAGATGGCCAAGTCAGTTGGCCGGTCTATGGCAGCCCTGGTGGCCACGGAGAGACATCTGTGGTTAAATCTGTCTGATATGAAGGATAAAGATAGATCTGTCTTATGGACACTCCGCTCTCGCCTTCTGGCCTCTTCAGCGACTCTGTCAATAAGGTCGTCGAGAGGTTTCAGGAGGCGAAGAAACACGCAGCGGCATTTCGAAAGTTTCTTCCTCGTCGATCTATGGGCGGGAGCAGTCTCGGCCGTCTACTTGCTCCTCACATAAAGAGTGTGCTCCTTCCATCTCAGAGGACCACTTTTCTAGGCGTGGTTTGGGATTCGATGACGAAGCGGGCACGACTGTCCCCTGCTTGCACAGCGTCGATTCTCTCAGCCGTAAATGGGGTAAAACTAGGCCAGTCACTCACTGCGAAACAGTTTCAGAGACTGGTGGGTCTCATGGCAGCTGCGTCCAACGTAATAACTTTTGGCCTTATTTCCCGGCTCACACTTTTCTTATCCTAATTTTACAAGTTGCAAGTTACAAAAAACACACAAGTAGTGCTGACTGATTCTGATCACGGCCGGGTGTTCTCAAAGTCTGATTGACTTGGGTATTAAACAGACCCGGGGATGGCTAAATGGCTAACCATTTAAAATATAGACCCGAACCCGTATGGCTCCCGGGTCGGGTCCAGGGTCCTCGGCTCTCGGGTGCTGAAACAGTTGAAGCTAATGTGCTATATTGTGTCGAGGCTTCTAGTCAATCCGACACCCGTCTCCACGGTGACCCCTAGTGGTCAGAACAGTGTAATGCAACAAAAACCCAGGCCAAACATGCATAAAAACACCTTTTACAAATTGCAATTTTTTTTATTGAAAGTAAAATCTTTCAAATGCAAAATCTAATCATCTACCGGTAATAAGATTATCAAGAGTCTATGTTCTTTTATCAGTTGTCAGGGTTTGTTTAGTTTGTTCTATAAATAGCTCAGCAAAACAGGCCAATAAGAGACTATTAACTACCATTATTCATTTAAATTATACTAATATCTAATTAAAACGTCTACAAAAGTATAAAACTGATCACGTGACTCACTTTGATATACTGCATGAAGCAGTGTTTTGAAATTGCCATCACTACCTTTAAGTCCAACTAATTGCATTTAAATTTAAACTATAATACATTTTCATTTCAGCTGCAAATAACATGCAATTACGTGCCTTAAAGTATTCTTATTTCCATAATAAGTCCTCTTTATAAATGTGTGCTGAAAGTGTGCTTCTCTTTCACAAGGCAAATGTCATTTAGCTGTGAACTGTGTCAGATATCGGCATATCTTATCTGAGATCTCACTTCGAACACAAGCTCTTTAGATTCGCTGAGTGTAGTTTGTTCCGGATGGTGTTTTACTGGGAAGATGAAATGGTGCGCTGTTGAAGGAGGAACACACTGCTCCAGCCACAGGTGTCAATGAAGCGTGGGTCCGCAGCAGCGCCTCCGGCCGCACAGGAACGAGAGGAACGAGAGGAACTCGAGCGTGAGAGGAGGAATGCCCAGGCTGATACGCTCAGTGTAAACAAGAGCAGAGACACGGCGCTTCAGCAGTTCACACCACCACACACAAATCAAGTATTAATGAGCAAAGTGCGTCAGGAACGAAGGCAGGGAAGTTCGTTTCCACTTTAGAGTGCCAAGAAGAAAAAAATTAGGTTTACCTTGATAATGTGTCTATTTACACTTGTTGGCCGAGGCTGTTTACAGTGACTCGGCCAGAGGAAACCTGTCTGATAACAGAAGCAGAGTTAGGTCAGCTGACCAGAGTCTGAACCCGCCTCGTTCCTCTCACTTTCCCCATCGCATTTATTTTAAATACAAATGAAGAAGATATTCGAAAAGTGGAAATAAAGTGCCTAACGGGTGAGGTTAGACGAGGGCTTTACCCAGACAGCAACATGTTGTCCGGATGTGGGCCGGATCTGGGCCGACACCATGTTGCTGTCTGGGTAAGGATGGGGTTAGACGAGGGCTTTAGGACTGGGACAATAACGCAGCATCCATTTATGGTTTTTATATACATATATAATCATATACACAGAATATGTTGTTATAATTGCATACCGTTTTATAATAGGTGCAAATAGTACCTGCCACTGCAAGTATAAATAGCATCTAACAACTATTTGCAGGTTCTCATCATTATTATTTTCTATTCATAACTTTTCCTCCAACAGTTTCTGAAACATGAATCGTTTCTCTCATTTATATTATCTCTCGTGACCAAACAATGCTGGTTCGATTGATGTAGTCTTGATGAAGTTTGGGTGCCATGAAAGAACTAATTTAGTGTGTGTGTGTGTGTGATCTACGTCCCCTGCTCAGGCTTTCTGTGGCTCTGCTGGAAGTCTTCTTTCTTTTCCCTCAAGCTGTTCTTCAGAGCGGTTCTCAAGGTTTCATTTTCTTCTAGTTGCAGCGCCAGCCTGCATGGACAACAGACAGTACCAGTGATTCACTGTAGGCTGTTTCTCTTATATATTAACACACTCTCTACATTATGAAAACTGGTAAAACAAGAAACTTGTCTCAAATTCTAAAACGGTGAAATTTCTAATGGTAGTTCAAATAATGATGTTACGTGTCGATCACAATCTCCAGTGTATTGGTTTAACAGAGTCACATGATCGACCACAAACAAAGCCTCAATTTCTGTCCAATCACGTGAGAGATTTGCTTTGTACTTGCCATATGCAACTCTGTTAATCATATATGTGTACATTAATCTTCTATTACATCATATTTAATTTGATTATTTCATACTGGCATTTTTTACCACACTTAAAAGGGTGAATGAATTTAGCAGAGGGAGAACACACACACACACACACACACACACACACACACACACACACACACACAGGCTGTTAGGCTGTTATTTGTGCACACAGCACTGACTCTATCTATGGAGTGTGTCTGTTTCATCAGGTTCTTCCACACGCTTGTGTCTGCTTTATCTTTAGCTATCCACCAGATGGCGCTGTTCTCAACACTCTCAGCTGTGAATCACTTTGTGTCAGTGCTTTATGAGGCTTCATTTCCCCTTCCCTACACTGACATCTGCACTTCTTTAGCAGTGCTGACCAGATCACACAGATTAAGTAAACGACCATGCTTTAGTCATGTAAAAAAAAAAAAAAAGGTATTCAACAAAAATTCATAGTTTTTGTTAACGAAATGAACACTAGTGAATGTTACCATTCAGGAAAGAAAGACATACTGTGCTTTGAGTTCAGTCACTTCAGTGAGTTGAGCGCCCTCAGAGAGACTTCTGGGAGACGAGCTTCCTACAGCAATGAAGAAAATACAACAGATTGCTGGTTAATGAAGCATTCTCTAGCCCGTAACCTGTTTCCAGTGCACGCTCGAGACCTGTGGCGCTCCGCTGAGGTGTTGAGAGGAGTCGGGCTTTCTCCAGCTGCTGCTCCAGTGACACTGAACGCTGTCGTTCTTCTCTGAGCTTCTGCTCTGCTTCCACACACTGACGCTTGGCCTCTTCTTCCCTGAGGAACACATCAACACCACTGAAGGGGAGAAAGTGCAGCGTACATGACTGCAGTTACATGTGTGCAACAGCAGAGGGGGCATCCTTGCCTAATAATCCCTCCAAAAATATCATATTCAATATTAATATCAAATCTTTGTGAGCACCATGAGCATAATTTGGCCAAATTATTACATCCACTGTACAATGTTTGAACTGCTGTATCTCCAAAACAACTTGATAATAATAAACCTCTCATCATCAATAAACTAGTCTAATATTGTTCCTGATATGACAGCCTTGCATAAAACCAGACTGTCCTATCGATTTATTCTGTCTAAACCTTGCTTTATTCTTCAGGCAAAAATCATTGCTAACAACTTACTGTCATTATTGAGCAAACTAATAGGCCTCCAATTTCCACTAAATAACGTGTCCTTATTAGGTTTGGGAGTCAATGTTATAATCAATGTTATGGGCAATTCACCTTTTTGTATTGCTTCTACAAATACTGATAATATTGAAAGGGTGAAAGTTCTTTAGAAAAACTCTTATAAAAGTTCAGTGTTATCCCGTCATCACCTGGAGACTGACTATCTTTTATCATGTTAATGCACTCTGTTAATGCCTCAATGTCCATTTGTTTATCACACTTTATTGTTGGTATCACTATCAAAGCTCTTTTAAAAAGTATCAATGTTGGAAGAAGCCTATGAGCCAGAATACAAATTACAAAAAAACAAAAAAACAAAAACTGAGGAACATATTTTGAAATACCTGAAGAATTATCCAGTTATCGTTGTTAATTATTTATTTTGAGACTGAGGTAAAATCAGGGCGGGTTTTTTTCAAGTCCACCATTTTTTTGTATTTTTTCCCAAATTTGTAAAAATATAAAATAATTATTTTTTTTGTGTTTTAACCATTTAAGTCTGGATCAAATAATTGCTGCTGTTGCTTATCCTCATAGATATGATCAAGGTTTCCTCCTTTTTACTCAAATTTAAAATGTCCTCAAAAATGGATTTTCCTTTCACTGTTTACTATTTATCTTGGTTAATACTGTAGTTGTCAGTGACTGTAGAGAGTCTGAGTGTACCTGGTGTGCTGTATCTTGGTTAACAGTTGTCAGTGACTGTAGAGAGTCTGAGTGTACCTGGTGTGCTGTATCTTGGTTAACAGTTGTCAGTAACTGTAGAGAGTCTGAGTGTACCTGGTGTGCTGTATCTTGGTTAACAGTTGTCAGTGACTGTAGAGTCTGAGTGTACCTGGTGTGCTGTATCTTGGTTAACAGTTGTCAGTGACTGTAGAGAGTCTGAGTGTACCTGGTGTGCTGTATCTTGGTTAACAGTTGTCAGTGACTGTAGAGTCTGAGTGTACCTGGTGTGCTGTATCTTGGTTAACAGTTGTCAGTGACTGTAGAGAGTCTGAGTGTACCTGGTGTGCTGTATCTTGGTTAACAGTTGTCAGTGACTGTAGAGAGTCTGAGTGTACCTGGTGTGCTGTATCTTGGTTAACAGTTGTCAGTGACTGTAGAGAGTCTGAGTGTACCTGGTGTGCTGTATCTTGGTTAACAGTTGTCAGTGACTGTAGAGAGTCTGAGTGTACCTGGTGTGCTGTATCTTGGTTAACAGTTGTCAGTAACTGTAGAGAGTCTGAGTGTACCTGGTGTGCTGTATCTTGGTTAACAGTTGTCAGTGACTGTAGAGTCTGAGTGTACCTGGTGTGCTGTATCTTGGTTAACAGTTGTCAGTGACTGTAGAGTCTGAGTGTACCTGGTGTGCTGTATCTTGGTTAACAGTTGTCAGTGACTGTAGAGTCTGAGTGTACCTGGTGTGCTGTATCTTGGTTAACAGTTGTCAGTGACTGTAGAGAGTCTGAGTGTACCTGGTGTGCTGTATCTTGGTTAACAGTTGTCAGTGACTGTAGAGAGTCTGAGTGTACCTGGTGTGCTGTATCTTGGTTAACAGTTGTCAGTGACTGTAGAGTCTGAGTGTACCTGGTGTGCTGTATCTTGGTTAACAGTTGTCAGTGACTGTAGAGAGTCTGAGTGTACCTGGTGTGCTGTATCTTGGTTAACAGTTGTCAGTGACTGTAGAGAGTCTGAGTGTACCTGGTGTGCTGTATCTTGGTTAACAGTTGTCAGTGACTGTAGAGTCTGAGTGTACCTGGTGTGCTGTATCTTGGTTAACAGTTGTCAGTGACTGTAGAGAGTCTGAGTGTACCTGGTGTGCTGTATCTTGGTTAACAGTTGTCAGTGACTGTAGAGAGTCTGAGTGTACCTGGTGTGCTGTATCTTGGTTAACAGTTGTCAGTGACTGTAGAGAGTCTGAGTGTACCTGGTGTGCTGTATCTTGGTTAACAGTTGTCAGTGACTGTAGAGAGTCTGAGTGTACCTGGTGTGCTGTATCTTGGTTAACAGTTGTCAGTGACTGTAGAGAGTCTGAGTGTACCTGGTGTGCTGTATCTTGGTTAACAGTTGTCAGTGACTGTAGAGAGTCTGAGTGTACCTGGTGTGCTGTATCTTGGTTAACAGTTGTCAGTGACTGTAGAGAGTCTGAGTGTACCTGGTGTGCTGTATCTTGGTTAACAGTTGTCAGTGACTGTAGAGAGTCTGAGTGTACCTGGTGTGCTGTATCTTGGTTAACAGTTGTCAGTGACTGTAGAGTCTGAGTGTACCTGGTGTGCTGTATCTTGGTTAACAGTTGTCAGTGACTGTAGAGTCTGAGTGTACCTGGTGTGCTGTATCTTGGTTAACAGTTGTCAGTGACTGTAGAGTCTGAGTGTACCTGGTGTGCTGTATCTTGGTTAACAGTTGTCAGTGACTGTAGAGTCTGAGTGTACCTGGTGTGCTGTATCTTGGTTAACAGTTGTCAGTGACTGTAGAGAGTCTGAGTGTACCTGGTGTGCTGTATCTTGGTTAACAGTTGTCAGTGACTGTAGAGTCTGAGTGTACCTGGTGTGCTGTATCTTGGTTAACAGTTGTCAGTGACTGTAGAGAGTCTGAGTGTACCTGGTGTGCTGTATCTTGGTTAACAGTTGTCAGTGACTGTAGAGAGTCTGAGTGTACCTGGTGTGCTGTATCTTGGTTAACAGTTGTCAGTGACTGTAGAGTCTGAGTGTACCTGGTGTGCTGTATCTTGGTTAACAGTTGTCAGTGACTGTAGAGAGTCTGAGTGTACCTGGTGTGCTGTATCTTGGTTAACAGTTGTCAGTGACTGTAGAGAGTCTGAGTGTACCTGGTGTGCTGTATCTTGGTTAACAGTTGTCAGTGACTGTAGAGAGTCTGAGTGTACCTGGTGTGCTGTATCTTGGTTAACAGTTGTCAGTGACTGTAGAGAGTCTGAGTGTACCTGGTGTGCTGTATCTTGGTTAACAGTTGTCAGTGACTGTAGAGAGTCTGAGTGTACCTGGTGTGCTGTATCTTGGTTAACAGTTGTCAGTGACTGTAGAGTCTGAGTGTACCTGGTGTGCTGTATCTTGGTTAACAGTTGTCAGTGACTGTAGAGAGTCTGAGTGTACCTGGTGTGCTGTATCTTGGTTAACAGTTGTCAGTGACTGTAGAGTCTGAGTGTACCTGGTGTGCTGTATCTTGGTTAACAGTTGTCAGTGACTGTAGAGTCTGAGTGTACCTGGTGTGCTGTATCTTGGTTAACAGTTGTCAGTGACTGTAGAGAGTCTGAGTGTACCTGGTGTGCTGTATCTTGGTTAACAGTTGTCAGTGACTGTAGAGAGTCTGAGTGTACCTGGTGTGCTGTATCTTGGTTAACAGTTGTCAGTAACTGTAGAGAGTCTGAGTGTACCTGGTGTGCTGTATCTTGGTCAACAGTTGTCAGTGACTGTAGAGAGTCTGAGTGTACCTGGTGTGCTGTATCTTGGTTAACAATTGTCAGTGACTGTAGAGAGTCTGAGTGTACCTGGTGTGCTGTATCTTGGTCAACAGTTGTCAGTGACTGTAGAGAGTCTGAGTGTACCTGGTGTGCTGTATCTTGGTTAACAGTTGTCAGTGACTGTAGAGTCTGAGTGTACCTGGTGTGCTGTATCTTGGTTAACAGTTGTCAGTGACTGTAGAGTCTGAGTGTACCTGGTGTGCTGTATCTTGGTTAACAGTTGTCAGTGACTGTAGAGTCTGAGTGTACCTGGTGTGCTGTATCTTGGTTAACAGTTGTCAGTGACTGTAGAGTCTGAGTGTACCTGGTGTGCTGTATCTTGGTTAACAGTTGTCAGTGACTGTAGAGTCTGAGTGTACCTGGTGTGCTGTATCTTGGTTAACAGTTGTCAGTGACTGTAGAGTCTGAGTGTACCTGGTGTGCTGTATCTTGGTTAACAGTTGTCAGTGACTGTAGAGTCTGAGTGTACCTGGTGTGCTGTATCTTGGTTAACAATTGTCAGTGACTGTAGAGAGTCTGAGTGTACCTGGTGTGCTGTAACTTGGTCAACAGTTGTCAGTGACTGTAGAGTCTGAGTGTACCTGGTGTGCTGTATCTTGGTCAACAGTTGTCAGTGACTGTAGAGTCTGAGTGTACCTGGTGTGCTGTATCTTGGTTAACAGTTGTCAGTGACTGTAGAGTCTGAGTGTACCTGGTGTGCTGTATCTTGGTTAACAGTTGTCAGTGACTGTAGAGAGTCTGAGTGTACCTGGTGTGCTGTATCTTGGTTAACAGTTGTCAGTGACTGTAGAGTCTGAGTGTACCTGGTGTGCTGTATCTTGGTTAACAGTTGTCAGTGACTGTAGAGTCTGAGTGTACCTGGTGTGCTGTATCTTGGTTAACAGTTGTCAGTGACTGTAGAGTCTGAGTGTACCTGGTGTGCTGTATCTTGGTTAACAGTTGTCAGTGACTGTAGAGAGTCTGAGTGTACCTGGTGTGCTGTATCTTGGTTAACAGTTGTCAGTGACTGTAGAGTCTGAGTGTACCTGGTGTGCTGTATCTTGGTTAACAGTTGTCAGTGACTGTAGAGTCTGAGTGTACCTGGTGTGCTGTATCTTGGTTAACAGTTGTCAGTGACTGTAGAGTCTGAGTGTACCTGGTGTGCTGTATCTTGGTTAACAGTTGTCAGTGACTGTAGAGTCTGAGTGTACCTGGTGTGCTGTATCTTGGTTAACAGTTGTCAGTGACTGTAGAGAGTCTGAGTGTACCTGGTGTGCTGTATCTTGGTTAACAGTTGTCAGTGACTGTAGAGTCTGAGTGTACCTGGTGTGCTGTATCTTGGTTAACAGTTGTCAGTGACTGTAGAGAGTCTGAGTGTACCTGGTGTGCTGTATCTTGGTTAACAGTTGTCAGTGACTGTAGAGAGTCTGAGTGTACCTGGTGTGCTGTATCTTGGTTAACAGTTGTCAGTGACTGTAGAGTCTGAGTGTACCTGGTGTGCTGTATCTTGGTTAACAGTTGTCAGTGACTGTAGAGAGTCTGAGTGTACCTGGTGTGCTGTATCTTGGTTAACAGTTGTCAGTGACTGTAGAGTCTGAGTGTACCTGGTGTGCTGTATCTTGGTTAACAGTTGTCAGTGACTGTAGAGTCTGAGTGTACCTGGTGTGCTGTATCTTGGTGAACAGTTGTCAGTGACTGTAGAGTCTGAGTGTACCTGGTGTGCTGTATCTTGGTTAACAGTTGTCAGTGACAGTAGAGTCTGAGTGTACCTGGTGTGCTGTATCTGGGTTAACAGTTGTCAGTGACTGTAGAGTCTGAGTGTACCTGGTGTGCTGTATCTTGGTTAACAGTTGTCAGTGACTGTAGAGTCTGAGTGTACCTGGTGTGCTGTATCTTGGTTAACAGTTGTCAGTGACTGTAGAGTCTGAGTGTACCTGGTGTGCTGTATCTTGGTTAATACTGTAGTTGTCAGTAACTGTAGAGAGTCTGAGTGTACCTGGTGTGCTGTATCTTGGTTAACAGTTGTCAGTGACTGTAGAGAGTCTGAGTGTACCTGGTGTGCTGTATCTTGGTTAACAGTTGTCAGTGACTGTAGAGAGTCTGAGTGTACCTGGTGTGCTGTATCTTGGTTAACAGTTGTCAGTGACTGTAGAGTCTGAGTGTACCTGGTGTGCTGTATCTTGGTTAACAGTTGTCAGTGACTGTAGAGAGTCTGAGTGTACCTGGTGTGCTGTATCTTGGTTAACAGTTGTCAGTGACTGTAGAGTCTGAGTGTACCTGGTGTGCTGTATCTTGGTTAACAGTTGTCAGTGACTGTAGAGTCTGAGTGTACCTGGTGTGCTGTATCTTGGTGAACAGTTGTCAGTGACTGTAGAGTCTGAGTGTACCTGGTGTGCTGTATCTTGGTTAACAGTTGTCAGTGACAGTAGAGTCTGAGTGTACCTGGTGTGCTGTATCTGGGTTAACAGTTGTCAGTGACTGTAGAGTCTGAGTGTACCTGGTGTGCTGTATCTTGGTTAACAGTTGTCAGTGACTGTAGAGTCTGAGTGTACCTGGTGTGCTGTATCTTGGTTAACAGTTGTCAGTGACTGTAGAGTCTGAGTGTACCTGGTGTGCTGTATCTTGGTTAATACTGTAGTTGTCAGTAACTGTAGAGAGTCTGAGTGTACCTGGTGTGCTGTATCTAGGTTAACAGTTGTCAGTGACTGTAGAGTCTGAGTGTACCTGGTGAGTTGTATCTTGGTTAACAGTTGTCAGTGACTGTAGAGTCTGAGTGTACCTGGTGTGCTGTATCTTGGTTAATACTGTAGTTGTCAGTAACTGTAGAGAGTCTGAGTGTACCTGGTGTGCTGTATCTTGGTTAACAGTTGTCAGTGACTGTAGAGAGTCTGAGTGTACCTGGTGTGCTGTATCTTGGTTAACAGTTGTCAGTGACTGTAGAGTCTGAGTAGGGGTGTAACGATATTTGAACCGAACCGAAAAACCGCGATACACCACCCACGATACGTATCGCGATACTCTCATGGCGAACCGAACACGCCCCGCCCCCTGCTGCCCCGCCCAGCCCCGGCTCATTGCACCTCATGTGTTATGTGTTCACAACGAATACAGGGCTGTTGCCTAACCACCATTAAAGGAGAACTCCGGTCAATTTTAACTGAGCTAATTTTTTTGTACATTTGGAGTGCTGTCAGTAGAGACAAAAACGACAAAAATCGTGTTATCCTCTTTTTAAAATTCGCACCCTGTTGACTTCAATGGGGCAAGTTCTAAACCTGCTTTTAGCCTCTTAACATCCTTGATTTGTCATTAGAAGTGCACAGCCATGTGAGTGGTGTTATTAAGAATGACCACGGTCAATCTGACTGCAGTAAATGTGCAAGATATGAATAAAAACGATTCAGCCAGCTCCCATACCTGTATTTAATTCCTGTTTTCGTTCGAAGTCCACAGCAGTCGATTGTCAAGTTCGCGCGCGCGATCATTGGTAACTAATAACTAATGATCGCGCACGCGAACTCGACAATCGACTGCTGTGGACTTCGAACGAAAACAGGAAGTAAATACAGGTATGTGAGCTGGCTGAATTAACATCTTTTTGATTCATATCTTGCACATTTACTGCACTCAGATTGACCGTGGTCACTCTTAATAACACCACTCACATGGCCACATATAATCGCAATAAGCTCAGTGTTTTGTTACTTTTGATAATAAGCAATGTGTAATCTTTCAAATTATGTCTATTTGATCACGAAATGTAAACAATAAATGCCGTTTTGGCGCTCTTAGATGTGGCGTGACAGATATCACTGTATGCATGCGGCAGCGCGATCATCTCTTCCTCAGTTACAGAATAAACATGAATGGACACCCGAAGGTATGTTGAAAGATACAGTATACTTACTGAAAGGCATCATAACTCGTGTAAACACTCAATCAGTGTTTCAACAGCGGAAATACGTCAAATAAAACGCTTAGTTTTTCACATAGCTTTATATTTACCTCAGGCAAGTCATTCAGTGTCCACAGCTTGCTGGTTTGCTAACTCTTTCACTAAATAAATGCTATATATTAGCCTATATATTATATTTTACTTAACCTGTTTATGATATCTTGATTATTTAATGTATGTGTAAAATAGTTGTCATGAAAATAACAGCAACTGTGTAAATTATTATATAACAATAACAAATTAGAGTAAAAACATGTTAATGCAAAAATTGCCTTATGTGCATTTTACATGTTTTCATACAATTTGTTATTTGAGTGTTGATTATTATTATATCATTTAGGCTAAAAGTCTAGGCTTGTTAAGCTTTAATGTTATAGTAATGTGCAAGTAAGGGCTATAGTTTACAGCATTAGCAGATAATTTTGTTATCCTTGAGAAACGTTTACTTGTAATTTAATTAATTTAAAGACAAAGACACAATTTGTTCATTAAAGCACTGTTTAATAAAAAATAAAAGCAATTTTAGCTTTCTAAACCCCCCCACCCCACCGAAATGAACCGAACCGAGACCTCAAAACCGTGGGACGAACCGAACCGTCAGGTTTGTGTATCGTTACACCCCTAAGTCTGAGTGTACCTGGTGTGCTGTATCTTGGTTAACAGTTGTCAGTGACTGTAGAGAGTCTGAGTGTACCTGGTGTGCTGTATCTTGGTTAACAGTTGTCAGTGACTGTAGAGTCTGAGTGTACCTGGTGTGCTGTATCTTGGTTAACAGTTGTCAGTGACTGTAGAGAGTCTGAGTGTACCTGGTGTGCTGTATCTTGGTTAACAGTTGTCAGTGACTGTAGAGAGTCTGAGTGTACCTGGTGTGCTGTATCTTGGTTAACAGTTGTCAGTGACTGTAGAGAGTCTGAGTGTACCTGGTGTGCTGTATCTTGGTTAACAGTTGTCAGTGACTGTAGAGAGTCTGAGTGTACCTGGTGTGCTGTATCTTGGTTAACAGTTGTCAGTGACTGTAGAGAGTCTGAGTGTACCTGGTGTGCTGTATCTTGGTTAACAGTTGTCAGTGACTGTAGAGAGTCTGAGTGTACCTGGTGTGCTGTATCTTGGTTAACAGTTGTCAGTGACTGTAGAGAGTCTGAGTGTACCTGGTGTGCTGTATCTTGGTTAACAGTTGTCAGTGACTGTAGAGAGTCTGAGTGTACTTGGTGTGCTGTATCTTGGTTAACAGTTGTCAGTGACTGTAGAGAGTCTGAGTGTACCTGGTGTGCTGTATCTTGGTTAACAGTTGTCAGTGACTGTAGAGAGTCTGAGTGTACCTGGTGTGCTGTATCTTGGTTAACAGTTGTCAGTGACTGTAGAGTCTGAGTGTACCTGGTGTGCTGTATCTTGGTTAACAGTTGTCAGTGACTGTAGAGAGTCTGAGTGTACCTGGTGTGCTGTATCTTGGTTAACAGTTGTCAGTGACTGTAGAGAGTCTGAGTGTACCTGGTGTGCTGTATCTTGGTTAACAGTTGTCAGTGACTGTAGAGTCTGAGTGTACCTGGTGTGCTGTATCTTGGTTAACAGTTGTCAGTGACTGTAGAGTCTGAGTGTACCTGGTGTGCTGTATCTTGGTTAACAGTTGTCAGTGACTGTAGAGAGTCTGAGTGTACCTGGTGTGCTGTATCTTGGTTAACAGTTGTCAGTGACTGTAGAGTCTGAGTGTACCTGGTGTGCTGTATCTTGGTTAACAGTTGTCAGTGACTGTAGAGTCTGAGTGTACCTGGTGTGCTGTATCTTGGTTAACAGTTGTCAGTGACTGTAGAGTCTGAGTGTACCTGGTGTGCTGTATCTTGGTTAACAGTTGTCAGTGACTGTAGAGTCTGAGTGTACCTGGTGTGCTGTATCTTGGTTAACAGTTGTCAGTGACTGTAGAGAGTCTGAGTGTACCTGGTGTGCTGTATCTTGGTTAACAGTTGTCAGTGACTGTAGAGTCTGAGTGTACCTGGTGTGCTGTATCTTGGTTAACAGTTGTCAGTGACTGTAGAGAGTCTGAGTGTACCTGGTGTGCTGTATCTTGGTTAACAGTTGTCAGTGACTGTAGAGAGTCTGAGTGTACCTGGTGTGCTGTATCTTGGTTAAAAGTTGTCAGTGACTGTAGAGTCTGAGTGTACCTGGTGTGCTGTATCTTGGTTAACAGTTGTCAGTGACTGTAGAGAGTCTGAGTGTACCTGGTGTGCTGTATCTTGGTTAACAGTTGTCAGTGACTGTAGAGAGTCTGAGTGTACCTGGTGTGCTGTATCTTGGTTAACAGTTGTCAGTAACTGTAGAGAGTCTGAGTGTACCTGGTGTGCTGTATCTTGGTTAACAGTTGTCAGTGACTGTAGAGTCTGAGTGTACCTGGTGTGCTGTATCTTGGTTAACAGTTGTCAGTGACTGTAGAGAGTCTGAGTGTACCTGGTGTGCTGTATCTTGGTTAACAGTTGTCAGTGACTGTAGAGTCTGAGTGTACCTGGTGTGCTGTATCTTGGTTAACAGTTGTCAGTGACTGTAGAGAGTCTGAGTGTACCTGGTGTGCTGTATCTTGGTTAACAGTTGTCAGTGACTGTAGAGAGTCTGAGTGTACCTGGTGTGCTGTATCTTGGTTAAAAGTTGTCAGTGACTGTAGAGTCTGAGTGTACCTGGTGTGCTGTATCTTGGTTAACAGTTGTCAGTGACTGTAGAGAGTCTGAGTGTACCTGGTGTGCTGTATCTTGGTTAACAGTTGTCAGTGACTGTAGAGAGTCTGAGTGTACCTGGTGTGCTGTATCTTGGTTAACAGTTGTCAGTGACTGTAGAGAGTCTGAGTGTACCTGGTGTGCTGTATCTTGGTTAACAGTTGTCAGTGACTGTAGAGAGTCTGAGTGTACCTGGTGTGCTGTATCTTGGTTAACAGTTGTCAGTGACTGTAGAGAGTCTGAGTGTACCTGGTGTGCTGTATCTTGGTTAACAGTTGTCAGTGACTGTAGAGTCTGAGTGTACCTGGTGTGCTGTATCTTGGTTAACAGTTGTCAGTGACTGTAGAGAGTCTGAGTGTACCTGGTGTGCTGTATCTTGGTTAACAGTTGTCAGTAACTGTAGAGAGTCTGAGTGTACCTGGTGTGCTGTATCTTGGTTAACAGTTGTCAGTGACTGTAGAGTCTGAGTGTACCTGGTGTGCTGTATCTTGGTTAACAGTTGTCAGTGACTGTAGAGTCTGAGTGTACCTGGTGTGCTGTATCTTGGTTAACAGTTGTCAGTGACTGTAGAGTCTGAGTGTACCTGGTGTGCTGTATCTTGGTTAACAGTTGTCAGTGACTGTAGAGTCTGAGTGTACCTGGTGTGCTGTATCTTGGTTAACAGTTGTCAGTGACTGTAGAGTCTGAGTGTACCTGGTGTGCTGTATCTTGGTTAACAGTTGTCAGTGACTGTAGAGAGTCTGAGTGTACCTGGTGTGCTGTATCTTGGTTAACAGTTGTCAGTGACTGTAGAGAGTCTGAGTGTACCTGGATTGCTGTATCTTGGTTAACAGTTGTCAGTGACTGTAGAGTCTGAGTGTACCTGGTGTGCTGTATCTTGGTTAACAGTTGTCAGTGACTGTAGAGTATGAGTGTACCTGGTGTGCTGTTTCTTGGTGAGCTCCAGTAGTCGGTCTCTCTCCACACTAGCAGCCTGAAACAGAGCCTTATACTCCACACACTGAGCCTGGAGTGATGGGATTTTAACACACTCCGGACAGGCCGCTCGCGCTTCTCTGGAATCACACGCAATGCTTTTTACTCATGATGCTCTGTTAGACAGCGCCAGATACTGTAGACCGTGCCAAACTCAGCACAGGACAGAAAGTAGGAAGAAAAAGACTTCCATTGTAAGTAGGGTTGGGTACCGAAACTCGGTGCCAATAGGGAACCGGTGCCGACGTAAACGGTAGTAACCAGACCGAATAAGAACGAAAATTTCGGTGCCTGATTTCGGTGCCTAACTTCATTAGGCACACACGCACACACACAAGGTCTCTCGCTCTCTCTCTCTCCGCCGTGCGTGTGCTACACAGTTTGGAGCACAGTTTCTTCTGTCTCGCATGCGCGCTCTTTCTCGCAAGGTTTGGCTGCATTTCACGTGTAAAATTACGTGTCAGAACGCCCTCTGGGTGTGCAGATAGTCTGAATCCCATATAGAATCAAGCCAATTCATTGGCTGATGGCGCGGGCGCCGCATCGACGCACTTACGTCGTCATACTATGTTGGCGCGCGCGCGCCATCTGCTCCTCAGATTTCTTTGCCGAAAAAGGAAGCTGGTCGGCAGCGCGAGGAGCTTGGCAGCGTCTCGTTCCCTATTGAGAGATATGTTACACCAGTAACCAGAGATGTTCTCTTTCATAGGTTCACTCAACGCTGCGTAGCTAAGTAGGCTGCTGTATCACGTGCCGTTTGAACTGACGCGCTACAGCGATCTGTCACATTTCAAAGAGCCAAAACGTTATTTATTGTGTGAATCTCGTAAAAATATTGACAGAATCTGACAGCTGTGGATTTGTTCCATATCAAAAGTAACCTTCTCTGTCTTGTCTGTCCGTGTCCTCTTTGTCCGCGATTTTTCTGTGTGAAAAGGGTCATTTGCGTGAGTCTCACGGTCAATGCGTGAGAGTTGGCAGCTCTGCCTGCTAGTAATCTCTATTAATTAATCTCCAGTATTATTACATTGTTTGATACAATATTGTTTCATTTGATATTATGTAAATATGAATTTTTATTTTATATTGGTTTTATTATTACCATATGTTACTTGTATTTATATTGTTTAAAGATTTAAGTTAATATTGTGTCCAGTTTGGCCCTGTAAATTAAAGGGTATTATTTTTTGATAAAGTGTGTGCGGTTTCATTTTCTTAAGTACCGATTTAAGAACCGTTTAAGCACCGGAACCGTTTAAAAAATACCGAGTAGGTACTGGAATCGGATAAAACCCAAACGATACCCAACCCTAATTGTAAGCGTACTACTGTAAATGCAATGTAAAATGTGTTTGGGGTGGATTCTTATTCTCCCAAATCAAAAGATCACATGGAATTCCAAAGCTGCCAAAATAATAAATAAATATACAAAGAAATGAAAAAATAAAAATAAATAAATAGAATATTTATACTTTTATATCCTTATTTATGTGTAATTGTATTTTTCCCACAAAACTTTTTTTTTTTCATTTATTTACTTATACATTTATTTGTAGATTTACTAAGATTTACTAAACAAGGCACATTAGTGTGAGAGCTCCATCTCATAAAAGTGCTGGCAGGAGTAGAACGTTAGCATAGAGCCGGTGATAATCAGATAATCTCACACACTCTCTGTTCTCTGTGGCTCAGAAAGGGAAACTACTACAACAAATGCAAATGAAATAAGGTCAGCCGCAAAAATAACTGTCAATGCCTTTTCAGCCCTAGTTTCTCACTGTGTGTCTTTAGTAAATCCTGACAGTAGTTTTCAATGGCAAAAGGTTTGTATAATACAGCTAACAAAAATATATTCTAAGAACTTTTGCAAACGTTTCAATTATGTTATGAAAATATTATTTCAGAATGTTCCCAGAATGTTCAAAATCTCCAGGTTTTTTATGTCATCAAACTTTTTCTCTTGGTTATGCAAACGTTGAGGGAACATTCCATTGTATAATTCTTCAATCATTATTGGAATGTTACTTCGGAATGTTCTCTGAACGTTCTAAAACAAGTAGATACATTTAAAAAACATTAGACAAACGTCCAACTAAAACGTTTCAGAAATGTGTTTTCCATGAATGATATATAAATAAAGTTTTTGTGCTAACCTTAATAAAAGACCAGATTAAACAAACACTCTTTTAATGTTCCTGGAAGAAGGTTTGTTCATAACTTTGAGAGAACGTTAGCTGTCCGCTGGGACGGGCAGTACCTGGCAGAGCTGGACTCCCTGCTGTTCTCCTGTCGTGATGTCAGAGGCCCGATGTTAGGTTGGCCTTTACTCTCCCTCTGCTTCTGCACCAGACACACACAGCAACGTAATACGCATGAGCACGTCGTCAGCGTTTACACAGGTTTGCGTTTTTGAAGTTTGCGCAGAGATAACCTTTTTTCTAAATTTTAAAGGCTTGTACCTTAGAACCTACTTCAAGGTGTGTTCTCGAGCCGCCAGACACTGCTGTTGTGCGGATGAGCGGTTCTAAGGGTTTCTGTTAGAAAGGTGTCGTGTTAGCGGCTCCTAAGTTAATAACTAATGATCTTTGGAAGTAAATCAATCAAAACTAACTTTAGCTGGACAATAACTTTATTCTAGAGCTGCTGTACAGCCAAAACGATCTGTTACTGTAATCTCCTATTATCACTGTAACGCTGCTGTGAAACAGTATATATTGTTAAAAGCGCTGTATAAATGAAGGTGACTTGACTGTTTCCCTAAACCGTATTGTCGCAAATTTAATGAAACTGTTTGATAACGAATTAACGCTGGATGTTTTGATCTAAATTACAGACATGGCATCTAAGGACTATTTTTATTTTATTTTTTCAGTTATTTTGCTTTATTTCCAGATTCAATCATAGACTCGTTTTTACATAGTAGAGCACGTTCACACATGCGCAGTCTTCAAAAACGACGCTTTAAATATCTTGACAAACTAAAAGATGTAAATGACATTTGTATGTATTGTAAATAAAGATACAGATTGTCCTGAATATCAGCTGCTTATTTGGCTCAAGATAAGGATGTATTGAGTCCACATGTCATGCAAACAAGAAACTGCTTCAAACCACAGGAGATCTGTCGCTCCAAACACACAACTCTGCGATGCTGTTAGTGAATATTCATTAGAACTATAGTTTCGGGAAACACAGACTCGTTGAACTATTCTAATAACGACAGAACTTGACCATAGTTGGCTAACGATGCTTCCGGGAAACACCCCATATCAGATGTGTGGTACCTGGAGGGCGAGTTGCTGGATCTCCTGCTCCAGCTCTTTGACCTTGTTCTCCTTCTCCGACACCTTGAGTTTGAGCTGCTGGATGAGGGAGGCGTGTTGCTGGGCCTCGTTGTGCAGCTGCACCCCCAGGCCCTGCTGGGCCTCCTCGCGCTGGTGGCCCCTCTGGCTGAGGTGCCCGAACATGGCCTGCCACTGCGACTGCTGCTTCTGTTGGAGCAGCGAGGTACTCTACATCATCTGCTTCACGTCATTTATCGGCTTAGAAGTGTTCTTACAAAAAAATTAGCAGTAGTTTATGAATTGTGTATTTGAGTAAGATATCATTATTCCATTGTATATGGGAGTGTAATGAGATTCAAGGATTTGGTAAATTGATTGAGGAAATGGCCCTCTTACACCCAAATTGTGTCTATTTTATATTTACCCAGTAAATTTGGAGGTGAATGCAAGAAAGTGCAAACTAATTGATTTTAGTTTGCTTCAGGCCAAGCGTGCTATTGCTTTACTTGAGGACCTTCCCCTAACCAATGGTTTAAAGAAATGAGTTTTACTTTTAACAGGAATTAGTTTGTGCCCAATTGCGAGTGTGTGTGGGTTGTAGAATTGTGCACAATTGTAGTTTCCATTTAATTTTTTTAAGATGTCTGTTTTAATAATGAATTGTATGTTTATGTTGATTGTTGAATTGTTTGTGTTGTTGATTGTATTGAATAAGAGCTTTTTAACCTAAGAACATTTTTATCATCAGTGATAGACAATAAAGTTTTTCTAAATTCTAAATGTCAAAATGTATATTTTATTAGTTTTAGTCTTGTTCTAGATGTCCTGTAATTTGTTTATTATTATTATTATTTCTTTTTTCTATTCATTCATTAGTTTGTTTTATTTGATTGTTTTAATGTTCAAACAAATGGCACTATAAAGTGTATTATAATGTGAGAATGAGTGATCTCACCAGTAATGCGTGGACCAGCTCGTCGTCGTGTCGGCCCTTCTCCAGCAGAGTGCTGATCTGGCTCTTCAGGGCTTTCACTTCTGTGCTCAACACTTTGCTCCTGGCTCTGGAGCCCTCCAGTTTCTTCTTCACATCCGCGTGCTCTTCCAGCAGAACCTCATAGTCCACAGTGAGCTTCTGAAAACACACATCACGATCAGAGTGTGTGTACTGTGCAGAGTGTGAACGGTAGAGATGAGAGAGTTGCACCTCCAGCGCCTCCTTCTTCTCCCGCTCCATGTGACGGATGTGGCTGATGTTCCTGTCGTGTGTCCTCCTCATCTCCTCCTCGAGGCCTGGCTCACTGCTGGGACACGACTGGCTCAGCTGTTGCTCCAGGTCTCGCACCTGCAGTCAATATAAGGTTTGCTTTAGTGTGTAGCTCTTCTCATGTTTTATAATGATATCTCCCCAGTGTACATTATAATATATATCATTAGAAAACATGGCGTTAGTTTTCACTAATCAGTTTTCAGTTATCTGATGATACTCAGCTTTATATCTCTTCCAGGCCTGACGAAACAGACCAATTCACAAAACTTAAAGGAATGCATAGTCGATATAAACAAAATTGGATAGTAGTAATTTCCTACTACTAATATCTGATAAAAAAACAGAGTTTTTAATCATTGGCCCGAAAACCCCAGAATACTTGATGGCTGCTCGGGCAAGTTGTGCTCCGGTCATTCTGGATATTCATTTTCCAGAAAATGCAAGTAAATATAATTGCATTGGACTCAAACTTACTGACTTTGCTCACACAGGGAATAACAACTTCCCCAAAAAGATTTTAATAAGGCTTTTGTTGTTGTTTGTCATCTGTTTTATATGTTATATGGAAATGTATATGTATGTGTTTATGGTTTGTACTTGTTGAGGTTTTTTTTTTTTTACATTGTTCCACTTGTGGTGTTCCCGGTAAAAAGGAATCAGCCTACAAAACACAGCTTATAAATCTCTCATGATGCTATCGCCAAATATTGGATTCAATCTTTTTGTCAGCTTGTTTTCTTGATCAGTTAGCACAGGTTTTGTGTTTCTTCTTGGACCTGATTACCCATAGGCCTCGCTGATCTGAGTTTGAGTGGAAAACCTCGAGCTTATTCACTTCAGAAGATCATCGAAGCCTGTGATCCACCAGCTCTGAGAAGCAACACAAACCCTCTGCTAACTGAACACACATCAGGTGAAGGGCTGAGGTGTGTGACACAGGAGTTATAAATGATGGACTCACTCTGTTGTGCAGGACGAGGATCTGCTGAGATCGGCCTCTCCATCCTCCTGGGTTACACAGAACCTGCTGAATACTGACGTCCTCTCCCACCTCACAGCTCAACACCTGCCAACACACACTCGCATGTGACGGAAGTGAATCAATCAAACCTAACTTCAATAACTTTATTCTAGAGCTGCTGTACAGCCAAAACAATCTGTTACTGGAATCTCCTATTATCACTGTAAAGCTGCTTTGAAACAGTCTATATTGTTAAAAGCGAGTCATGTTGCTCTCTCTAACTCACTCACTCACACACACACACACACACACCTTGTGAGCCATTCTGAGCTCCTGCTTGCAGGTCTGGATCTGGTTGCGGTATTCAGCCATTTTGAGTTGTGCTGCAGACAGTTTCTCCTGAAGGGATTTCACTACCGGGCTGTTCTGCACAACATCACACCGGGAGTAAAGTCATGTAAAAGAGTGACCAGCAGTGTCTAATCATGTGCCGAATGATGTCATGACACAACATTACCTCCAGATAGTCGTTCACAGCCCTTGAAGTCTGAGTTTTGTTGGCCGTCTTTGCAGGATTCAGTAACAGTGTGGCCTGAAGCTACAGTAATAAGACTGGATGAGGATGAACTGACCAAAACAACTTTCCAGTTAACGGTTCTGTTTCTTCTTTACCTCTTTCTCCAGTGCTTTGACCCGGTTGTTTGCTTGTTTAGTTTTGGTCTTCTCTCGCTCTATTTCAGCTGCTAATTCGCGATTCTTTTTTGACACTTCCACAATTTTGGTTGCCGCTGCATCTCCTGCCAAACCAGCAGTTCCTTGAGGAAAACAGGTGTATTATACCAGACAGATATTCAACACTGTTTGGGCACTTACTGCGCGAAAGACATGACAAGAAACATTTCACAAAATACATTTAGTTACACACACTGACTGCTGTTCAAAGATTGTGGGTCAGTCAGGAAATTAATACTTTTATTCATCAAGGATTAGGTTTATTTTTATATTTATTAGGTTTATATGGAAGCTTGTTTCCACAATTCCACAATAGTTTTTCAACTAATATTCAATTTTATTATATTTCAGCTTTATTTCAATTAACAGAAATGTTGAAATACTTTTAGTTAATGATAATTAACCTATGGAAGCTAGTTGCAGCCACAGAATAAAAAATCAAAAAGGTAATTGCGACTTTTTATCTCAGAATTGCGTGATATAAAGTCGCTTAAAGTATGTTATAAAGTCAGAATTGTGAGATATAAACAGGTTTATTTCTCGCAGTTGCAAGTCACAATAGTGAGATCGCAATTATCTTTTAAATCTATAAATTTAAATGTATTTTTTAAAATGTTTTACTCTGTGGCGGAAACAAGCTTCCATGGGTTTATTATCAGTAACTAAAACTATTTCAACATTTCTGTTAATTGAAATAAAGCTGAAATAGAATAACATTTAAAAATTAGTTGAAAACTTAAACTAAAAAAAAATTAGAAATGTTGCCTCGGCAATAAACTGAAATAAATAAAACTAAAATTAAACTAAAACTAAAACTGAAATACAAATAAATTAAACCTAAATAACAATATTATAAAAAATAATAAAATGACAAAAGCACATAAAGAAATGACTTAAAATTAAAATAAAATTAACATGAAAACTAAAAGCCAATAAAAAAAATAAAAAACTGAAATAACTGTCAAGAATGCATTAAACTGATCAAAAGTGACAGTAAATACATTTATAACCTTACTAAAGATTAATATTCAAAATAAATGCTGTTCTTTTGAACTTTCTATTCATCAAAAAATCCTGAAAAATAAAATGTATCCATGAAACTGTTTCCAACACTGATAATAATCATAAAATGTTTCATTAGATCATCATATTAGAGTGATTTCTGAAGGATCATGTGACACTGAAGACTGGAGTAATGATGCTGGACATTCACAGGAATAAATTACACTTGACTATATATTCACATAGAGAACAGCTGATTTACATTATAATAATATTTCACTGTTTTACTGTATTTTTGTGTGAGCAGAGGAGACTATTTGCCCATTTCTCATATAGTTCGATAAGTGTGACGTACGTGATGTGTGTTAAGGCCACAGTGTGTGTCCCAGCCGGACTGTACCTGCGAGAGCCAGCCGCTCCTCCTCTCTCTTCTTCTTCAGGTGTTGGAGCTCGAAGTCTCTCTCACTCAGCAGTTTGTGGAGCCGGCCGTTCTCGTCTCTCAGCTCCCTCAGACGATCATGCAGCTGCTGGGTTTCCTCCTGGATCACTCTGAACACATACACTCACTCCTCAATATTAATAACACGTGAGCGTGTGGTGGAGTCGTGACACCACCCAGACTGGGTTTATTTTAAAGTTCAATGGTTCACTGCTAGTGTCTATGTGGTTTTTAAAATACTTCTAGACACATTTGTATAATAAAAAAAGGTCTAGTTAATAGTCTATTATTGGCATGATTAACCAAGCTATCCATAAACAAGCCCTACAATTTAATAAAATAACACATATTATAAAGACACTTGATATTTAATGGTATCAGACGATTTCTTAATTGCAGTTAATATTGCATCTTCAATAAACGTTTGCAGTTGGTTCGAAGGTTGTCATGGTGTGGCGTTTCCAGCGCTTCCAAACACTGAATCATTTAATGAATCAATTCTTTCAATTGATTCAAAGTTTCGAAAAGATCAGTTTCTCCCATCACTGCAACTAGTGTTTGAGGGCGGGGCAAAGTAAACTGGCAGCCAATGAAAACCATAGGTGTGCATTATGCAAATTAGACACAAACCTATGTAGATTTAAGCAGGAAGTGAGACTGGACTTACTGAAGACTCGTTTCAGTTCACAATCACTTCTTTCTTTTGTAGATGAATCTTTATTTATCTGCACTTTGAGCTCTGAAACTTTGCGGACGTTTTACATCCACAGACAGCTTTATCACACACTACATGAAAGGTATGCTCACACTTTAGATTAGGCTCCAATTCTAACTATTAACTACGACTTTTGCCTCAATAAACTCCTAATTACTGCTTATTAATAGTTAGCAAGGTAGTTGTTAAGTTTAGGAATTGGGTGATTAGGAAATGTAGAATATGTTCATGCAGAATAAGGCATTAATATGTGTTTTATAAGTACTAATAAACAGACAATATCCTCGTAATATGCATGCTAATAACTAATGAGAAACTAGTTAATAGTGAGAATTGGACCCTAAACTAAAGTGTGACTGAAAGGTAATATCTGACAAAGCATAGTGAAGGGAAGTATGTCAACTAAAGTGAGATCTTGCTTTGAAAAGATGTGGAATAAAACCAAACAAACAAACGGTTGTAGGTTCCCTAAGTAGGGCTCAGTTACCGATGATTAATCGCCTCAGGTCTGAGTCCTGTCACTGTGATGTAGTTCTGGTACTGATATAGATGTGAGCGTGTCAGTCACCTGGCCTTGAACCGCTCCTCCTCCTCCTCCTCTTCCTCCTGCTGTGTGGTGAGGCTGATGTGGTCCAGGCCGCTGTGAGGAAGAGGAGGAGGAGCCCTGGATCTGCTCTTCTTCATCTGCTGTCTCCTGTGCTCCTGCTGCTCCTGAAGAGCCTGAAACTGAAGCCTGAGCTGCTGCTTTATCTCCTCCCCGTCAGCGTCCATCACTGAGAGAAGATCAGAGACACACACACACACACTAATGCAGTTACAGAGGACACACACCTGCTTCAGACACACATCTCAACATGACAGAAGTGGCTCTTACTCATCTATGTCCGGTAGTTGTATATTTCTATTTCGTTTTTAATATTATGTTTAACATTTTCAGTTTAACATAACTCTGTTTGTCCCTATTTACAGGTCACACAGCAAGCTTTGTGCGCCTTTCTGAACTAGTTTATAGCTGTTATGCTAACACTTTACAATAAGGTTCATTAGTCAACATGAACTAAGAATGAACAATATTTCTACAGCATTTATTAATCTTAGTTAATATTCATTTCAACATTTACTAATACATTATTAAAGTCAAAGGTTGTATTTGTTAGCATTAGATAATGCACTGTGAACTAACATGAACAAACAATAAACAGCTGGATTTATATTAACAAACATTAACAAAGATTAATAAATACTGTAAATAATGTATTGCTCATTGTACGTTCATGTTAGTAAATACATTAACGTAACTAATGTTAACTATTGTAAAGTGTAACCTTTTTATTGATGTATTATTTCGTTTTTAGTATTATGTTTACTTTGTGTTAATGTTTTCTAATCTGAAACCACTGTAAAGCACGGTGACCTGTATTGTGAAATAAAATGCAAGTAAAACAATATTTATTATTTTTTTATCATTAATACCACTATCAGCTCCCTTGAATATGTAGAATATTAGAGCAAGATCATCGATTATTTGAGACAAATGAAGGTTTAATCGTTATCATACAAACTCTTAACTAGCTGCAGAGATGATTCAACACGCAGTCAGTTTAAGACTTACCGGACGAATTTAGAAAGATTTCCGTCAACCTAGTTAAGATTTGGGTTTGGAATTGATATGGTTTTTAAGTCAATTTATGAAGATAGAGTAACAGATCCTGAAGGATTCGCGAGGCGCTTCCCGTCCGTTTGTTTACGCGACCGTCTCCATGGTAACGCGTCGCCAGGAGGACGCGCGCGCAGAGATGGGTTTTGTTTGAGATCCTCCGGAGAGTCACTGCACATCCGTCAAGAAGAGACATAATAAACATTGGTATTTTAATTTATTATGTCTATGGTTCTCGTGACCGGTTTCGCCAGGATAAGTCGGATATTAACGGGGAAGAACGAGCTCGGAGCGGCACGAGGACAGAGCGCATATGATCTCTGCTAGAAACTGCAGTGCACAATAACATCACAGATCACATATAAGTAACCTATTCAAACATTACCTTAAATTCATTTATATAATATATTGATTATTGACGCTTGTATTTGTGTAAAAAATGAGTATGGATATGTATAACCCTCTGGTAACCTACTCTTCATGTGTCGGTCAAAAATGACCGATTTTGTTTTATTTATTATTATTTCTTATTTAGTTCGATAATGTTCAATCTATTTAATATTTTTTTTTATTTTTAGGGAATTTTATGGTACGTACCATATTATATGTATGCAGTAGTTATAATCCATTTCTTCACTTTTTTAATAGATTTTGTTTTCAACATAAACTCATAAATCTTGAATGCTTTGGAGCAACATACTGAAGTTTGGTCTCTTGGCAGATTATTGATGAAGGGAAAAATGTGAACTTTGTCAATTTTACATTTTTATTTGAAAAATGTATTTTCCAAAACACGTTTAGTCTAAAACTGTGAGAAAATCAAAGGCTTAAAAAGTTGTGTTTGAAATTTTTTCGGTCATTTTTTGAAAAAAAATAACTTACAAAATGATCGACCTATATCCATTTTACCTACTTTTTCCAAGGTACTTGAGAGGGTTGTGTACAACAGACTTAGCGGTTACCTGGATAAAATGAACATACTCATCCCATATCAATATGGCTTTAGGAAAAAGAGCTCTACCTGTTTGGCAATTCTGGATCTCATTGAATAAATCAATGACGCTATAGATAATGGTGAGATTGGTATTGGTGTATTTCTAGATTTATCAAAAGCCTTCGACACCATTGATTTAGAAATTCTAATTGGGAAATTGCAACACTATGGTATCAGAGGGAAGGCACTCTGCTGGTTCAAAAGTTACCTAACTGATATGGAGCAATTTGTCCAAATAAACAATAGTTATTCAGAATGCACAGATATCGTTTGTGGAGTCCCCCAGGGCTCCATATTAGGTCCACTTCTTTTTATTTTGTATGTAAACGACATTATAAGTTCATCAAATATTTTTCATCAGGTTATCTTTGCAGATGACACTAATCTTTTTTTATCACATAAAAATCCAGATATTTTACAGAAGCTTGTTAATGAGCAATTAGTTAAAGTAGATAGTTGGTTTAAATGTAACAAATTATCAGTAAATGTATTATAACCAAATTTATTATATTTCGTTCAAATAGCAGCCGGACAAACATTGAAAGGATACTAATCAAAATACATAACAAAGTAATTGAAAGAGTAGAGAACATCAAATTCCTAGGAATTTATTTAGATGAGTCCTTAAACTTTAAACAACATATAGAATGTTTAACAAAAGAATTGTCAAAATTGGTCTGTTCTATAAATTAAGATGATCTTCCTTTTAATGCTCTTCTAACATTGTACCGGTCTCTTTTTGAATCACATCTAAATTATTGTAATATGGTGTAACACGTATCCAAGCTATCTTGAAAAATTGCAGATCTTACAGAAGAAAGTTATACGTGTAATATCATGGGCAAATTATGATGCTCCCTCTGGTCCGCTTTTTTATAGGTATAAGCTTTTGAAGCTCGCTGAGTGCAACAGTTTTCAGAATGCTTGTATTATGTATAACGTAGTTTATAAATTGCATCCAAAACTATTCATGACCATAACACTAGAAGGAGAACTTCCACTAAGTGAAACTCGCTTCCCATTCATTTCCAATACGCTCATTGTTCATGCGAACAATTCAAGGACCATTTAACCTTTTCAAATCATGTCCATATATTTTTTTTGTGTTCACACAGCAAGTGCCAAATCCTTCACCAAGTTCTTTATAAAATGGCAATAAAAAAAGTAGACTATAAGCCAAACATTTTTTCTATATCTCTTTTGAAGCTCTGTATCTGTTCTGAAGGTTATAAGAACTTATGAAGGGATCATTGTTGAATGTTTGGTGTCTAAACAACTAGACATTTGACGAGATATTGCACTGCAACATTTTGCATAGTTCCCTGCTGTTGTAAAGATAATAATATGCCGAAAGCCATTTAAATTAAATAACTGATCCATATAGCCTACTGAATATAACGCCATACATTTTTTTCACCAATATTTAAAGGGGTCATATAATGGTACATGCACTTTTTCAAGTTGATTGTACTGAAATGTGTGTTGGCAGTGCCTGTACACAACCATCATATAATGATAAAAATCCATCCAGTGGTTTTGTTTTAATCTCCTTATATGTTTTCCCCTGCCTCAAATCAAGCCGTTCGACCGTGTGACGTCACACGCTCGGAAGCCCCTCCCCCGATTGTTGATTGATAGGCGCGTTTCAACACAGACCCGCCCTCGCTCGTGAGAGCTGTCAATCATAGTCTGCGCGGACCGGCGCGCTCATTGTTGATATGCTGGAGCTGTCTATGAGCAGAATGGCGTCTAAGCGATTGTGGTGTTCTGTTCTTGGGTGTAATAACGAACACAGTCATTTTAATGTTCCTAAATCCGAACCGCTGAAGACGCAGTGGCTGAGTTTGTTTTCGAAGGGAATATTCCCCACGAGCAACGTCAATGCGTTCATGTTTGCGCGAATCATTTCACACCAGACTGCTTTATAAACGAGGATCAGTAAGTTATAAAGCTGGTTTTGCTAAGCAGCTGCTCCTGAATAAAGAATCGGTACCAGATATTCGTGTTCCTGCTGAACCTCTAGAACAACTGAAGTGAGTGTAACGTTTTATTAAACTTTATATTAATATTTATATCTTTGCAAATCGCTTCACGATGAATGAGTCTAAGGTTTACACTCAGGGTACATTACTGCATGTTTTCTATGTACGACGTTCTCCATATAATTCATAATCCCACGTTTATAATGAACAACACGTTATGGTATTGTGTTACAAACGGTGTATGCGCAGAACAGAGAGGCGGAGTCAGCACAGCTCATTATCATTTAAAGGCATATGCACTGAAACGGCGTGCTGAAAACAGAGCTGTTTTTGACCAGGTAAAATAAGTGTTTTCTTACAATACTAATGAGAATTTTTAATTAAAGTATATTACAAACTTTTAATTTAGACCCTAAAGAATCATATTAGCTTGTACAAAAATGTCATTATATGACCCCTTTAAGAAAAAAAAAAATAGTTTATACAAGATATCCATTTATAGTAGCCGACCTGCTGAGAAAAAGGTGATGAAATTCAAATAGTTTCACTGTCTGTGATATTATACTTGCTACTAAGAAAACACCATCAAAGTTTGAGAACGTATGGGTGAGGATAAAGGTCTCCGTCTGGACCTGGATCTGTCTAAAGTTAACCTTACATGTATTCTGTAATGTTACATTATCCAAAAAAGTTGAGTCCACCGTTGTCATGTGGTTTGCTAATGTCTCCATGAATGTGTTCAGCCTCTGCTGGTCCATCATACTGGTGGTTCACGACCGGCGCTCGAACCCACAGTGTTGCTGGCACTAACCAGAGCACTAACACTACTGGAGCAGTGTGGGCCCACAGTGCAGAGAATCACAGGACTCGAGGAAAACAAATCATCTTTAATGTCCTTCTTGAATAAACACACACACAAAAATTCAAAAGCAGGGCTGAAGTCAAGTCACTCTTTATTTATATAGCGCTTTTTACAATACAGATTGTTTCAAAGCAGCTTAACAGTGATATGATAGCGTCATATCCAGCTTAAGTTCAGTGATGGTACATTTCTGTTGTAAAAAAGTTACTAATTTAGTTCATTTATATATAGCTGCTCTGGAGAAACCGTGATGTCATCGTCCAGCTCAGTTCAGTTTTCATATAATGGTGTCAATGCAGGAAGATCAATACCGGTAATATTGCTGAATATTAAATGTCCCCAACTAAGCAAGACAAAAGCCAAAGGGGCAAAACTCCATCAGGGACAGAATGGAGAAATAAACCTTGGGAGAACCCAGACTCAGTCGCTCAGTTCTCCCCTGAAGTCAAGAAGGTGCAAATCCACAATGACTTAACGCTGGAAAAAAGTCCAATAACATAAAGCAAAGTTCCCAAAACTCAAAAGATCTGGGTAAAAAGTATCTCAAGATCAGCCAAACAGGCACACACAATCGATCCTACTTCAAGACTGAGCATACAAACAAATGCTGGTCTTATATATACAACCACACACACTCTAGGGTGCTTTCACATCTGTAGTTCGGTTCATTTGGTCCAGACTAAGGGCGAAAAATTATACTTTGTCTCATTTTAAGGCGTTTTGGTCCCTTTTCACACACACTGATTGCTCTGGTCCGAATCAGTTGATGAAACGAACATTTAATGGAGAACCGCTTGTTTTCTGTAGCTTCTGTAAGACTGTTCACCGCTGCTTAGGAAAATTAACCATGGTTTTGTAATCGATTACTGTTTGTATTGCCATAGTTTCCCGACTAATGTCACGATTAAATGGTGGATAACATCGTATCTATAATGTATAATAAAATTACAAAAAACATACCAATGTGAAAGCCGTGCTTGTAAAGTCTGAATGAAATCCGTTCTGGACGATCCTCTTGTTCGTAAACATTGTCAGGGTCTGAATCAGGCGCGAAATGGTCTGAAATTGACACATTCTTATAAATATTTACCCTAGAGAAGAACTCAGTGTACTGTTACAACCATATAACATCATCAGGGGAAAAACTAATATATTATCCAGGGAATAACATAAAACAAATGAACAAGGTTTCAAGCATTTCTTCTTTTAGAATCTCAATTACTAAAATTAAAATTATTATTGTTTTTGAGTATTAAGTGTGAAGAAAATACTGTCAGAGTTGCTCATTAATCTTAAATAACAGTCTCTCTAGTACAATACCAATAGCATCCCAATTTCTACAAAATAAAGATTTGTTAATCTTTTTTTATTGAGGAATCCAACAATATATTGTATAACTCTCATGATTCCAATATGTATTTGTATAAAACTAAGAAGAAGAAGGGAAAGCTAAATGAAAACAGCCATATAAACTGCACAGATAATCCCTCCCTAGAGATGAAGTCCTGCACACTAATGAGGCGGCCGATGCTCAAACTGTGCTATTGCTATCAAGATAATAGAGGAGAGGAAACCAGATCTAATCGAAATGATCCAATCTGTATCTTAACCGTTTCTTCCAACCAAAGTTTACCAGCTGATATTTCTGTCTTTATCCAGAACCTTAGAATGAGCTTCTTTGCAGACACAAGTCCACAGGACAGCGACGGTCGTTGGCATTTTAAAGTGAAGTGAGTTTATCCGAGATTGCCAATAATATCATCAGATATGGATCAGGCTCCGATACACTGTAAAATATGATAGAATTTCAAATATATCAGTCCAGAATGGAATTAACTTAGAATAGAGATAATAAGTGTGCAACAGAGCGGCCTCATCAATCTGACATGCATCACAAACCAGGGAAACATCTGGAGAAACACTGTGTGGCTATTGTTTTACCATCGCGAGGACAAATAAATCTTAAATTAACAGAATATCTATAAACTATTACTATGTATGAATTAGTAATTGTATACCCTCTGTATAAATTGAATTCTTGGATAACAGTGAGTTATACAGTAGAGATGTAATGTGACTGATCCCACTTCCAAGCCTCGAGAGATCATCAGACGTAAGATGTTCTCTGCGTGAGAACATGATGTGTGGCGTGAGTGTGTGAGAGTGTGTGAAGAGTCTCACGCTGAAGGCCTGTGATTATAAACGTGTTTGTTGAGACGCGGTCCTTCAGAAGAGATGTTGAACTGACCCGAGTCTCTGAGGACATCACTAACCCCAAGGAGACGCTTCTGCCTCGCTCACTTGTTGTCTTGTGACATGAATCTGCTTAAATGTAATATACAGATGGCAGAGAATGATTGGACATTACCTTGCAGTTGCTGGGTGTGACCGGCTGTTCCAGGAGATCTTAAACCATGATGAAAGACACATAATACAATTAGGCAATATCTGTGAGAACATTGTGTGCTTCAATGAAAGCAGCGCATTAATACAGAACTGACTGGAAATTACACTGTTTTATTGCACACTTTCCAGCCAATCAGAGTAGAGTATTCAGACAGATGATGTATAAACCTGGTATATCTCAGAATTATGTGATATAAAGTCACAACTGTGTTATAAATTCAGAATTGCATGATATAAAGTCGCTTAAAGTCAGAATTGTGTGATAAAGTCGCTTAAAGTCAGAATTGCGTGATATAAAGTCAGAATTGCGTGATATAAAGTCGCATAAAGTCAGAATTGAGTGATATAAAGTCGCTTAAAGTTAGAATTGTGTGATATAAAGTCAGAATTGCGTGATATAAAGTCGCATAAAGTTAGAATTGTGTGATATAAAGTCACAAAGTCAGAATTGCGTGATATAAAGTCAGAATTGCGTGATATAAAGTCGCATAAAGTCAGAATTGAGTGATATAAAGTCAGAATTGCGTGATATAAAGTCAGAATTGCGTGATATAAAGTCGCATAAAGTCAGAATTGAGTGATATAAAGTCAGAATTGCGTGATATAAAGTCGCTTAAAGTCAGAATTGTGTGATATAAAGTCACAAAGTCAGAATTGCATGATATAAAGTCGCTTAAAGTCAGAATTGTGTGATAAAGTCGCTTAAAGTCAGAATTGCGTGATATAAAGTCAGAATTGCGTGATATAAAGTCGCTTAAAGTCAGAATTGAGTGATATAAAGTCGCATAAAGTTAGAATTGTGTGATATAAAGTCACAAAGTCAGAATTGCGTGATATAAAGTCGCTTAAAGTTAGAATTGTGTGATATAAAGTCACAAAGTCAGAATTGCGTGATATAAAGTCAGAATTGCGTGATATAAAGTCGCATAAAGTCAGAATTGAGTGATATAAAGTCAGAATTGCGTGATATAAAGTCGCTTAAAGTCAGAATTGCGTGATATAAAGTCAGAATTGCGTGATATAAAGTCGCATAAAGTTAGAATTGTGTGATATAAAGTCACAAAGTCAGAATTGCGTGATATAAAGTCAGAATTGCGTGATATAAAGTCGCATAAAGTTAGAATTGTGTGATATAAAGTCACAAAGTCAGAATTGCGTGATATAAAGTCGCTTAAAGTTAGAATTGTGTGATATAAAGTCACAAAGTCAGAATTGCGTGATATAAAGTCAGAATTGCGTGATATAAAGTCGCATAAAGTCAGAATTGAGTGATATAAAGTCAGAATTGCGTGATATAAAGTCGCTTAAAGTTAGAATTGCGTGATATAAAGTCGCTTAAAGTTAGAATTGCGTGATATAAAGTCGCTTAAAGTTAGAATTGTGTGATATAAAGTCGCTTAAAGTTAGAATTGTGTGATATAAAGTCACATAAAGTCAGAATTGCGTGATATAAAGTCAGAATTGCGTGATATAAAGTCGCATAAAGTCAGAATTGAGTGATATAAAGTCAGAATTGCGTGATATAAAGTCAGAATTGCGTGATATAGTCAGAATTGCGTGATATAAAGTCAGAATTGCGTGATGTAAAGTCGCATAAAGTCAGAATTGTGAGATATAAAGTCAGAATTGCGAGATATAAAGTCAGAATTGCGAGATATAAAGTCAGAATTGCAAGATATAAAGTCAGAATTGCGAGATACTGTATAAAGTCAGAATTACGCGATATAAAGTCAGAATTGCGTGATATAAAGTCAGAATTGCGTGATATAAAGTCAGAATTGCGTGATATAAAGTCAGAATTGTGTGACAAAGTCAGAATTGCGAGATATAAAGTCAGAATTGAGTGATATAAAGTCAGAATTGCGTGATATAAAGTCAGAATTGCGTGATATAGTCAGAATTGCGTGATATAAAGTCAGAATTGCGTGATATAAAGTCAGAATTGCGTGATATTAAGTCAGAATTGCGATCTTAATTGTGTAGGACTACAGATGGAAATTAGCATTGTGCTAAATCTGGTGCAGCCATCTTTTTAATGTAACTGCACATTGTCCTGATATAAATAAAATAAACAAACAAACAAGAATTGTGAGATATAAAGTCAGAATTGCGTGATATAAAGTCGCATAAAGTCAGAATTGAGTGATATAAAGTCAGAATTGCGTGATATAGTCAGAATTGCGTGATATAAAGTCAGAATTGCGAGATATAAAGTCAGAATTGCGAGATATAAAGTCAGAATTGCGAGATACTGTATAAAGTCAGAATTACGTGATATAAAGTCAGAATTGCGTGATATAAAGTCAGAATTGCGTGATATAAAGTCAGAATTGCGTGATATAAAGTCAGAATTGTGTGACAAAGTCAGAATTGCGAGATATAAAGTCAGAATTGAGTGATATAAAGTTAGAATTGCGTGATATAAAGTCAGAATTGCGTGATATAGTCAGAATTGCGTGATATAAAGTCAGAATTGCGTGATATAAAGTCAGAATTGCGTGATATAAAGTCAGAATTGCGTGATATTAAGTCAGAATTGCGATCTTAATTGTGTAGGACTATAGATGGAAATTAGCATTGTGCTAAATCTGGTGCAGCCATCTTTTTAATGTAACTGCACATTGTCCTGATATAAATAAAATAAACAAACAAACAAGAATTGTGAGATATAAAGTCAGAATTGCGTGATATAAAGTCGCATAAAGTCAGAATTGAGTGATATAAAGTCAGAATTGCGTGATATAGTCAGAATTGCGTGATATAAAGTCAGAATTGCGAGATATCAAGTCAGAATTGCGAGATATAAAGTCAGAATTGCGAGATACTGTATAAAGTCAGAATTACGTGATATAAAGTCAGAATTGCGTGATATAAAGTCAGAATTGCGTGATATACAGTCAGAATTGCGTGATATAAAGTCAGAATTGCGTGATATAAAGTCAGAATTGCGTGATATAAAGTCAGAATTGAGTGATATAAAGTTAGAATTGCGTGATATAAAGTCAGAATTGCGTGATATAGTCAGAATTGCGTGATATAAAGTCAGAATTGCGTGATATAAAGTCAGAATTGCGTGATATAAAGTCAGAATTGCGTGATATTAAGTCAGAATTGCGATCTTAATTGTGTAGGACTATAGATGGAAATTAGCATTGTGCTAAATCTGGTGCAGCCATCTTTTTAATGTAACTGCACATTGTCCTGATATAAATAAAATAAACAAACAAACAAGAATTGTGAGATATAAAGTCAGAATTGCGTGATATAAAGTCGCATAAAGTCAGAATTGAGTGATATAAAGTCAGAATTGCGTGATATAGTCAGAATTGCGTGATATAAAGTCAGAATTGCGAGATATCAAGTCAGAATTGCGAGATATAAAGTCAGAATTGCGAGATACTGTATAAAGTCAGAATTACGTGATATAAAGTCAGAATTGCGTGATATAAAGTCAGAATTGCGTGATATACAGTCAGAATTGCGTGATATAAAGTCAGAATTGCGTGATATAAAGTCAGAATTGCGTGATATAAAGTCAGAATTGTGTGACAAAGTCAGAATTGCGAGATATAAAGTCGCTTAAAGTTAGAATTGCGTGATATAAAGTCGCTTAAAGTTAGAATTGCGTGATATAAAGTCCCTTAAAGTTAGAATTGCGTGATATAAAGTCGCTTAAAGTTAGAATTGCGTGATATAAAGTCGCTTAAAGTTAGAATTGTGTGATATAAAGTCACATAAAGTCAGAATTGCGTGATATAAAGTCAGAATTGCGTGATATAAAGTCGCATAAAGTCAGAATTGAGTGATATAAAGTCAGAATTGCGTGATATAAAGTCAGAATTGCGTGATATAGTCAGAATTGCGTGATATAAAGTCAGAATTGCGTGATGTAAAGTCGCATAAAGTCAGAATTGTGAGATATAAAGTCAGAATTGCGAGATATAAAGTCAGAATTGCGAGATATAAAGTCAGAATTGCAAGATATAAAGTCAGAATTGCGAGATACTGTATAAAGTCAGAATTACGTGATATAAAGTCAGAATTGCGTGATATAAAGTCAGAATTGCGTGATATAAAGTCAGAATTGCGTGATATAAAGTCAGAATTGTGTGACAAAGTCAGAATTGTGAGATATAAAGTCAGAATTGCGTGATATAAAGTCGCATAAAGTCAGAATTGAGTGATATAAAGTCAGAATTGCGTGATATAGTCAGAATTGCGTGATATAAAGTCAGAATTGCGAGATATAAAGTCAGAATTGCGAGATATAAAGTCAGAATTGCGTGATATAAAGTCAGAATTGCGAGATATAAAGTCAGAATTGCGTGATATAAAGTCAGAATTGCGAGATATAAAGTCAGAATTGCGAGATATAAAGTCAGAATTGCGAGATACTGTATAAAGTCAGAATTACGTGATATAAAGTCAGAATTGCGTGATATAAAGTCAGAATTGCGTGATATAAAGTCAGAATTGCGTGATATAAAGTCAGAATTGTGTGACAAAGTCAGAATTGCGAGATATAAAGTCAGAATTGAGTGATATAAAGTCAGAATTGCGTGATATAAAGTCAGAATTGTGTGACAAAGTCAGAATTGCGTGATATAAAGTCAGAATTGAGTGATATAAAGTCAGAATTGCGAGATATAAAGTCAGAATTGCGAGATACTGTATAAAGTCAGAATTACGTGATATAAAGTCAGAACTGCGTGATATAAAGTCAGAATTGCGTGATATAAAGTCAGAATTGTGTGACAAAGTCAGAATTGCGAGATATAAAGTCAGAATTGAGTGATATAAAGTCAGAATTGCGTGATATAAAGTCAGAATTGCGTGATATAGTCAGAATTGCGAGATATTAAGTCATAATTGCGATTTTAATTGTGTAGGACTATAGATGGAAATTAGCATTGTGCTAAATCTGGTGCAGCCATCTTTTTAATGTAACTGCACATTGTCCTGATATAAATAAAATAAACAAACAAGAATTGTGAGATATAAAGTCAGAATTGCGAGATATAAAGTCAGAATTGCGTGATATAAAGTCAGAATTGCGAGATATAAAGTCAGAATTGCGTGATATAAAGTCAGAATTGCGTGATATAAAGTCAGAATTGCGAGAAATAAAGTCAGAATTGCGTGATATAAAGTCAGAATTGCGAGATATAAAGTCAGAATTGCGTGATATAAAGTCAGAATTGCGAGATATAAAGTCAGAATTGCGAGATATAAAGTCAGAATTGCGAGATATAAAGTCAGAATTGCGAGATATAAAGTCAGAATTGCGTGATATAAAGTCAGAATTGCGAGATATAAAGTCAGAATTGCGTGATATAAAGTCAGAATTGCGAGATATAAAGTCAGAATTGCGAGATATAAAGTCAGAATTGCGAGATATAAAGTCAGAATTGCGATCTTAATTGTGTAGGACTACAGATGGAAATTAGCATTGTGCTAAATCTGGTGCAGCCATCTTTTTAATGTAACTGCACATTGTCCTGATATAAATAAAATAAACAAACAAACAAGAATTGTGAGATATAAAGTCAGAATTGCGTGATATAAAGTCGCTTAAAGCCAGAATTGTGTGATATAAAGTCAGAATTGTGAGATCTAATCTTGCAATTGACTTTTTTTTCATAATTTCATGTTTATATCAGAATTGTGTGGTATAAAGTCACAATTGCGAGATAAAAATGCACAATTATCTTTTAAAATGTTTTATTCTGTGGTGGAAACAAGCTTCCACACAGATCTCAGATGAGAGTGAAATAAACAGGAGTCTTTATTGAATTACAATGTTTTTTTATTGGCAAAGATAAACAGAACTGCAGCTGAGAGCCTCAAAATATATATGTCACTCTAAAAGTATAATATTGTGAATTTCATTTGAAATATGAAACAAAAGGTGCCATAGTTATTTCAATCAATCAATCTACAAAAGAACACGCGACTCTTCCACACACACACACACACACACACACACACACACACACACACACACACACACACACACACACACACACACACACACACAACTCATTCCTCAGTGGTGAAGTCTTTCAGTTTTGTGTTCTGTGCGTTATACATTTCACAAATATAACTAGAATGATGGTTTGTTACGGTTGTTGTCCTGGAATTTCTTTAGTCTACTTAAATTACACAAATCTCAAAAGATAAGGTACAAAGGTCTTCATGCCACATCAACATAAAAGCAGCAGAAATCCTCCCAAATACAGTGAAACACAGCCATTATACGCCGCTCATCAGTTTGTTTCTGATATCATAATACATAAATAGTAGTTGGCAGATACAAAAATACCCACTATTCCCCCCTACAACGTTTCTCAAACAAGCCAGGCAACAAAATGGACACACCAACCTCTTTACAGAGGTTTATCAAATGTTTAAATAGGAAACTGTAATTATTCTTTTTTTTAAAAGTCCTAAATGATGTGTGCAATAAATACAAGCGACACCGTAATACGGGGCGGTATTAGGGATATCGAGCGCGCTCCTCTTCACTTCTCCTGCGCCTTCTGCTCCAGGGCTTTCTGTGCTTCAGCCGGCTGGAGGACGTACTCCTTGTACATGGAGTAGACCACTCCTGCAACACACACACACACACACACACACACACACAGGTCAGGGTTGAGCGCAGGGTTACGGGTGAGGAGGCTTGAGGACTGTGTTTTACCCAGAGTCATGGCTCCCACCACGAAGCCCTGCGCTGCCACACGCATGTGGATCAGGTGCACCGACATCTTCGTCTCTCCTCGGCTCTTCATCTTCATCAGCCTGTACGCCACGATGGCGAAGAACCCCAGCATGCCTGAACACAAGTAAGTGTGTTCTTGTGTAAGTGTTCTTCAGCCTGTTGATTTCTGTTCATGATATTCAGCTACAACTCAATGTTTAGCAATAAGACTAAGAATAAATGTGACGGTTTTTTTTACCTTATTGGAATCAAAATTAGGAATCGATAAGTAGAAACAATCAGAATAGTTAATATTCAAGCGATACCCAACCCTTGACTTAAAACGGGCCTCACACACACCAGGGGCAGAGATAATGTGAAATAAAGAGATTGTAACAATACTTATGGGTAAAGAGATATAATGCGTTTATTAATAGACTATTATTAAGAGTGAAATATGAGGGAGGAGAGTTTACCTGCAGGGACAAACGGGTTCTCTTTGGCTTTTCTCATGAACTTGGACTCATTGTCTTCATACTCGACGGCGGTCATCTTGGCTAAAGGCAAACACAACAACACAAGATTAGATGTCATTAATCAAAGGCCATTCTCTGACACTTTACTGCAGACGAGTGCAATTAAAACAGTACATAAATGAAACAAAAAAATATAAATTGATACATATCAGCCAATTAATTAAACGTGCTAATGAATTAGTCAATCTGGACAACTGATGTGTTGAATGGTTCTTAAAGACACACACACATATTAAGAGATTCATATATGAACCATGTTATCCTATGAAACATTACATCATCTCCTACTATTACAAAAGAAGACTATTACATCTCCCAATACTATTACAAAATAAGGTCTTGAGGCTTTATGTCATTTGTGAAGGCACAGGTTATGATACATACATCACATATATAAACTTTAAGGAAATGAGATTGAGGAAATCAGTCATCTCTGAATCACTGAGCTAAAGTGATAGTCACGTCATGATTTATGAAGGTCAAACGACACACACGGGCCATTTAAAAAGTAGCTTTACACCATTTTAACTAAATAAAGTAATTGTGTAGTGAAATGTAAACAGTCATGACATTTAGATCTTATTATAAGCTTCAATTAAAGAAGATGCGACATTTCCTCAAGGGATAGTTTACAGATTAGATACTCTCTAAAGAAAAACACCAAATGTCGTCCTATGTTATTTAAACATATTATTTACACAAGCAACATAGTCAGATATTAAATAAAGCGTATAACATACCTATTTGTGTAGTTTCTGCTGCACACTGGACTGAAGCTCTTCTCTGCCGGTTGAACTGCTGTGTGTGCGTGACTGACAGCGTGTACGGGAACACGATGATGTAACACGCCTTACGTCAAAGTGACGCAGGCAACTTTACAAAATAAAGGTCTGTTTTTTTTTTTTTTTAAATGACTGCTCGGCGTAACTGTTAAATTACACAACCAGAACGGTATAGGTTGTATATTTTATGCCAAAAGAAATTAAAATAAAATTGAGAAACCCATTTATTTCTTAATGGAATCTTGCATTTCCATCTGAACTTTTATTTTGAAGAAATCTGCGGTTTCAAACTAGTTTCTTGTCAGTCAGGGGGCGTGACCTCTATGGGCGTGACGTGTATATTAACACTACGCCCTCTAAGGTCTTCCTGTACGTGTACGTGTGCGCCTGAGTTCAGGCGAGGTCATCGTAATTTACATTTTACCTTCAGGAAAGGGCGTTTATCTTTGTCCTAAAGTGTCTTTCTTTCTTTCTTTCTTTCTTTCTTTCTTTCTTTCTTTCTTTCTTTCTTTCTTTCTTTCTTTTGTATTTGTTAATAAATTCAAATTGTATCATGTTGGTATTTCATTGAGGTGTTTCCCTGTTGAACAAATTACAAGTAAACAACAGTATTGTAATGTCAGTATAAATAGAAGACACTAGTTAGTATTATGTTGTTCGACAGTGTTAGACTCATAAGTGGTTCTATCTGTTAGTCCCTGGTTCTTTAAGGGGCGGGGTTTAGCGGGGTCGAGTGACTAGAGCGAGTGAGAGCTGGTAGCGGGGAGTCAGACAGAGTTTAACAGCAGAGCAGAGACAGCACGTTATATCTCTCCTTTCATGTTGTACGGCGTGGGTTACGGCCATAACAGTAATCCTGCAGTTCTTGAATAAAGCCTTAGAAGGAGGAAGAATCCGTCTGTTTACTTCTTAGTAGCGAAACGCTACATTTGGTGTCAGAAGTGACGGACTTCAACGCACGAGCTGAGCATTCGCCGCCGAGATGGACTACGGGGCGCGGCCGAAAGTGAAGCAAGAGATGCAGGAGACAGTAAGGGGGAAAAGCGAGTGCTTGTGGACACACGGGCCGCCGGCAGATCCGCGCTGGGTTTCGAGCGAGGCGGCTAGGATGAGAGAGGCTATCATGTTACAAGCTGCTGAAGCTGGCTTCGCGCCTCCCTTTACCCCGCACAGTGAGTTTGCACATCAGCAGATTGGCGCCGACATGACAGCGCATGTGCGGCGCGGCAAGACACACTCTCGCGATGACGTGAAGCCGCGGGATGTAAACAAACATGGCAGCGCCCAGGCCAGCAGCGAATACATCAGAGACTCAAACACGATCGCTATTAAAACACCGCGGTTCTCTGGTAAGACGGATTGGGATGCATTCAAAGCCCAGTTTGAACTGTTAGCTACTGCTGCAGGCTGGCCTGAAAATCATAAAGCCTTGCAGTTAGCGCTGTGCCTGACTGATGATGCGGCTGCCTGTCTGTTGTTGTTGAGTCCTGCAGAAAGAAATGATTATAATGCATTGGTTGGGGCTCTTCATAGGCGGTTTGGACATTGTAGCCAGCCTGTCCTTTTAAGGACAGAATTTCATAACAGACGTAGAAGACAAGGTGAACCGCTCCGCATTTTGGCCAATGACATTGAATGCTTATGTAAACGCGCCTATGCTGAAATGCCACCGTCAGTCCAGAATGAGCTCACTAGAGACAGATTTATCCAGGCGCTCAGCCCAAGAGAGCTCCGTGTACAAACGCAGCTAGCTCACCCGACCACACTGAGTGAAGCGCTGGAACTGGCTATTGAAAGGGAGATACTGGGGACTGAAATGGATGCAGTTGAAGTTACTCCAATAGTGAGGGCCGTGGAAATGACTGAAATGTGTCCCAGGACACCCATGTGGGTGGATAATTATGCAAATGCTGCGACGATACGCCCGGGCCGCTCCGCCTCAGTGCCCCGTCCACGCCACCGACCTTCAGTTTGCTGGGGCTGTGGCCAGCCAGGTCATCTGATCAGACATTGCCCTAGGATCGGTCAAATGCAGGGAAACGCCCAGGGGCCCGTGTAGACAGGGGGACACGGGCCCGTGATAACATTTCCCATACCTCGCCCCAAGCTGAGGATGAGGAACAGCGGGTGGAAAAAGGGGTTAAACTGCAGCCTGAAGAGACTGTTATGGTAGTGGGCTGGTCTTATGTTGGAAATTTTTGCCACATACCCATTGTAGTGGCGGGAGTCGCTTGCACAGCCCTTGTTGACACTGGATCGAATGCAACCCTTGTTCGTCCTGATCTGGTCCCAGTGGGGACAACTTTGGAATCGACGTCTGCTCGTCTGAAAACCGTGACTGGTGATTTTGCGCCAATAAAAGGGAAAGGTCTCTTCCTGTTTGACATAGGGGGTCTATCTGTGTCGTTCCAGGCGTGGGTGGCTAAAGTGCAGGACCCATGCATCCTGGGACTGGATTTCTTGAGGGCCGTTGGCTGTGTGCTGGACCTATGTAGAGACTCGCTTACCCTCCCTGATGGACGTTCGGTGCAACTGACCCATCCTACTCCAAACTTGACACAGGTTTCCCTATCTGTGTTTTCAGCAGACACATCCAGGCATGCCCTTGGCGCAGAATGCCCAGCCCTTGGGGCACCACCTCACTCAGTGAAATCGCCTGCCATTAGTTCAAATTGTCACACACGCTACAGCCCCGATTGTGACGCCACATCCCCTTCCCCCATTTTTCCGTTAGCACGGAATAGCTATTGTGTGAACAATGGGGTGTGCGATGATGAGAGAGAGACTCGGATATCGGCTGTGAGAGACATTTGGTCCAGACACTGTGAGGGCTTAAGTGAGCAACAAAAAGAGTGCTTGTGGGAAGTCATGGAGGACTTCATCGACATTTTTGCTCTCAATGAGAAGGAAGTGGGCCTAACCCACTTGATGCACCATGTTATTGACACTGCAGATGCCCGCCCGATAAGAGTAAGGCCACGTCGTCTCCCCCTGGCCCGACAGGAAGCGGCGGATAAGGAGTTGGAAGAAATGCTGCAGGCGGGTATAGTTGAGCCCTCAGAGAGCCCATGGGCTTCAGCAGTCGTCATGGTACCACGGAAAAACAGTTCCAGATGGCGGTTCTGCATAGACTATAGGCAGCTCAACAAAGTCACGAAAAAGGATTCATACCCCCTTCCTAGAGTGGATGAGTGTCTCGACTTGGTAGCTGGTTCATCGTGGTTCTCCACCCTTGACTTGAGGAGCGGCTACTGGCAAGTGCCATTATCCCCTGAGTCTGCTCCCAAAACCGCGTTCCGCTCAAATGGAGGCCTCTGGCAGTTCAAGGTCCTTCCGTTCGGACTCTGCAACGCTCCTGCCACGTTCGAACGGCTCATGGACAAAGTATTAGCAGGAGTGCCTCGCCATGAATGTCTTGTATACCTGGATGATCTCTTAGTCCATGGTGATTCGTTTGAGGTAGCACTCGATTCCCTCCGACGGGTGCTGGGAAGAGTGGCAGCAGCAGGCCTGAAACTGCATCCAGATAAATGCCACTTTATGAGGCGGGAGGTTGAGTTCCTTGGACACAAGTTGGGGAGGGAGGGCATAGGCACCCTGGAGGACAAAATACACACCATTAGAGACTGGCCAATCCCTACAGACCTGAGACAACTGAAGAGTTTCCTGGGGCTCGCCTCTTACTATAGGAGGTTTGTAAGGGGATTTTCATGCATAGGGGCGCCGCTCTTCCGCCTCCAACAGAAAGACCATGTTTTCGTCTGGACTGACGAGTGCCAGAAGGCATTCGATACCCTACGGCAAGCATTGATTGAAGCTCCAGTCCTTGTTCCACCTGACACCTCGCTGCCTTTTGTTTTAGACACGGACGCAAGCAACGTCGGCATGGGGGCAGTGTTATCACAGAACAGACCAGATGGGGAGAAGGTGGTGGCATACTTTAGCAGGGTCTTTAACAAGTGTGAGAAACGCTATTGCGTAACCAGACGCGAGCTCCTTGCAGTGGTAATGGCAGTGAGACACTTCAAATACTACCTGTGTGGCACGCCATTCACGATAAGGACAGACCATGCTGCTCTTCAATGGTTGATGTCCTTCAAAGAGCCTGAAGGTCAAGTGGCCCGATGGCTGGAAGAACTCCAGTCATACGACTTCTCAGTAGTTCATAGACCCGGGTCTAACCACGCCAACGCTGATGCCTTGTCTCGTCGCCCCTGTGCCGCCGAGGGCTGCCGCCACTGTGAGAAGAGAGAGACGCAGGAGAGGGAACTGTGTCTGGGGAACGAGCCAGCGCAGCCTGCATGTGGAGCATTAAGGGTGTTTGATACACCAGAGTGGAAGTTGGAGCAGGAGAAAGATGAGGATCTGAGGCCTGTTCTACGTTGGTTGGAGGCACAGCAGAGACCCGATTGGGGGAATATTACGGGCTGCTCGCTGGGCACAAAAGGACTGTGGTCCAAATTTAACACACTGAGGCTGAGTGAGGGGGTGCTCCAGCGAGCATGGAAGGAGCCTGCCACTGGGGAGGACAGATGGCAAGTAATAGTGCCCAAAGCACTGAGGGAAGCAGTGTTAACCGCTTGTCATGGGAGTACGGGGTCTGGCCATTTCGGGGTGTCCAAAACGCTCCGCCGCCTTCGCCAGGGGTTCTACTGGGGCCAGCATAGAAGGGACGTGGAGGATTTCTGCCGCAGATGTGATGCCTGTGCAGCTTATAAGGGCCCTCTCGATCAATCTCATGCCAGACTTCAACAGCAGGCTGTAGGAGCACCAATGGAAAGAGTAGCTGTGGACATCATGGGTCCCTTCCCTGTCACTGTAAGAGGTAACCGGTTCGTCCTCACTGCTATGGACTACTTCACAAAATGGCCTGAGGCCTATGCAATACCGAACCAGGAAGCAGAGACGGTGTCTGATGCACTGGTGGAGGGGATGTTCAGCAGGTTCGGTGTGGCAGAGGTCATTCATAGTGATCAGGGGAGAAATTTTGAATCCAAGCTGTTTGCAGCCCTGTGTGAACGGCTTGGCATGGAAAAAACTCGCACAACTCCCCTGCACCCCCAAAGCGATGGCCTGGTTGAAAGATTTAATAGGACCTTGGGTCAACAGCTAGCTATCCTTACAGCTGACCATCAGCGGGATTGGGACACTCACCTCCCTTTCATTCTCATGGCCTACAGATCTGCAGTACAGGACTCCACACTGTGTACCCCTGCTTTGCTTATGTTGGGGCGTGAGCTTCGGACCCCCACAGAGTTGTTGTTCGGGAAGCCCCCGGACATGCCGGCTATACCTGCCGGACCAGAGTATGCAAGGAGGTTGCAGGATCGAATGGAGACAGCCCATGTGTTTGCCAGGGATCAATTGGAAAAGGCTGGCATGAGGCAGAAAAGGAACTATGATGTTAGGAGCAAGGGAAGAGACTTCCAGGCTGATGAGTCAGTTTGGGTGTACAGCCCGAGGAGGAAAAGAGGACGCTCCCCGAAGCTTGACTGCCACTGGGTGGGCCCCTGCTTGGTTCTAGAGAAGGTGGGAGAGGTAGTGTATAGGGTGCAGATGCCGCCTAGAGGCAGGAAGGTAGCCTTGCATAGAGACAGGCTGGCCCCGTACAGAGGTAACTTGGCCGTCTCTTTTGAAAAGAGAAAGACCACCCCCCCTGCCTCTCAAAACAACATTGACCCCAGGCCCGGGCCCCACACCCCAGTGGCTCCTGAATCCCCTGCCCTAAACAGCCCACATGCAGCCACTTTCCGGGGACTTTCAGCTGATCCCCATGCCCCAACCCCTCATTCCCTTGCAAGCTCAGACATTCAACCTGCTATGCGGCCAAGGAGGCAGAGACGTCGGCCTGGGCACCTTAAAGACTTTGTTTGCCCCCTCGTGGACGAGGGTTCTTCTTATTAAAGGGGGGGCAGTGTAATGTCAGTATAAATAGAAGACACTAGTTAGTATTATGTTGTTCGACAGTGTTAGACTCATAAGTGGTTCTATCTGTTAGTCCCTGGTTCTTTAAGGGGCGGGGTTTAGCGGGGTCGAGTGACTAGAGCGAGTGAGAGCTGGTAGCGGGGAGTCAGACAGAGTTTAACAGCAGAGCAGAGACAGCACGTTATATCTCTCCTTTCATGTTGTACGGCGTGGGTTACGGCCATAACAGTAATCCTGCAGTTCTTGAATAAAGCCTTAGAAGGAGGAAGAATCCGTCTGTTTACTTCTTAGTAGCGAAACGCTACAGTATATTTACAGTTGAATGCATAAATACTAGGTGTACAGTTTTCTGAACCCAAATATGACCAACTATTCAGTGTTATTTACAACATGAAGATATTCTGGTATATGTGGAGGGCATGTAGGCCTATTATGATTTAACGAAATTAAAGGATGCAAAGTCATGGTGAAATGTGCAAAAACAGGTTGTTCCCAGAGGCGTAGAGGACAGGCACGGATTTTAAATCAATAATAGGTTAGAAATGTTTCCAGGGACCTCCTTCCTATTAAACCCGCAGTTAATGTGGTGGAGTAATAATGAGTAATAAGCACAATATTTTATTGGCACAACCCCATCTGTAAATATGGACAATTAAAAATACAACACAGCACAGCTCAAACTTAAGTTGTTGACAGAAACAAACATCTGTGGATCGGTCGCATTTTATAACATTCAAAAATAATGTAAAATACCGGTAAATAAAAATAAATGTTTATATAGTTCCCCTCACTCCACAACAATCCTTAGAATCAAACGGTAATCAATCCTATTCAGAAAAAAAAAAACAAGAATGAAAAATGTAAGCTATATAGCCTGAAATATACATAAGTTATAGAGGTATTACAAAAAAACATTTATTTTATAGCCTAAACTAGTTAATTTAAAGTGAAACTGAAACTGGCGTTGGGCTCCTCTTTTGGCACGAATCCACATTTTTACATATTCACAAGAATATGCGAACATGCGAAAATCCGAATTTGGATGCTTAACTATGTTAACAAGGCTTTAGGCTATAGCCTAGCCTCTATAGTGTCCCAATATCCACGTAAAACAGTAAATCCTTCACATGCACAATGTAGGAATAACACCAGTGTGACTGACGGTAAGGTGGTGCTCACCGGTGTTGCACAATATAGCCCATTTCAATTCAGCCGAATTACTTTTTCTTTTGTCACAAAAATGAACCGAAACTCGAAAACCGAAAGCTAATTTGCCTCACATCATGTGAGAGAACCTCGTCTATAAAAAACAGTGTCCACTTTTGAACTCTACGTTTTGCTTATTTGACATTAAATGCACTATAACTTTGGAATATAAGTCGCAGTTTCAGATGATTTAAATACGCGACTCGTTTAAAATACGTTTTCAAATTATTTCGCGGACCCCACTTTGAGAACCCCTGATTTAAAGTTTTAACTGGAACTTTGCGCAGAAATGAGACGGGTCTAACAGAACAGAGATTAATATTATTAACTATCTCTTCATGGATGCACACAAATGAAATAATCATTGCTATTGTGACCATTCAGTGCTTGAACAAGACTCTATGGTGCTTTAGTGGAATACACTTCGCTTTGGAGTAAACGTAGGATTTTCGTCATGACCAATTAAAACATTTGAGGTTGCATTTAATTCCCCACACATGCATGTTTTCTAGATACATGCAACAAGTCCAAAACATTACTCATTAATTAACTGTGTCTGCTAAAACAAGACAAACATCAGTATGTTGTATTGATACAAACAGATTATATTATGTATCTAAGAATAAACACACGTTTTTGTGCTGGTATCTTGGCTGGTTTAGGCCTATCATGAATATTTTTTTAATATTCTTCATATTCCCTGTGGTGGTCCGTTCATTGCAGCGACAGGAAACAATTTTTCCTTTAAAGGTCAATATTTGCCTCCCAATTTGATTTCCATGTGTATTTTAACCTTTATAAAGCCTTTTTCTGACCTCATCAAATGTAAGCATCATCTTTTATGTCAAATTCCTACATTTAATCTATAACTGTAATTAGAATAATAAGAAACTATTGGGATGTCACCATCAAATGAAACCAGTATCAGCAACATCTGCAAAAAGTGGCACAGAATCTGCATCTGAAGTACTTTTGGTTACACTTTATTTTAAGGTGTCCATATTACAGTGAAATTATACATTTAAGTACTGAGTAATAATAATTAACTACTTGTACTTACTTTTGGGTTAGGATTAGGGGAGAGTTGCCTGTAATTATGCACAATATATCGTAATTACTGTAACTATACATGTAACGTGTAACAAGGACACTATAAAATAAAGGGTTACACTTTATTTTATCATTGTTACAGTGTAATTATATATTTAAGTACTCAGTAATATTAATGAACTACATGTACTATAGGGTTTGGGCAGGATTAGGATTTGATAATTTACATTAAAATGCACTATACAAACTTAAATGGTTGTAATTCAAGAATGCTTTGGAATATAGACCTAAGTTTGGTCTTGTTTTAAAGAAAACAATCAGCAGATTATTACTAAAGTGAAAGCACTTCAAAAAATTAAAGTATGAAAAAGTTATGGAAGTTATAATTTACAGTAAATCAAATATACTTTATTAATATTTTTTTTAATATAAAATAAATATTTTACAAAATATTTTTTTTACTATAAAATTACTATAAAATGAAAGCTATATATCTAACCAAGTTGTGTTCCAAATTTAAAGTTGATATCACAAAAATTGAAGTTCCCATGAGAATTTGTTTAGGCGTTATACCAAAAATAGCCACCGGGTGCCATTGAATTCCATTGAATTTAATTGTATGCATTCTGCCATAACAAATTAATACATTTCTATCCAAATATCACTTCTGTCACTAAATATGGAACCTTGAGACTCAGACCTTTCTGACAATATGTGTTTTGTCAAGATTAGAAAAGGTTTTGATAATAAATTATGAAAGATGATGCCCAAAAGGGGAGGGGCCTAATAAAAAATACAGTTTCTATGGTAACGCAACGTCCAATTTCAAAACGGTTTTCACAGGATGAATTCTGAGTTCGTAACCTTTCAAATGATACCTAATTTATGATACCTACTAAAATATGTGATATAATAATAATAATAAAAAAATTATATATATATATATAATATATATTATACTTTTTAGAGGACTTCTTACTTTACTTTTTAAAATATAATTTTATCTTTTTTTATTGACAAATACTAGATTATGTTTTATTATGAACTTTTAGCACTAAAAACCAAAGTTTCAATTATTAAAAGTGTGTGTGTCAACTTTTTGTGACAAAGGTCAGAACCTCCTGTAATGACGTCGATTTTTTGAGGCGCACTCTTGTCATAAATTCATATATTACTGTTCATTCATAATTTGTAAGAAAAAAACAGCACTAAAATATCTATTTAGGAGTCTTAGACCTTTCCAACGATATATAGTTTGTCATGACTAGATTAGGATTTAATAGTAATATAGTGAAGTAAATTTAGGTTGCCCGTATACGGGCAGGTGACAGTTAAGCATCTCATGTTGTAGTAATGCATTTACACATGAGGCATGCTGTCATAATACTAACCAATCAGACCTCAAACGTACTGCGTTTCTAAAGGAGCATCTTACACTATAACCCGTTACGAAAAACATTATATTTCATGTAATTTTAGTCAGTAGTTAATCACATACTAGCACAAATTACAACCCTGACTCTCATAGGATTTAGTTGCAAAGAAAGGTGTGAAGAGTAAAAGGAAATTTCAAATGTGATGCTATAGAAATAATTTGGACTTATAATAAGTAAGAGAGAGAATGGTAGTTTATATTTCAATAGTTTTTATTGTTTAAATTGCTCCATATAAACACAATCAGATCAAATATTAATTCATTATAGGCAAAATATATGATTTCTACTTTGAAATTAGTAGATGCCACGTCAGCAGACGATTCAGATAAAAGAGTACATGTTTCTAACTTTGTAATCGGCTTTGTGCGGCAATGCTTGTTACATTTCTTGGATAGAAGTGTCTGCTAAATGAATAAGTGTAAATGTAAAATGTAAATAAAACATGCAAAAAGGAAAATATTTGAAACCAATCGGAATAAACCAAATAAAGAAGATGAAAACATTACGTCATGACAGATCTATAAATCCCCTTGTGTAAATAATGAAAAACACCATTACATTAATAATCTAAAAGACATCTTAAACACCCAAGAAAATGTATCAGTGCTAGTGCTAGTAAGTAAAATAAGATGTGTTTAAAACAAGTCAATCTACATTCTGTATCCCAAACCCATACTGAAATCCTCCTGATTATAAAATCCTACTTAAATTTAAATTGTACACTCTAAGCATAGGCATCACGACTAGCCGTATAGCTAAGATGAGGTGTAGCTGTAAGAAACAGAGGAGGTGTAGTCAACACTGCCTCTACGTGATCCACTTCTCGAGCCGGTGCGAGATCCGGTGCGAGAGCCCGGTCCTGACGACACGTTGTACGGGCTGCTTATGCCTTTAGTTGACATGGAGGTAGCCTGGAGCATCTTCATGCCATTGGTCTCCTCCACCATGCAGTTATCCATGGCCTCTTTGTATGAGATCTTAAGTTTGGTTTTAGGACAGGTGAGGTTCTTAATGTAGTTCCTCGTGTCCTGCAGCTTCTGTGCCCCTCTGCCGTCAAGCCATGCTCTTCGGATAGACTCCTCGATGCTCAAGCGGTGGCCGTTTACTGGCTCTATAAGTCCACCGGTCAGGTACTGGAACTCCAGAAACCTCTGCCCTGCCTCGTAAGGCAACCACTTCTCCTTCATGGCCTCAGCGGCAGAAAGTCTCCTCTTGGTCTTCACATCCTCAAACCCTGCATACGCCTTCTGTGCTGGCTTTAGCTTGACAGCCATGTCTTCATCAATAATGCTTTGTTTTACAGCATCATTCAGAGAGAGTCTCTGGCCAGTGGAAGGATTGATAATTCCTCCAGTGCAAACCTGGGCTTCCAGGAGGCGCTGAGCGGTGAGGTTGTCCAGTATTCCCCGCCGCTGTGCCTCGGAGATGGTTATCTTCTCTAGTGTCTCGGAGTCAAAAATGGCCCCCACGGGACTGTGGTCATCAAATATATCAGATGGAGGGGAGAGTGTAATGGATACACTGGCAAAGCGTTTGCGGACGGTTGGAGATGATGGCGTGGGACTACTGCAAGTAGCAATATCTTCAGGACTGCTGGAGCAGATGGCGAGCTCCGAACTATTGCTTTTACTTGTGATCAGCGCTGCAAACTCAGTGAGTGTCACAGTCCCGGCACGGTACTTCTCCAAGGTTTGTCTATCTATAATCCCCCTCTCTAGGGACTCTTGAATGTCATACTGGTTTCCAGTTTTGCGATCAACAAGCAAACGTCTGCTTCCGTCAGAAGTTTCGATGGTGATCTCCTCCCACTCGCACTCTTGTTCGGACAGCTCCAGAAAAGTGTCGTAGTCGATCAACTCTCGGTGGAACGCTTCTCGGACGGTCATCTCTTTGCCGGTGTCGGGGTCTACGATCACCACTCTCCTCTTGCGAAGTGTGTTCTTTTGAGAGGTCACCTGCTTCGGCTTCTGCTTGTCCTTCAAAGGCAAAAGGATGAGCCCCGTCTTAGGATCTGTGATGCACCGCTTTTTCAAATCCAGATACGTGAGGTTTTCATGGGTGTTGGGGTCAAAGAAACCTTTGGTGTCGTCGCCATCATACGACAAAATCTCATTCATTTCACGGCCAAAGTAGCCTTTCCTGTACGCCACTTCCACATCAATTCGATGGCTCCCTTTGGGATCTATGATGCCGCCACTGGCAATCTGAGCTTCCAGCAGTCTAATTCCGTGACCTTTCTCTATGACCTCCTTCTCAATAGCTTGAAACAGTGAGATTATGTTTCCTGTGGCAGGATCTTTGTATCCGGTCACGGCCTTCTCAGCAGAGAGTAGCTTGTCTTTAAACTCCTTTCCCACAAGAGCTCTCCTCCACGCCTCTTCCACCGTCATGCACACATTGTTGACCGGATCGATTATGAAACCAGAGGCAGCCTGGGCCTCCAGGAGCTCCAGTGTGGTTCCCCGTCGAATCAGACCTTCTTTCATAGCCTGGTAAAAGGGAATGACCCTATTCTTGGCCTCATCGAAGATACCAGCGATGCACGCAGAGCCACCCAGGTACGATCTGAGTCTGTACTCGATATCTTCGCCTGTTAGTTTTCCTTGGTTTATTTTATCCAAATCTGTTTGATCAAGCAAGTCGGAATCCACTAGCTCCGTGAGCGAGACCTCTCCACGCAGACCTTTCACTGTGAATTTCTGGACGCTACCCTCACAGGCAGGCTTGGAAACCTCAACCGTCTGCGTATTCTTACAGGTACAGGTTGCGACCGGACGCTGTTGCAACCTCCTCAGTTCAATTTCCAAAGTCTCCTTCCTTCGGGAGAGCTCCAAGATTTCCTTGTCCGAGGTCTGAAGACGATTCTTGTAGCGGTCTTCCACACTCCTCAGCTCAGCGGTCAATCTTTGGATCTCGCTCAGAAAGGAGGCCCTGTCTCTCTCAACTTTGTCTTTATCTACCTCACTCTGTCTGATCTGCCCCTCTTTTAACTCGTATTGGCTTTTCCAGTACTTGAAATCCTTGGTAAGTCGATCAATTTCCTCCTGGAGACGCTGCTTCTGCTTCGTCTCAGATTCCAAGGAGAGTTTGATGCGCCTGAGCTCCTCCTCATATCGCTGCTGCTTGTCTTTGTCCTGTTGCGAAAGCTTCAGTTTGATTAAAAGACTATCTCTCTCTTGCACAATCTCTTTGTAGTTGGCATCAGATCGCTGGATGACCATGGAAGTCTGGAAACAGAAAGAGAAATATTTCTGATTATGATTCATTTAGAGGATTTAACAAAGGAAATATTTATGTATCACACAATTAAAAAATTTATGATTCAAAAATGGTTAGAATAAAACAACAAAAATTAGGAGACCAGAGAAAATATGAAAAAAGATTGCAACCATGCAGTGTTATGCAGAAAATGTCCTTTAAAGGTCATTCAAAGATTATGCAGCAAAGCGTTACCCAGCAAAGCCATTGTGATATAACTTAAAATGGTGATGTATTTTTGATTCAACTGATTTAGAAAAAAAAAAATCAGTTGTGTCGCTCATAAAAAAATACCTCCGTGAATTGCTTTTGGATTCGGGCAATTTCCACCCTTAAACTTTCCCTCTCTTTAGTCAGTTCATTGATTAGTTCCTGCAGTTCCAGCGCTCTGTTATTGCTGGTTTGCAGCTGGAACTGAATGGCAGACAATCGGGAAGCACTTTCAATGTCGATGGTGCTCAAGCTTCTCTTCACATCGTCTCGCTCCAGTCGCGCACTCCTCAGCTCCTCCTCAAGCCGCAGACGCTCCTTGGTAAGATTCTGAGTGAGGCTCTGCAACTTCTCAATCTCGTTGGTGCTCTCATTTAGCGCTCGACTCTTCTCCTCTATGGTCTTGTAGAGGGAATCGTTTCGTTGATTGGCCTCACGGACAAGGGCTTGTTCCCGTAGAAGCTGCTGTTGCAAAGGTTTCAATTCTGCATTCACTTTGGTCAGACTCTCTAAGTTGATTTTGTACTCCTTCCGGATCCTCTCCAACTCCTCTTTAGAGCTGCGAAGCTCCAGCTCATACTTGCGTCCAGAAGCACTTTCCTGCTCCTTATGGACCTGTAGAGTGGTGATGGTAGTGGTGTATTCCCGGCACATCTGGTTCACCCTCTCTAGCTCCGTTTCCACCCTTTTCCTCTTCGTGAGGTCATCCTGATTATTCCTCTTCTCCTTCTCCAGTTCAGCCTGCAACTCGTTCACCTTGGACTGCAGTTCACCGATGCGACTCTGCAGTCTGGTGGCATTCTGTTCCAACTTGCTCTTTTCATTTTTTTGCATCTCCATCTCTCTCTTTACCACCAGGAACTCTTGCTCAGAGATCTTTAACTTGTTAATGACCTCAGTGGTTGAAGTTTGTTTAGCGAGTATCTCAGCCTGAGACTGTCTGATGCTATGATTCTCGACCTCCATGGCTTTCCTCCGTCGGGTCTCGTCTTGTAGATTCTGGGTCAGCAAGGTAATCTCACGGGCCCTTTCCTGAGCAACTCTGTTGGCGTCCGCCAGTTCCACCCGGTGTCTTGTTTCAATCTCTTCCCTTTGATGCGTTACGAGCTGGATCTTTGTCTCCAGTTCCCTCTTGCTCCTGCTTTCCTCGCTCACCGAAGACCTCTGCTGAAGTGCGTCCTCTTCTGCTTTCCTCCGTGCCGCTTCTACGTGGGAGAAAGAAAGCTTCACCTTTCTAAGTTCATCTTCCAGGTCTCTTTTCTCAGAGGCTAACCTCTCCATCTGAAGCCTCAGAGTTGCAGATTCCTCATCCTTCTGCTGTGTTGTCTTGAGCACACTGGTCTTGGTGATGTGGATCTCAGATTCAAAAGTTTGCTTTAGGCTATTAATGTCCTGGCTCAACTGCGATCTTACCTTTGAGGTCTCAGCTTCTGCTGCACTCCGCCGGGAGGCCTCATCATCCAGCTGTAATCTTAGCCGCTCAATCTCCCGCTCTTTGTCTTTGATGGCCCTTTCAAACTGGCTTTTGGACATGCTGAGCTCGTCCAGTTCCTTCTGTCTCTTGCGGATAGCAAGCTCGTACTCGTCCTGCTGGGTGGTGTAGCGCTCCTCAGCCAGCCTCCGCTTGCGCTTCTCCTCCTCAATGAGAAACGTGAGGCGGGACATCTCGTCTTGTAAGCCCTTCAGCTGATTCTGGGTGCTGTCCAGGCTTTCCTGAGTAGCACTGCACTGCCTAGCCTGGGTTCTCTTCCCCTCCTCCAGAGATATAAGCTTCTCTTTGGACTGGGTCAGCTCCAGCCGATAGTGAGTCATACTATCCTCCAGTGACTTGTTCTTCCGGGTTTGATCGTCAAGGTTCTCCTTGTGACGTCTCAGATTCTCCTCCATAATCCCAATTTCAGTCTTACATCTCTGTTTAAAAAGAAAATTCCATATTAAGTAGAGGTAGTAAACCAAAATAAATAAAATACTAAGTGAATGCAATATAACCCTGCCAATTATTTCTCACTTCTAAGAAAGCATTTGAGCATTGCACTTCCTTCTTGTTTCCTGTTTGTACTACACTTGGCATCAGCACTACTAATATGCAGCCTTGACCCTATACCTGCTAACTTGACTCATTTGTAGCGACTGATCTGTAGTGTCCTGAACAAGTGTCCTTCAATCTAGCACTGGGAAAATCTAGCTGTGGTGAAAATCAAGTTTATATGTGGTGTTTTAAATATGCTTTAAGACAAAACATGTTCAAATTAATAAGTCAACACCATTGCTGAGTATTTTCTTCCTACGTATACTATTTTTACTTAAATTTTAAATGTTAACCTCTTACAAATTTTAGTATTTTTATAGTTGTATTAATATTTTGAAAAAGCTTATTTAGTTTTCATGTTAATGTGCTTTTGCCATATTATTATTATTAGTAGTAGTAGTATAGCTATTTAGGCTTAATTTATTTTCATTTCAGTTCAACCTTTTTCAGTTTATTGCAAAGGCAACATTTCTAATTTTCGTTTATTTTTTCAACAAATACTTTTAATAGTATTAGTTTTAGTTAACGTTAATACCCCTGCTTACAAAAGCCAACCAAATCAATTCATTTCTATGTAATTTGGCACTGGCATCTCATTAACTGTCTCGTATATTATATTATTTGGAAAGATATATTCACAACACATCTTGTCTGAGACACAACGCTTACCATTAAGTCCTCCATGTTATTCTGCATTTCCCCAAGGTATTTGCAGTAGTCACTTGAACGTGTCAAGAGCTCTATGTAGTGTGACTGCAGCTCCGTGGCCTTTAGGGAAACAGTTATAAGTCAGTGAAGGTATGTTGAATACGGATACACTCAAAATAAAGTTAATCAGGGGAACTGTGATGTTAAAGAGATCATTTACTCACCCTAAAGTTGTTCCAAACCAAAGAATTTCTTTCTTCTGCTGAACACAAAAGATGATATTTTGAAGAATGTCAGTAACCAAACAGTTGACCGGACCCATTGATTTCCTTAGTAACTGTTTGGTTACCCATATTTTTCAGTATCTTCTTTTGTGTTCAGGAGAAGAAAGAAACTCATACAGGGTTGGCACACCTTGAGGGTGAGTAAATGATGACAGAATTGTGAACTGTCCCTATAGTTGACGATGTTGAGTGCAGCATGTGAAAGGTTTGGTTACCTCCTGCCTGAGTTCAGTGGTTGGAGACTGAAGCATAGTCTTCTTGATGGGAATGTTGAGCAGCGTCTCCAATCCTGCGCTGTAGGACGCCAGCTGGAGCTCATAGTCCTGTCAAAACAGAGATCCGGGACCTCAGCCTTCTGCAACGTTTCTACATGTACTTGTAATAAGCAATACAGCAAATACGAGTCTCACCTTTATGGAGGCAGCACATATGTCTGAGTCTTTGACCACATCATCCACTTTTTCTTTCTTTCCTTTTATCTCAGAATACAGCGCCTGTTCATTGACAAAATAGTTTTCTCAATAGGACATATTTTATCCAAGTCAGGGTTACATAATTAACTGAAACGTGTGTATTTTACTTCAGACTTTCAAACATTTATTTCTCATTTTCATTTATTTTAACTTGATTCACTAAAATAACTAAAAACTGAAATAAAAATTAATTTAAAAAAACTGACAAAACACAAATTTTTTGACTAAAAAAAAATTACAAAAACAAACATCAGCGAGTGTATTGGACTGACTTTTTGCTGTTCCAGGTGTTTAATTAAATTTTCCAAGCTGCTGAATTTAGTAATCTGGAAGGCATCTTGCCGCTGACTTGTTTCCTGAATCCATTTGTTGATTATGGAGCTTGATTGCTTGTAGTGATTCAGCTGTTTCTCCTGTTTATCCAGGTCCCAGACCCTGACAAACAAGCAAGGAATGGATTACAACTATAATTATGCTGTGATGCTTTCTACAACAGTCGTGCATGTTGATATTCAAGAAGAAGAAGAAGAAGAAGAAGCAGCACATCTCTCCACACCTGCTGTCAATCTGAGCCACAATCCTGCGCCAGCGGTCAGTCATCGTTCCCACTTGCTCTGAGTATCTGGACAGGTCCACGTCACACTGATGGAACGATTTGTCGATTTGACCGTTCCAGTGAACAGCCTTGGACAGCTCCGACTCCATAGTCTTCAAAACACCCTTCTTCTTCTCCAGATCTGCTTTCATGCTCTGCATGGCACAAGACATCACATTAAATGAGACATATCATGTGACATACTCTATCATTTGGAGTCACAAGGAGCCATTTGTGGAGACAAATGCATTATAAATAACCTCTTAAAGTTAGGATGAACTCCAACTTGTCTTAAATCCCAAAAGTTAAGATATTCAATGAGATATTCCCTGTGTTTCGTGTGTTCTGTGTTCTAGGACTTTTACATTGATGTGTATTTTCTCCTCCTATATTAGTTCCTGTTTTACTTTGTTTCTATAGTTACCCTTGTTGGTTACCATAGCGATTGATTTCTATCACCTGTGCCTTGCTAAGGCCCTGATATACTCACGCCGAAGTTTACTGTTAGCGAACATCCGGATCTGGATTCAGGTTATGATGACAGCCACTATTTAAATTCTATTTTGGAAACAATAATTCTATAGGTAGATTGCATAACACTCCAAATGTGTTTAGGGTCAAAATGACTCTAAATCATGGAACGGGTCTCATACACACACTGATTAGAAAAAGACAAGGTGTCTTATTAAGAGTTTAGATATATAAACTCAAATATTAAGTTCACCTTCAGAGTCATGCGGTATCTGTCCACTTCATTCAGATCAAGAGAAGAAGTCTCTTTTTCTGTAAGACGAGCTTCGTGGACTTTAATGATGTCCTCAGCCTGCAGGAGGCTCTGGATCAGGGCTTGAAGAGCAGTGAGCCTGGAAACACACACAAACACCTATGAAACACCACTCATGATTGTTGCATAGGTTCATTTCCCAGAAATGTATAAGTCTACTCTGCTCTGATTGGTCAGATGGCCCAGTCTGTTGTGATTGGTCTACTCTGCTCTGATTGGTCAGATGGCCCAGTCTGTTGTGATTGGTCTACTCTGCTCTGATTGGTCAGATGGCCCAGTCTGTTGTGATTGGTCTACTCTGCTCTGATTGGTCAGAAGACCCAGTCTTCTGTGATTGGTCTGCTCTGCTCTGATTGGTCAGAGAGCCCAGTCTGCTGTGATTGGTCTACTCTGCTCTGATTGGTCAGATGGTCCAGTCTGTTGTGATGGGTCTACTCTGCTCTGATTGGTCAGATGGCCCAGTCTGTTGTGATTGGTCTACTCTGCTCTGATTGGTCAGATGGCCCAGTCTGTTGTGATTGGTCTACTCTGCTCTGATTGGTCAGATAGCCCAGTCTGTTGTGATGGGTCTACTCTGCTCTGATTGGTCAGATGGCCCAGTCTGTTGTGATTGGTCTACTCTGCTCTGATTGGTCAGATGGCCCAGTCTGTTGTGATTGGTCTACTCTGCTCTGATTGGTCAGAAGACCCAGTCTTCTGTGATTGGTCTGCTCTGCTCTGATTGGTCAGAGAGCCCAGTCTGTTGTGATTGATCTACTCTGCTCTGATTGGTCAGATGACCCAGTCTGTTGTGATTGGTCTACTCTGCTCTGATTGGTCAGATGGCCCAGTCTGTTGTGATTGGCCTACTCTGCTCTGATTGGTCAGAAGACCCAGTCTGTTGTGATTGGTCTACTCTGCTCTGATTGGTCAGAAGACCCAGTCTTCTGTGATTGGTCTGCTCTGCTCTGATTGGTCAGATGGCCCAGTCTGTTGTGATTGGTCTACTCTGCTCTGATTGGTCAGAAGACCCAGTCTGTTGTGATTGGTCTGCTCTGCTCTGATTGGTCAGATGGCCCAGTCTTCTGTGATTGGTCTACTCTGCTCTGATTGGTCAGATGGCCCAGTCTGTTGTGATTGGTCTACTCTGCTCTGATTGGTCAGATGGCCCAGTCTGTTGTGATTGGTCTACTCTGCTCTGATTGGTCAGATGGCCCAGTCTGTTGTGATTGGTCTACTCTGCTCTGATTGGTCAGATGGCCCAGTCTGTTGTGATTGGTCTACTCTGCTCTGATTGGTCAGAAGACCCAGTCTGTTGTGATTGGTCTGCTCTGCTCTGATTGGTCAGATGGCCCAGTCTGTTGTGATTGGTCTACTCTGCTCTGATTGGTCAGATGGCCCAGTCTGTTGTGATTGGTCTACTCTGCTCTGATTGGTCAGATGGTCCAGTCTGTTGTGATTGGTCTACTCTGCTCTGATTGGTCAGAAGACCCAGTCTTCTGTGATTGGTCTGCTCTGCTCTGATTGGTCAGATAGCCCAGTCTGTTGTGATTGGTCTGCTCTGCTCTGATTGGTCAGATGGCCCAGTCTGTTGTGATTGGTCTACTCTGCTCTGATTGGTCAGATGGTCCAGTCTCTTGTGATTGGTCTACTCTGCTCTGATTGGTCAGATGGCCCAGTCTGTTGTGATTGGTCTACTCTGCTCTGATTGGTCAGATGGCCCAGTCTGTTGTGATTGGTCTACTCTGTTCTGATTGGTCAGATGACCCAGTGTTCTGTTGTGATTGGTCTACTCTGCTCTGATTGGTCAGATGGTCCAGTCTGTTGTGATTGGTCTACTCTGCTCTGATTGGTCAGATGGTCCAGTCTGTTGTGATTGGTCTACTCTGCTCTGATTGGTCAGATGGCCCAGTCTGTTGTGATTGGTCTACTCTGCTCTGATTGGCCGGAAGAAAACTCAAGACTACAATGGAGCCATTTCAGGGAGTTCAAAAACACTGACACTGATATAGAGAATAACGTTGGAACTTTGCAGAGCTTTTTCATGCTCAAATAGCAACATTACACACTAAAGAAAGATGAACATGACGAAAAGCAGAATAGGTCCTTGTAAAATGTTCTTGCCTCTGGATATATGCTGCTGAAAATCCTTGCAGACTGCCCAGCTTCTGGTTGATGAGGTCCAGTTCAGAGCGCAGGTACCGCGTCTGCTCTTGGTTAGTGCTTCCCTCCAGCTCTCTTAAAATCCTCTCCCTCAGATGCAGGTACTCGTCCTGGATGGTGTCCAGATCATGATGTACACCCTGATGAAACAGATCGTTATGCAAATGTGCTTAGTAAATAAAAAATTAACTTGCTATATGGTTATGAGGCAACTGTTATACGATTATGCTGGAATAATAATGCTGGAAATCCAAATATTGGCTGATAATCGGCTTGGGCAATACATTGGTCCATCACTGGTTGTTCCAGCAGACTATGCTACTGGTAGTGATGTTTAAGTGTGTGGTTGTACCTGCAGCAGCACAAGTCTCTGTGAGCACTGCTGTACACCGTTCTCCTTCAGAGGCACGTGGAGATGCTGAATCAAGCCGGCCTCCGCTCCCTCTAGTCTGCGTCTGAGAGCGCTCAGGTCTGACATGAGACTGACGTTCAGCCCCGAGGTGACCGTCTTCCCAGTCGTCACCACCGGTTTCCCAGTTGTCCCCGGTTTCCCAGTTGTCCCCGGTTTCCCAGCTGTCATCGTGTTTTCAGTTGTCACCGTTGTTCCAGTTGTCACCACGATCTTCCCATCTGTCTGCACATTCCCCACACCACCTTTCCCCCCTTTATCCCCTGAAAGACAAATACAACTCCTTTGTAAAGCAAGAGTAATTAAATGAAGTCATCCTAAATCAGGGATGGGCAACTTCAGTCCTGTATATGTAAGCAAAAAGGTACGAGAGTATCAATATGTATCAATGCAACTTTCATGAAGTAAAATCAATAAAAGCCTCGTCCCTAGTCCCTGACTGTGAACAGCAACAGAAGTTACATTATTTCGCCATTGGATGGCGGCAAAGACGGTCTTTATGAGTGAGTCAGTCATTCAGAAGACTTTTATATTGAAAGGACTACAACTTGTTGTGAACATGAAGAAGCAAGACACAGTGTATCGCCAACGGGAAAACCCCTTGACTGTTAAAAGGACAAGATATCAGCGGACATTCAAACAGATTTTGTATCACGAATATAGGACTGACCTGAAGGAAAATACTATATCTACTGTAAATGCAGGGACACTTGCTTACTAGATCTCTCACAATACTCTAACGTTACACTATAAGCTTCAATGAACAATATCAATGAGAACATGTGTTTGCGTTGCTAAGAGTGGTTGCTAGAGTCGTTGGGTGAAGCGGTTATAGGCGTGTTTTATCATGAATAAAACGCACCTATTGACCAATCAGAATCAAGGACTGGGACTAACCGTTTTACATGAATTAGTACATGTGACTGGATGTGTTGAACGTGTCTTTGGTCTTACTATAGTTGGGCAGCTGGATCACCAGCTGGTCGTAATGGGATTGTGCTCCAGCGTACTGCTGCTCCATCTTTCTCTTGTCTTCATCGCCAAACATCTCAGAGCCGAGACTGTGACGCATGAACTCCTGGTAGTGAATCTCCAGGCTCTTAATGATGTTGCGATACTCCTCAGGACGCATTTGTGACAGCTAAAACAGACAAAAGATTCAGTAAAGCACCCATAGATGGAGACATTGGTGACTGGAGGGCAGTAAGCTCTCATCTCCTACCATTGTGAGCGTGAGGGAGTTGATGTGCTGAAAGTCCTTCATGCAGTACTGCCAGGATATCAGACTCTTGATGTTGATGAACAGCTGACTCCAGATGGACATGATGGCTTCATAGTACTGCTCGTTCCTGTCAGACAATCAACGAATCAATGCATTTCTGCTCTATGACACTGTCAGCTGCTCTGTGATCTGTGTGCATGTGTGTGTTTGTCGTACTTTTGTGCCAGACTGATGCTCAGAGGGTTCGGCGGTGGGATGATCAGACACACGGATGGTATCAGCATCTCCAGTCCTCCTGGTCCGGTGACATGCCACTTGCTGCGCTGCGTGTTGTCCTTCAGGATGCCTTCGTCGTTCTTCAGAATCCCCTTCTGTAACACACACACACACACACACACAGTGTTTCACAGGGGTTTGCAGAAACATCAGATATACATACACTCTGCGTTTACATACTAAATTTAGTTCTAGCGTTAAATGACACCTGAAACAACTAAACAAGGTCTTTGGGTTTACTTGAAAATCACAGCTGGAGGCTCGTGCGTTCAAGTCATGTTCACTCACATGAGCGCCTACACTAACTAAGAGTGGGACACACTGGATGTTCAATGAGAAACATGGCAGAATCAATGGATGCAACGTCTATAGTTGATGGTAATTCTCAGAAACTGACAAAGTTATTATGCGCTTGGTATATGCAGCAATTTTCTAGAAGTAGAGTTAAAAAAACCGCGGTAACACTTTATTTTACAGTGTCCTTGTTACACGTTACATGTAGTTACTATAGTAATAACTGTAAATTATGTATAAGTACATGCAACTAACCCTAACTCCACAGTGCATGTAGTTCATCATTATTACTCAGCACTTAAATGCTTAATTACACGGTAACACGGACACCGTAAAATACAGTGAAACCAAAATACCTTGCTGTATTTTTGTGTAGTTAATTAACGCTTCCCGCCATTGACAGAAATGTCCAACTTTCCATGTTTTCACTGTTATACATTAAGGGTCGCTCTTACACAACTTCTGAGAGAGTACAGAATCTCCGGATCAAAACAGGAGCAGAAACAAGCGATAAAAGCGTATTAAACCTGTGACAAGTCTGATCACAGCGATTCAGATCTGATCCAGAGAGAGCCGTTGTAAAGATATGAACCAGTCTTTTCAACCTCACAGTATCATTATTTCTGCCTTACAATCATTCATATTGATCACAGAAGTACTGGGAGAAAAGCGTATAGTTCGGATATAAACACTGATGTCTACGGTAGCAAATTTGAGTAAATCAGCTTTTAAAAGTAGGCTAAATTGACGCTTCAAATAAAGAGTGTATTAATTACATCGTTACACCAGTAGGGGGAGACACGTGACTGTTAAACATGTGTTTGTCATTGAATCATTCACTCAAGAGATTCGTTCAAAAATGCTGATTCATCTAGTAAAGAAACAAGTTTTTATGAGTGAGTCATTGAATCATTCACTCAAGAGATTCGTTCAAAAACGTCTTTATGAGTGAGTCATTGAATCATTCACTCAAGAGATTCGTTCAAAAACGTCTTTATGAGTGAGTCATTGAATCATTCACTCAAGAGATTTGTTCGAAAACGTCTTTATGAGTGAGTCATTGAATCATTCACTCAAGAGATTCGTTCAAAAATGCTGATTCATCTAGTAAAGAAACAAGTTTTTATGAGTGAGTCATTGAATTATTCACTCAAGAGATTAGTTCAAAAACGTCTTTATGAGTAAGTCATTGAATCATTCACTCAAGAGATTCGTTCAAAAACGTCTTTATGAGTGAGTCATTGAATCATTCACTCAAGAGATTTGTTCGAAAACGTCTTTATGAGTGAGTCATTGAATCATTCACTCAAGAGATTCGTTCAAAAACGTCTTTATGAGTGAGTCATTGAATCATTCACTCAAGAGATTCATTCAAAAATGTCTTTATGAGTGAGTCATTGAATCATTCACTCAAGAGATTCGTTCAAAAATGCTGATTCATCCAGTAAAGAAACAAGTCTTTATGAGTGAGTCATTGAATTATTCACTCAAGAGATTCGTTCAAAAACGTCTTTATGAGTGAGTCATTGAATCATTCACTCAAGAGATTTGTTCGAAAACGTCTTTATGAGTGAGTCATTGAATCATTCACTCAAGAGATTCGTTCAAAAATGTCCTTATGAGTGAGTCATTGAATCATTCACTCAAGAGATTCGTTCAAAAATGTCTTTATGAGTGAGTCATTGAATCATTCACTCAAGAGATTCGTTCAAAAATGTCTTTATGAGTGAGTCATTGAATCATTCACTCAAGAGATTCGTTCAAAAATGTCTTTATGAGTGAGTCATTGAATCATTCACTCAAGAGATTCGTTCAAAAATGTCTTTATGAGTGAGTCATTGAATCATTCACTCAATAGATTCGTTCAAAAACGTCTTTATGAGTGAGTCATTGAATCATTCACTCAAGAGATTCGTTCAAAAACGTCTTTATGAGTGAGTCATTGAATCATTCACTCAAGAGATTTGTTCGAAAACGTCTTTATGAGTGAGTCATTGAATCATTCACTCAAGAGATTCGTTCAAAAACGTCTTTATGAGCGAGTCATTGAATCATTCACTCAAGAGATTCATTCAAAAATGTCTTTATGAGTGAGTCATTGAATCATTCACTCAAGAGATTCGTTCAAAAATGCTGATTCATCCAGTAAAGAAACAAGTCTTTATGAGTGAGTCATTGAATTATTCACTCAAGAGATTCGTTCAAAAACGTCTTTATGAGTGAGTCATTGAATCATTCACTCAAGAGATTTGTTCGAAAACGTCTTTATGAGTGAGTCATTGAATCATTCACTCAAGAGATTCGTTCAAAAATGTCCTTATGAGTGAGTCATTGAATCATTCACTCAAGAGATTCGTTCAAAAATGTCTTTATGAGTGAGTCATTGAATCATTCACTCAAGAGATTCGTTCAAAAATGTCTTTATGAGTGAGTCATTGAATCATTCACTCAAGAGATTCGTTCAAAAATGTCTTTATGAGTGAGTCATTGAATCATTCACTCAAGAGATTTGTTCGAAAACGTCTTTATGAGTGAGTCATTGAATCATTCACTCAATAGATATAGTAGTCATATATGCAATTCAATAGATACAACACATCTATTGAATGACTGACTCATAAAGACGTGTGTGTGTCTGAAGGAGGAGACTCACCTGGTCCTGTTTGAAGTCACACAGAGCTTTGACCATGACCTGAGCGCTGCTCTTCTCCTCGGGGTAACGCGGCTTCAGACACACGATGCTCTTGGACTTGCTGACCAGCGTCTGCACCTGCCTCTTGCTCTCTATCATCCTCTCCTTCTCTTTCTACACACACACACACACACAGAGGATCCAGTGAGCACTGGTGTTTAACTCCACAGGTGTTTGGCTTTGCAGAAGTCGTACCTCCAGCGTCTTGAGCATTTCTGTGAGGTTCTCCAGAGGTGTGCTCTTGTCACAGGAGAACTTCTTACGGATCACCTCGTGGTCTTTCTGCAGTCTGGCGTACGTCTCGTTCGCCTCCTTGAAGAACTACAGAGGAGTACACACACCAATAAAACTTTACTCGGCTTCATGGCTTACTTTCTTCCAGAATAGAAATGCTGGATAACGGACGGGTTCAATGCAACTACACTGAAAAGGGACTGGGGCTTTGAGTTATTGTAATACGTGCATCAACTTCAAGTTTATAAGTTTCTAATAATTACAATTTATTTAAATTTAGCAGAAATGCTTTTAATGGTTTTAGGTAATGATAATAATCCTGAAATATGCAACGTTATTCCTTCAAATATTCATGCACTGTCACCTATACTTAGACAGTAGCTCAGTTATAACTGTGCATGTAAACATTATTAATGAGGACACAACATAATAAAGCTTACAATGTACATGAGGCCAATTTTAGAAGGAAATGTGTAGCTTGTCATTTATAAAATCACTTGCATTAAAATTATTATTATTTTGGGGCTCTAAAGTTTTTCTGATAATTTGTACAGTCGTTTTAGGCTTTCATCCAATACCTTGTCATGGAAACAAACTCATAAACCGTGATATAACTTCACAATGTTTTTCCCCCACACTAAGAACCTGTGTATGTCTCGTGGCTGTAATTGTTAAACCGTATTACAGATTTGGATGTTTTTGGTGGACTAGCTCGTACTGGTCAGTCACTGTGACACACGTGCAACGTGTTTCTCTGCTGTCACAATAATACACCGTATATCCAGTCCATAACCCTTACCTGGCTGTAGGCGGCGTTCTCCTTCAGGTGCACGTCGATGCACTTGGTGATCTGCAGTAGCCAGCTCCACTGGGTTTGCAGCGTGTCCATGTAAGCCTGACAGGGAACATCAGAAAGCATTACGGAAAGCAGACGCTTCAACTCATGTGAGCCTAATGCAACAGTCTAAAACAGATCTGAGTCTGCATACTGAGTGCTTCGGGATACATTTATAGATTCAAATTATTGCTATGTGATTGTCAACCAATTGAAAAGAGCCTCTATATGTGGCTCAGGATCAGTTTGCACTCGTTTCAGTGTTTGCTTGAGAAAAATCACAAGTCTGACATCGCACTAGCAAACCTGCACTCCCCGATCATAGCACAGATCACATGTTTGCACAGCTGTGGGACATCTGTAATGAGGAAGTTTGCAATTTAGTACGTCTATTAACTCTAAATGCAATACTGTATAACACACTACAGTCCGATTATAATCACGCACACTACACTGTTCTTTAGTATGTTAGTCAACACTTCAAAATAAGGGCACTTCTTTAAAACATGATGATTTATAATGTACTTTAAAGTAAAACTGTTCATTTGAGATCATTCATTTTAAAAGTGTGTGCTTATATGGCCTTTTAATATTACAGGTGAAACTCGAAAAATGAGAATATCGTGCAAAAGTTCATGTATTTCAGTAATCCAAATTAAAAGGTGAAACTAATATATTTACACATGCATGATTATACTTTTCAGAGGGCCGACATTTCTGTATTTAAAATCCTTTTTTTTATTATTGATTTCATGTCATATTCTAATTTTCTGAGATTTTTAATAATTTCATAAGCTATAAGACATAATATTCTAATATTCGATACACGATATTCTAATGTTTCGATTTTCACCGGTATATTATCTGTAACTCAGAAGTACAAGTACACACTCAATACAGTGAAGTGCACTTCTTTTTCCCCAAGGGAAAGATTATTTCATAGCAAATATTTGTACATTTCTTTAATAATTGATTGGAAATGTCGCACAGTAAGCGCAGTGTCATAACTGATCTGAGATGCGTGATATATGCTGGTTGGGGGTGGATATTTTTGTGGTGAATGGTGTTGTTGTTTGTTGTGGATGGGTACTGGGTGGGTGGATTATTTTGTGATGTTATTAGTACTAATTATGTGTCTTAAAGGGCCCTATTTATAAGCCAGGACTTGGCTTCTGGGAGGTCCTTTTCTTTTACAGAATGATTCTTTAAATCTGTAAACATGAACTCGTTGTGTTCTGTGAATGAATCTCCAGCACGCCTGTCACAGACACACACTTCTGTAACCAAGAACACACACTGTGGAGTTTTGGTGGACATGATGACATCACTACTGAGAGAGAGTCCTGATTGGCTAAAGAAAATAACAGCTGTGAGTCACATTTATAATAAATGATTCAAATCTCTTTTTCCGGCCCATTTCATCAGGAATCCAAAAGTCTCACAGGGATGCCAGATCTCACGGGTTGCCAGATCTCACGGGTTGGCCACACGTCTATCACGTCCCCGTCATGTTCCTCACCTGGATCTTATCTGACGCTGGGTGCTGGTTCTTCAGGAGGTTGTCCACCTTCGTCTTCAGCTTATTCAGGTCTTTCTCTTTCTCTTCCAGATCACTCATCAGTTTCTAGCGGGAAACACATACATTAGAAGCTAAAATCATGCGGGATAGTTTCAATAAATAGATGAATAGGTAACACTTTACAATAAGGTTCATTAGTTAACATTAGTTAATGTATTTACTAACATGAACTAACATTTGTTACATTATTTATTCATCTTTGTTAATGTTAGTATTAGTAAATGTTAATGTTAGTATTAGTAAATGTTGAACAAATACAACCTTTGATTGTAATAACGTATTAGTAAATGCTGAAATTAACTAAGATTAATAATTGCTGAAGTATTGTTCATTTTTAGTTCATGTTAACTAAGGTAGTTAAGTAATGAACCTTATTGTAAAGTGTTACCAATTAATACATGTATTGTTCATTGTTAGCTTATATTGCAGCTAATATGACCAAATTAACCCATGCTAAGGCTACTAGATAACTAGACTCGCTCGGCCTGTTGCACGGACTGCAGATGGATGGAGTTAGCGTGTGTGTGTGTGCGTGTGTGTGCGTGTGTGTGTGTGTGTGTGTGTGTGTGTGTGTGTGTGTGTGTGTGTGTCTCACCGAGTAGCTCTCCTGTTTGCGAGGGATGTAGGTGTCGATGTTCTTGTCGCCCCAGTCGAACACCAGCTCCTCCTCCTCCCGGTCGTTGACCCACATGATGGCCGTGGAGATCTCCTCGATGATGCCCTGCAGGTCCCGCAGCTGAGACACGCGCTGGTGAGACATTTTCTGTGTGTGGAGAGGGAGAAACGATCAGGCGTGTGTGTGTGTGTGGTCTCTGTGCAACCGCAGGATTCAGATCATGACGAGAGAAGGCTGAACAAAGGGTTGCTCTGCCTTTTATTTCATTCATGCATTTAAATTCATAGTGTTTTATTTAAGTAATATATTTCTTTTGTTACGTTTTGGACTAGTTGGTAACGCTTGCTTTTACAGTACAGGACTTACGTGTGTTAGTATTAGTAAATGTTAATGTTTACATTAACAAAAAGAGAGTTTTTTGTTAATGTAGAAAGTAGAAAGAGATATTAGAAAGTACTGGCTAATATAAGGTAAGTACATGGGTTAGGGGTAGGTTCAGGGTTAGTACCTAGTTATTACCCAGTAATTATAATTACTATAATAAGTACATAGTATGTAGTACATGGGTAACAGGACTGTACAAGGAAGCATTACCGACTAGTTTTGGCCACTAGAGGCCCTCATTGTGTTTCACTTCAGTTTCCCGCCAGTTTATCATGCGTTATTGTTCTCACCTGTGCCTCATTCATTTATAAGAGTTTCTTGCCTTCCTCGTGTTCGTTTAGTGGAGTCTTCGAAAAGTAGAAAATAGGCTGTTTACACAACACCGTTTTCATGCTAAAAACGTACTTTTTATGCGCTTTGGCCGTTCGTTTACACACAACTGCGTTTTGGGCGCCTGAAAACGCAAACTTTTGAAAACGGGTTTCAAAGTGCACGTTTTTGAGAACAGTCTCTGTGTAAACAACAAAAACGTGAATCTGTGAAGACGATACACATGCGTATTACGTGTTCAGTCTACAGTGTGTTATCGCCATCTACTGGCCTGGCAGCAGAATACAGCGCTTTCAGCCGTATCCGCGGATCCGAGTGAATGGGGATCGGTTTCACACTGGTGTCGTCTGTACGCGGGAAACTCAAAGGAGAAACGTCTCGGCTTTAAGCGTGTCGCTGTCGTGTAAACACACCCTCAGCTGCTCTGTTCCTGTTTTTTGCTCAGTGTTAGTTAGGTTGAGGCATCTCCAGTCTTTCTCCGGATTGATTTGCTCTGTTTGATTATCTGACTTTTATTATTTTGTTGTCCTTATTTCCTTAGAAGTTTTTTTATTTACCCTTTGGGGAAACATTATTTGCCCTTTGTTTCTAGACCCTCTATTAGTTTTTTTGTATCGAGTCCTTGGAGCATTTGGATCTTCAGTTTTTTTATTTACTTTCTGGACTAATTAAAGGAGGCATTAAGTGTGCTCCCTGACCCTGACTGAGCTCTGGTTTCTGCAACTGGGTTCTCGGTCTTCTCCTACACTCAGCCCTCACAGCCTTCATCTAACCTCGGTTCCTGCAACATTGGTGTTTAAGAAGTTAGTTCACCTAAAAATGCAAACTCTAGGCTTTCATTCACACATGAACACTGCTTGTTGTTGTTGATTGTATGACATTACTGAGTGGCGAAATGATTTAGTGACTGAATGAAAATGGTTTGGTTACCTGTAAATGGCTCATTCTGATTGGCCAGCTCTTTTATGATGGCATGATGGCACCATTATGACCAAACAAGATCTGAGGCTTTAATAAACATCCTTACTGATGTTCTACTAACTGCACTTGATTAACCCTCTAACCTTTACAGTATCTCCTAAAATGTTTTTTCAAAGCTCTGCATATAAAACATTTCATAACATTTGAACTACCTGTAAATCACATGAAATAACAATCTGAATATTGTAATATTATATTACAATAAATTATATTGCTGCTATTATAACTGACCTGTAGATTGTCCCACTCCTGGTCCAGCGCGTGGAGTCCACCCTTCTCTCGGCTCTGCACCTGAAGCACAAACACACACAGTCAGACAACACACACTCACAGTCAGACAACACACACTCACAGTCAGACAACACACACTCACAGTCAGACAACACACACTCACAGTCAGACAACACACACACACAGTCAGACAACACACACTCACAGTCAGACAACACACACTCACAGTCAGACAACACACACACACACAGCCTTCTCTCGGCTCTGCACCTCAAGCACAAACACACACACAGTCAGACAACACACACACACAGTCAGTCAGACAACACACACTCACAGTCAGACAACACACACACAGTCAGACAACACACACACTCACAGTCAGACAACACACACTCACAGTCCAACAACACACACTCACAGTCAGACAACACACACTCACAGCCTTCTCTCGGCTCTGCACCTGAAGCACAAACACACACAGTCAGACAACACACACTCACAGTCAGACAACACACTTACAGTCAGACAACACACACTCACAGTCAGACAACACACACTCACAGTCAGACAACACACTCACACTCAGACAACACACACACACAGCCTTCTCTCGGCTCTGCACCTGAAGCACAAACACACACACAGTCAGACAACACACACTCACAGTCAGACAACACACACTCACAGTCAGACAACACACACTCACAGCCTTCTCTCGGCTCTGCACCTGAAGCACAAACACACACAGTCAGACAACACACACACACAGTCAGACAACACACACTCACAGCCTTCTCTCGGCTCTGCACCTGAAGCACAAACACACACAGTCAGACAACACACACTCACAGTCAGACAACACACACTTACAGTCAGTCAACACACACTCACAGTCAGACAACACACACTCACAGTCAGACAACACACACACACAGTCAGACAACACACACTCACAGTCAGACAACACACACTCACAGTCAGACAACACACACACACAGTCAGTCAGACAACACACACTCACAGTCAGACAACACACACACAGTCAGACAACACACACACTCACAGTCAGACAACACACACTCACAGTCCAACAACACACACTCACAGTCAGACAACACACACTCACAGCCTTCTCTCGGCTCTGCACCTGAAGCACAAACACACACAGTCAGACAACACACACTCACAGTCAGACAACACACTTACAGTCAGACAACACACACTCACAGTCAGACAACACACACTCACAGTCAGACAACACACTCACAGTCAGACAACACACACACACAGCCTTCTCTCGGCTCTGCACCTCAAGCACAAACACACACACAGTCAGACAACACACTTACAGTCAGAGAACACACTTACAGTCAGACAACACACACTCACAGTCAGACAACACACTTACAGTCAGACAACACACACACACAGCCTTCTCTCGGCTCTGCACCTGAAGCACAAACACACACAGTCAGACAACACACACTCACAGTCAGACAACACACTTACAGTCAGACAACACACACTCACAGTCAGACAACACACACTCACAGTCAGACAACACACTCACAGTCAGACAACACACACACACAGCCTTCTCTCGGCTCTGCACCTCAAGCACAAACACACACACACAGTCAGACAACACACACTCACAGTCAGACAACACACACTCACAGTCAGACAACACACACTCACAGTCAGACAACACACACTCACAGTCAGACAACACACACTCACAGTCAGACAACACACACACACAGTCAGACAACACACACACACACAGTCAGACAACACACACTCACAGTCAGACAACACACAGTCAGACAACACACACTCACAGCCTTCTCTCGGCTCTGCACCTGAAGCACAAACACACACAGTCAGACAACACACACTCACAGTCAGACAACACACACTCACAGTCAGACAACACACACTCACAGTCAGACAACACACACTCACAGTCAGACAACACACACACACAGTCAGACAACACACACTCACAGTCAGACAACACACACTCACAGTCAGACAACACACACACACAGTCAGACAACACACACTCAGTCAGACAACACACACTCACAGTCAGACAACACACACTCACAGTCAGACAACACACACACTCACAGTCAGACAACACACACTCACAGTCAGACAACACACACTCACAGTCAGACAACACACACACACACAGTCAGACAACACACACTCACAGTCAGACAACACACACTCACAGTCCAACAACACACACTCAGAGTCAGACAACACACACTCACAGTCAGACAACACACACTCACAGTCCAACAACACACACTCACAGTCAGACAACACACACACACAGTCAGACAACACACACTCACAGTCAGACAACACACACTCACAGTCAGACAACACACACACACAGTCAGACAACACACACTCACAGTCAGACAACACACACTCACAGTCAGACAATACACACACACAGTCAGACAACACACACTCACAGTCAGACAACACACACACAGTCAGACAACACACACTCACAGTCAGACAACACACACTCACAGTCAGACAACACACACACACAGTCAGACAACACACACTCACAGTCAGACAACACACACTCACAGTCAGACAACACACACACACAGTCAGACAACACACACTCACAGTCAGACAACACTCACACACAGTCAGACAACACACACTCACAGTCAGACAACACACACTCACAGTCAGACAACACACACACACAGTCAGACAACACACACTCACAGTCAGACAACACACACTCACAGTCAGACAACACACACTCACAGTCAGACAACACACACACACAGTCAGACAACACACACTCACAGTCAGACAACACACACACAGTCAGACAACACACACTCAGAGTCAGACAACACACACTCACAGTCAGACAACACACACACACAGTCAGACAACACACACTCACAGTCAGACAACACACACTCACAGTCCAACAACACACACTCACAGTCAGACAACACACACACACAGTCAGACAACACACACTCACAGTCAGACAACACACACTCACAGTCAGACAACACACACACACAGTCAGACAACACACACTCACAGTCAGACAACACACACTCACAGTCAGACAACACACACACACAGTCAGACAACACACACTCACAGTCAGACAACACACACTCACAGTCCAACAACACACACTCACAGTCAGACAACACACACTCACAGCCTTCTCTCGGCTCTGCACCTGAAGCACAAACACACACAGTCAGACAACACACACTCACAGTCAGACAACACACACTCACAGCCTTCTCTCGGCTCTGCACCTCAAGCACAAACACACACACAGTCAGACAACACACACTCAGTCAGACAACACACACTCACAGTCAGACAACACACACTCACAGTCAGACAACACACACTCACAGTCAGACAACACACACTCACAGTCAGACAACACACACACACAGTCAGACAACACACATACACACACACACACACACAGTCAGACAACACACACTCACAGTCAGACAACACACACACACACAGTCAGACAACACACACTCACAGTCAGACAACACACACTCACAGTCAGACAACACACACACAGTCAGACAACACACTCACAGTCAGACAACACACACACACAGTCAGACAACACACACTCACAGTCAGACAACACACACACACAGTCAGACAACACACACTCACAGTCAGACAACACACACTCACAGCCTTCTCTCGGCTCTGCACCTGAAGCACAAACATGCACACAGTCAGACAACACACACTCACAGTCAGACAACACACACTCACAGCCTTCTCTCGGCTCTGCACCTCAAGCACAAACACACACACAGTCAGACAACACACACTCACAGTCAGACAACACACACTCACAGTCAGACAACACACACTCACAGCCTTCCCTCGGCTCTGCATCTGAAGCACAAACACACACAGTCAGACATCACACACACTCACAGCCTTCTCTCGGCTCTGCATCTGAAGCACAAACACACACAGTCAGACATCACACACACTCACAGCCTTCTCTCGGCTCTGCATCTGAAGCACAAACACACACACAGTCAGACAACACACACTCACAGTCAGACAACACACACTCACAGTCAGACAACACACACTCACAGCCTTCTCTCGGCTCTGCACCTGAAGCACAAACACACACAGTCAGACAACACACACTCACAGTCAGACAACACACTTACAGTCAGACAACACACACACACAGCCTTCTCTCGGCTCTGCACCTGAAGCACAAACACACACAGTCAGACAACACACACTCACAGTCAGACAACACACTCACAGTCAGACAACACACACACACAGCCTTCTCTCGGCTCTGCACCTGAAGCACAAACGCACACAGTCAGACAACACACACTCACAGTCAGACAACACACTTACACTCAGACAACACACACTCACAGTCAGACAACACACACTCACAGTCAGACAACACACACTCACAGTCAGACAACACACACACACAGTCAGACATCACACACACTCACAGCCTTCTCTCGGCTCTGCATCTGAAGCACAAACACACACACACAGTCAGACAACACACACTCACAGTCAGACAACACACACTCACAGTCAGACAACACACACTCACAGCCTTCTCTCGGCTCTGCACCTGAAGCACAAACACACACAGTCAGACAACACACACTCACAGTCAGACAACACACTTACAGTCAGACAACACACACACACAGCCTTCTCTCGGCTCTGCACCTGAAGCACAAACACACACAGTCAGACAACACACACTCACAGTCAGACAACACACACTCACAGTCAGAGAACACACTCACAGTCAGACAACACACACACACAGCCTTCTCTCGGCTCTGCACCTGAAGCACAAACGCACACAGTCAGACAACACACACTCACAGTCAGACAACACACTTACAGTCAGACAACACACACTCACAGTCAGACAACACACACTCACAGTCAGACAACACACACTCACAGTCAGACAACACACACACACAGTCAGACAACACACACTCACAGCCTTCTCTCGGCTCTGCACCTGAAGCACAAACACACACAGTCAGACAACACACACTCACAGTCAGACAACACACTCACAGTCAGACAACACACACACACAGCCTTCTCTCGGCTCTGCACCTGAAGCACAAACGCACACAGTCAGACAACACACACTCACAGTCAGACAACACACTTACAGTCAGACAACACACACACACAGTCAGACAACACACACTCACAGTCTTCTCTCGGCTCTGCACCTGAAGCACAAACACACACAGTCAGACAACACACTCACAGTCAGACAACACACACACACATACAGCCTTCTCTCGGCTCTGCACCTGAAGCACAAACACACACAGTCAGACAACACACACTCACAGTCAGACAACACACACTCACAGCCTTCTCTCGGCTCTGCACCTGAAGCACAAACACACACAGTCAGACAACACACACTCACAGTCAGACAACACACACTCACAGTCAGACAACACACACTCACAGTCAGACAACACACACTCACAGTCAGACATCACACACACTCACAGCCTTCTCTCGGCTCTGCACCTGAAGCACAAACACACAGTCAGACAACACACACTCACAGTCAGACAACACACACTCACAGTCAGACAACACACACACACAGCCTTCTCTCGGCTCTTCACCTGAAGCACAAACACACACAGTCAGACAACACACACTCACAGTCAGACAACACACACTCACAGTCAGACAACACACACTCACAGCCTTCTCTCGGCTCTGCACCTGAAGCACAAACACACACAGTCAGACAACACACACTCACAGTCAGACAACACACACTCACAGTCAGACAACACACACTCACAGTCAGACAACACACACACACAGCCTTCTCTCGGCTCTGCACCTGAAGCACAAACACACACAGTCAGACAACACACACTCACAGTCAGACAACACACACTCACAGTCAGACAACACACACTCACAGCCTTCTCTCGGCTCTGCACCTGAAGCACAAACACACACAGTCAGACAACACACACTCACAGTCAGACAACACACACTCACAGTCAGACAACACACACTCACAGTCAGACAACACACACTCACAGTCAGACAACACACACTCACAGTCAGACAACACACACACACACAGCCTTCTCTCGGCTCTGCACCTGAAGCACAAACACACACAGTCAGACAACACACACTCACAGTCAGACAACACACACTCACAGTCAGACAACACACACTCACAGTCTTTCTTCCCCATCACATGTTTTATCACAATCATGAATCAGGCATCCATTTCCAAATGGTTAAAAACTTAACTTAGTTTAGTTTGCTTGGTTCATTTGGTCCGAAAAACAAAACAAAAAACATTTAGTCTTGGTCCACTTAGCATTCACATTGGCAATTTTAACGCCGAACATAAAAGCTTAGAGCTTAGAGATATGTGATGTAGATCTGTAGATCTGTAGATCTGTTATGTAGATCTGTAGATCTGTAGATGTGTTATGTAGATCTGTAGATCTGTAGATGTGTTATGTAGATCTGTAGATCTGTAGATCTGTTATGTAGATCTGTAGATCTGTAGATCTGTTATGTAGATCTGTAGATCTGTAGATGTGTTATGTAGATCTGTAGATCTGTAGATGTGTTATGTAGATCTGTAGATCTGTAGATATGTTATGTAGATCTGTAGATATGTTATGTAGATCTGTAGATATGTTATGTAGATCTGTAGATCTGTAGATATGTTATGTAGATCTGTAGATCTGTAGATGTGTTATGTAGATCTGTAGATCTGTAGATCTGTTATGTAGATCTGTAGATGTGTTATGTAGATCTGTAGATCTGTAGATGTGTTATGTAGATCTGTAGATCTGTAGATGTGTTATGTAGATCTGTAGATCTGTAGATATGTTATGTAGATCTGTAGATATGTGATGTAGATCTGTAGATCTGTAGATGTGTTATGTAGATCTGTAGATCTGTAGATGTGTTATGTAGATCTGTAGATCTGTAGATCTGTTATGTAGATCTGTAGATCTGTAGATCTGTTATGTAGATCTGTAGATCTGTTATGTAGATCTGTAGATCTGTAGATGTGTTATGTAGATCTGTAGATCTGTTATGTAGATCTGTAGATCTGTTATGTAGATCTGTAGATCTGTAGATGTGTTATGTAGATCTGTAGATCTGTAGATGTGTTATGTAGATCTGTAGATCTGTAGATGTGTTATGTAGATCTGTAGATCTGTAGATCTGTTATGTAGATCTGTAGATCTGTAGATGTGTTATGTAGATCTGTAGATCTGTTATGTAGATCTGTAGATCTGTTATGTAGATCTGTAGATCTGTAGATGTGTTATGTAGATCTGTAGATCTGTTATGTAGATCTGTAGATCTGTAGATGTGTTATGTAGATCTGTAGATCTGTAGATATGTTATGTAGATCTGTAGATCTGTAGATATGTTATGTAGATCTGTAGATCTGTAGATCTGTTATGTAGATCTGTAGATCTGTTATGTAGATCTGTAGATCTGTAGATCTGTTATGTAGATCTGTAGATCTGTAGATGTGTTATGTAGATCTGTAGATCTGTAGATATGTTATGTAGATCTGTAGATATGTTATGTAGATCTGTAGATCTGTAGATCTGTTATGTAGATCTGTAGATCTGTTATGTAGATCTGTAGATATGTTATGTAGATCTGTAGATCTGTAGATCTGTTATGTAGATCTGTAGATCTGTTATGTAGATCTGTAGATCTGTAGATCTGTTATGTAGATCTGTAGATCTGTAGATGTGTTATGTAGATCTGTAGATCTGTAGATATGTTATGTAGATCTGTAGATATGTTATGTAGATCTGTAGATCTGTAGATATGTTATGTAGATCTGTAGATCTGTAGATGTGTTATGTAGATCTGTAGATCTGTAGATCTGTTATGTAGATCTGTAGATGTGTTATGTAGATCTGTAGATCTGTAGATGTGTTATGTAGATCTGTAGATCTGTAGATGTGTTATGTAGATCTGTAGATATGTTATGTAGATCTGTAGATATGTTATGTAGATCTGTAGATATGTTATGTAGATCTGTAGATCTGTAGATATGTGATGTAGATCTGTAGATCTGTTATGTAGATCTGTAGATCTGTAGATATGTTATGTAGATCTGTAGATCTGTAGATCTGTTATGTAGATATGTAGATCTGTAGATCTGTAGATCTGTTATGTAGATCTGTAGATCTGTAGATATGTTATGTAGATCTGTAGATGTGTTATGTAGATCTGTAGATCTGTAGATATGTTATGTAGATCTGTAGATCTGTAGATCTGTTATGTAGATCTGTAGATGTGTTATGTAGATCTGTAGATCTGTAGATATGTTATGTAGATCTGTAGATCTGTAGATCTGTTATGTAGATCTGTAGATGTGTTATGTAGATCTGTAGATCTGTAGATGTGTTATGTAGATCTGTAGATGTGTTATGTAGATCTGTAGATCTGTAGATGTGTTATGTAGATCTGTAGATCTGTAGATGTGTTATGTAGATCTGTAGATATGTTATGTAGATCTGTAGATATGTTATGTAGATCTGTAGATATGTTATGTAGATCTGTAGATCTGTAGATATGTGATGTAGATCTGTAGATCTGTTATGTAGATCTGTAGATCTGTAGATATGTTATGTAGATCTGTAGATCTGTAGATATGTTATGTAGATATGTAGATCTGTAGATCTGTAGATCTGTTATGTAGATCTGTAGATCTGTAGATATGTTATGTAGATCTGTAGATGTGTTATGTAGATCTGTAGATCTGTAGATATGTTATGTAGATCTGTAGATCTGTAGATCTGTTATGTAGATATGTAGATCTGTTCACAGCCTGATTGGTCGGCTCAAATCGCTGATATTGGACACTGCGTTACCGTGCTCTTTACTGCAGTTTAGCAGCTACATCTGTGTGATATCAACTTCAAACTTATTTAGACACTTGGCTTTGATTTTCTAGCAATTTTAAAGTCCATGTTATTTTGTAAAATATATATTTTGCATAAAATAAAAATATTTAGTTCAGTACATTTGCCTTACGGTAAACTTCTATAAGTTTCTTACAGGCTCATTAGTTGAAGTGCTTTCAAATAATTCTCTTGCCGCCCGCTCACACCGAGGACGATTACTGTAACGATAAAGATATCCTTCTAAAAATCCTATATAATCCTATAAATATAACGTTGATAATACGATGATATCGTTGGAATCACTTTCAGAACGATTGTTTTCCAGCTGATGAATGATAAAAACTTCGACAGCCAATCAGAATCCACCCAGACGACCAAACTGCAGAGCGCTTATAACAAACTCAGCTAATAGAGCTAATATCGTTATGGTACTCGGCGTGAACAGGCCTTCACTACCCCCACTCAAACGACTCCATCATATGAAGGCCATGCACTGAAGAAGCGTCCTCGTACCAGCTCATCCCGGGCCCGCTCCACCTCCACGCTCCTCTGGATCGAGCTGTGGAACTTGTTGTGATTCAGGATTTGTTGGTTGATGGTCTCACTATCTTCACCGAAGGGTGACGTCTCAATGAGTCTCTGCAACACACAAACACACACACATGAACAACATACAACACCAACATCTGCAATCTTCATCATATCAAGACCAAAAAATGTTAATTTGAGCACTTAAACTGGGTGAGTTAAGTCAGAATAACCCAGTGAACCCTAACCTTCTGGTGCAGAACCTGTTGGGAACCACAGAAGGCGTATTACACACACTTTCTATCTGAAGTCTTAAGTTCAGATCTGACATTTAGGATTTTTCAGAAATTCTTTTTACAGAATTTGATTTAGGATTCTTATCCTATCTTATAAAATCTCATCTGTAGTTAGGAAATCCTAAACCCTCCATCGAGTTCGGTGATCAACTCTCAGGTCTGTTACCAAGCAACCAGCGACACGCAAACAAACAAACCGCTGTGAAGTAAAACGGATAAAACATGAGTGGTGCTTTTCATTAAGATAAGCTTTCATAGGAGTCTGTTATTGATTGTTTGTTGAGTGCAGCACATCAGGGGTTCACAACGTCTCTCCGCCATCACACATCGCTGTTCTTCATTGATAAATGTTTTTAGCTTCATGACTTTTGAAGTTAGGACACCATTGGGGTTGTCCTAAAGTTTTTTAGTGGAGTTAGGATTCTTCTGTAATACCCTTTTCCTGTCTGTAGTTGAGATAAGATTGTTCACTTCCTGTTATTCGCGGGTCTCCCTGAGAGCAGAGTCCGGTGTAGTGTGCCATTATCCTGTGTAAACATCGCCTCCCTTTCCTCGGCGGATCGTCGGGAAGTGTCTGAGCATGGACGGGTTTCCTGTGCTGTGGATTCATCCTTTTAGTTCAATGAAATCTGCAGAGTTGGCACACTTTAAAGCTCATGGTTTAGTCGCAGTGATTCGTGGCCTCTGAAAGCATATCTGAGCTTTATATCTTCATCATCATCATCATCATCATCGCCGCTGATGGCCTGTAGGGGTCAATGTGTGAGCGCTAACATCAGCTGATCTGAGAGCAGTCTGTGGCTTCTTCTTCTGTGATGTGTGTGTGTGTGTGATCAGGGTCGGGCGAGACTCAGAGGTATTTCAGCCGACAGAGATCAGTGTTAAAGCACTGCAAACCAGTTCCACCACACACACTCTCACTGCTGTGTCTTTGTTTGCTACAGACACTCCCTGTTTCCCTCCTCCCCCCTTCCTGCTCTCAGAGACAATGTGTTCTCTGTGTGTGTGTGTGTGTGTGTGTTCTCTGTCTAAACCTCTGTGTGTGTGTGTGTGTGTGTGTGTGTGTGTGTGTGTGTGTGTGTGTGTGTGTGTGTGTGTGTGTGTTCTCTGTCGAACCTCTGTGTGTGTGTGTGTGTGTTCTCTGTCGAACCTCTGTGTGTGTGTGTGTGTGTTCTCTGTCTAAATTCTGTGTGTGTGTGTGTGTGTGTGTGTGTGTGTGTGTGTGTGTGTGTGTGTGTGTGTGGCCTGGTAAACCCTACGTTATGGGGACAAAATGTCCCCACAAGGATCGCAATATCCGAAATCCTTGTTCGTGTGGGGACATTTTTTGGTCCCCATGAGGAAATCAGCTTATAAATCATACTAAGTGATGTTGTTTGAAAATGTAAAAATGCAGAATGTTTCCTGTGATGGGTAGGTTTAGGGATAGGGTTGGTGTAAGGGAATAGAATATACAGTCTGTACAGTATAAAAATCATTATGTCTATGGAAAGTCCCCATAAAACATGAAAACACAACGTGTGTGTGTGTGTGTGTGTGTGCGAGTGTGTGTGTGCACGTGCAAGTGTGTGTGTGTGTGTTTGTGCGAGTGTGCGCGCGAGTGTGCGTGTGTGTGTGCCACAGGTGGATGATAATATGCAAATGTTCTTTTACTTGATTTAACGCATTACAATGATGTTGTCGGTATAAATGAATGTATTCAGTGGAAGTCTTGCTCGTTCGCCACTCCTTTACTTTAAAGGGAAAGTGGTATGGGAGTGTCTCAGCAGAGCCGGGTGTGTCTCCTGCTCCTCTGTCTAACCTCTGTGTGTGTGTGTGTGTGTGTGTGTGTGTGTGTGTGTGCGTGCGTGTCCTTCTCTACACTACCACAAGTAACAACAAGTCAGGGAGTTGCATACACTCCTACTCTCTCTCTCTCTCTCTCTCTCTCTCTCTCTCTCTCTCTCTCTCTCTCTCTCTCTCTCTCTCTCTCTCTCTCTGTTGTGGTAAGTGGGGGTCTGAGATAGGGCCAGTCTGGACAGGAGGAGGAGCGAGTGAATTCCAGCGCAGTGCTGTCATTATGGGCTGTTCTGCCTGATAAACACATGAGGAATCACATCGTCCTCTCCACACACACACACACACACACACACACACACACACACACACACACACACTGACACTGAAGACTGGAGTAAAGATGCTGAAAATTCAGCTTTGATCACAGGCATAAATTATACTTTATTAAATATTCACATAGAGAACAGCTGATTTACATTGTAATAATTTTTCACAATATTTGAAAGTATTTTTCATCAGATAAACACTTTCAACATCAGTAACACATCTTGTTCTCTTCTAGTTTAAATCCAAAAAACAGCATTATTTACTTTTTAGTTTAGTTTTATCAATATAGTTTTTGAATTAGCATTTATCTCTAGTTTTCATGTTAATTGAAGCTTAAATATCAGTCATTATGTTACATGCTTTTTGTCATTTTATTATTATTATTTTAATATTACAATTTAGGTTTAAATTACTTTCATTTCAGTTTGATTTATTTCCAGTTAATAATTTTAGTGCTTCAACTAAAAGTTGTTCAACTAATATTTATATTTTATTCAATTAACATAAATGTTTTTTTTTAAATAGTTGCAACAACTGATGGCAAACGCACCACCAATGTACTAATATCACCAATAATCTGCAATAGCCAAGCATCGGAAACACTTCACAATAAGGGTCATTAGTTTACTACCTTAGTTTATTTACACAACTGAGTGTATTGCTCATGGTTTGTTCATGTTAGTTAATACACTAATGTTAGCTAATGAACCTTATTGTGAAGTGGGTTACACTATTTGAAGGTGTCATAGTTGACCGTGCTCGTGTGTGTGTGTGTGTGTGTGTGTGTGTGTCAGACCTTCTTCTGGTTGATCCAGGCTAAAGCGTCCTGCAAGCTCTTGCTGGGGTCGTCCCATCCGCCGCTCGCCGCGCTGGTCCTGCGCAGAGTCGTGCCCGTGATGGAGTTACGGATGTCCGTGTGGATCAACATACACTCCTCCAGACTGCAACACACACACACACACACACAGCCTTCAGCTCAGCCTCACACACACATCTGCTGTTTCTTCAACAAGGGGCATTAAAATCAAGAGATTTTAACTCCGCATGATCATCGTAGCCAATCACGACTCTGATCTCCAGATATTGTACTGCTGATTAAAATGCTAAATTTGGTGTTACATAGTGTGTGTGAATGAACAGGCGTTTGGACTCGGTGCTGAAACCCAAAGCACAGGACAATAGAGACACCAGAATAACAATATTCATGATTCTGAAGCTGAAAACACTGAATTACTTTGGTGGAATATGCTTGTGCTGTCACTGACTAGATATACACTCACCTAAAGGATTATTAGGAACACCACACTAATACTGTGTTTGACCCCCTTTCGCCTTCAGAACTGCCTTAATTCTACGTGGCATTGATTCAACAAGGTGCTGAAAGCATTCTTTAGAAATGTTGGCCATATTGATAGGATAGCATCTTGCAGTTGATGGAGATTTGTGGGATGCACATCCAGGGCACGAAGCTCCCGTTCCACCACATACCAAAGATGCTCTATTGGGTTGAGATCTGGTGACTGTGGGGGCCATTTTAGTACAGTGAACTCATTGTCATGTTCAAGAAACCAATTTGAAATGATTCGAGCTTTGTGACATGGTGCATTATCCTGCTGGAAGTAGCCATCAGAGGATGGGTACATGGTGGCCATAAAGGGATGGACATGGTCAGAAACAATGCTCAGGTAGGCCGTGGCATTTAAACGATGCCCAATTGGCACTAAGGGGCCTAAAGTGTGCCAGGAAAACATCCCCCACACCATTACACCACCACCACCAGCCTGCACAGTGGTAACAAGGCATGATGGATCCATGTTCTCATTCTGTTTACGCCAAATTCTGAATCTACCATCTGAATGTCTCAACAGAAATCGAGACTCATCAGACCAGGCAACATTTTTCCAGTCTTCAACTGTCCAATTTTGGTGAGCTCTTGCAAATTGTAGCCTCTTTTTCCTATTTGTAGTGGAGATGAGTGGTACCCGGTGGGGTCTTCTGCTGTTGTAGCCCATCCGCCTCAAGGTTGTGCGTGTTGTGGCTTCACAAATGCTTTGCTGCATACCTCGGTTGTAACGAGTGGTTATTTCAGTCAAAGTTGCTCTTCTATCAGCTTGAATCAGTCGGCCCATTCTCCTCTGACCTCTAGCATCAACAAGGCATTTTCGCCCACAGGACTGCCGCATACTGGATGTTTTTCCCTTTTCACACCATTCTTTGTAAACCCTAGAAATGGTTGTGCGTGAAAATCCCAGTAACTGAGCAGATTGTGAAATACTCAGACCGGCCCGTCTGGCACCAACAACCATGCCACGCTCAAAATTGCTTAAATCACCTTTCTTTCCCATTCTGACATTCAGTTTGGAGTTCAGGAGATTGTCTTGACCAGGACCACACCCCTAAATGCATTGAAGCAACTGCCATGTGATTGGTTGATTAGATAATTGCATTAATGAGAAATTGAACAGGTGTTCCTAATAATCCTTTAGGTGAGTGTATTTATAATAATGTCGGCCACTTTTTACTGACATCTGGCATTATCAGGACACACAAATATTCCCCCAGTGCATTATTATACATTATATTCAACATAATATATAGCAGTTTAATGTCGTACTGACACTAAAACTCTGAAAACCTCTCGCACAGTAATTTTCATTTTGGGTGAACTATACACAATACATATTGATGCATTTTTGTATTGCGATATTGTTACAGCCCTAAGCAAGTTTAGCAAGAGTCCGTAAGATGAAGAAACACACATGCTTGCTGAACGAATGTCACAATATATTCCTGGATACTGACATGTACTCATAGTGTGCTGAATACTGACGTCAGCAGGTTACGTCACACACACACACACACACACACACACACTGCTGTACCTGCGCAGGATGTTGTCGGCGGGCACTCGGGCGCTCTGTAACTCCACCGCACACATCTTCATCTGCTCCATGGTCTCCAGTGCTGCCATCATGTTCTTGTCCACCTCAGCGGCCGGCCCCATCTGAAACACCACAGCAGAACCATGCAGAGATCACTGTGAGTGTGTGTGTGTGTGTGTCACATGCAGAAGAGTGGACGTGTGTGTGAACGGCTCTCACGTTCTCCAGGAGGTTCTGCGCTCGCTTCAGGAAGCCGTAGCAATCCTGGTAGAGGATCTGCGCTCTCTTCTGGACAGCCATCGCGGACAAGCTGAGGACAGCGAGACGGGAACATTCATTAACACACACGTGTTCTCGAGACACACACTACACATCAAACACACACGTGTTCCTGAGACACACACTACACATCAAACACACACGTGTTCCTGAGACACACACTACACATCAAACACACACGTGTTCTCGAGACACACACTACACATCAGATAAACACACACGTGTTCCTGAGACACACACTACACATCAGATAAACACACACGTGTTCCTGAGACACACACTACACATCAGATAAACACACACGTGTTCCTGAGACACACACTACACATCAGATAAACACACACGTGTTCCTGAGACACACACTACACATCAGATAAACACACACGTGTTCCTGAGACACACACTACACATCAGATAAACACACACGTGTTCCTGAGACACACACTACACATCAGATAAACACACACGTGTTCCTGAGACACACACTACACATCAGATAAACACACACGTGTTCCTGAGACACACACTACACATCAGATAAACACACACGTGTTCCTGAGACACACACTACACATCAGATAAACACACACGTGTTCCTGAGACACACACTACGCATCAGATAAACACACACGTGTTCCTGAGACACACACTACACATCAAACACACACGTGTTCCTGAGACACACACTACACATCAAACACACACGTGTTCCTGAGACACACACTACACATCAGATAAACACACACGTGTTCCTGAGACACACACTACACATCAGATAAACACACACGTGTTCCTGAGACACACACTACACATCAGATAAACACACACGTGTTCTCGAGACACACACTACACATCAGATAAACACACACGTGTTCCTGAGACACACACTACACATCAGATAAACACACACGTGTTCCTGAGACACACACTACACATCAGATAAACACACACGTGTTCCTGAGACACACACTACACATCAGATAAACACACACGTGTTCCTGAGACACACACTACACATCAGATAAACACACACGTGTTCCTGAGACACACACTACACATCAGATAAACACACACGTGTTCCTGAGACACACACTACACATCAGATAAACACACACGTGTTCCTGAGACACACACTACGCATCAGATAAACACACACGTGTTCCTGAGACACACACTACACATCAAACACACACGTGTTCCTGAGACACACACTACACATCAGATAAACACACACGTGTTCCTGAGACACACACTACACATCAGATAAACACACACGTGTTCTCGAGACACACACTACACATCAGATAAACACACACGTGTTCCTGAGACACACACTACACATCAAACACACACGTGTTCCTGAGACACACACTACACATCAGATAAACACACACGTGTTCCTGAGACACACACTACACATCAAACACACACGTGTTCCTGAGACACACACTACACATCAGATAAACACACACGTGTTCCTGAGACACACACTACACATCAGATAAACACACACGTGTTCTCGAGACACACACTACACATCAGATAAACACACACGTGTTCCTGAGACACACACTACGCATCAGATAAACACACACGTGTTCCTGAGACACACACTACACATCAGATAAACACACACGTGTTCTCGAGACACACACTACGCATCAGATAAACACACACGTGTTCCTGAGACACACACTACACATCAAACACACACGTGTTCCTGAGACACACACTACACATCAAACACACACGTGTTCCTGAGACACACACTACACATCAGATAAACACACACGTGTTCCTGAGACACACACTACACATCAGATAAACACACACGTGTTCCTGAGACACACACTACGCATCAGATAAACACACACGTGTTCCTGAGACACACACTACGCATCAGATAAACACACACGTGTTCTCGAGACACACACTACACATCAGATAAACACACACGTGTTCTCGAGACACACACTACACATCAGATAAACACACACGTGTTCTCGAGACACACACTACACATCAGATAAACACACACGTGTTCTCGAGACACACACTACACATCAGATAAACACACACGTGTTCCTGAGACACACACTACACATCAGATAAACACACACGTGTTCCTGAGACACACACTACACATCAGATAAACACACACGTGTTCCTGAGACACACACTACACATCAGATAAACACACACGTGTTCCTGAGACACACACTACGCATCAGATAAACACACACGTGTTCTCGAGACACACACTACACATCAGATAAACACACACGTGTTCTCGAGACACACACTACACATCAGATAAACACACACGTGTTCCTGAGACACACACTACACATCAGATAAACACACACGTGTTCCTGAGACACACACTACACATCAAACACACACGTGTTCCTGAGACACACACTACACATCAAACACACACGTGTTCCTGAGACACACACTACACATCAGATAAACACACACGTGTTCCTGAGACACACACTACGCATCAAACACACACGTGTTCCTGAGACACACACTACACATCAGATAAACACACACGTGTTCCTGAGACACACACTACACATCAGATAAACACACACGTGTTCCTGAGACACACACTACACATCAGATAAACACACACGTGTTCCTGAGACACACACTACACATCAGATAAACACACACGTGTTCCTGAGACACACACTACGCATCAGATAAACACACACGTGTTCCTGAGACACACACTACACATCAGATAAACACACACGTGTTCCTGAGACACACACTACACATCAGATAAACACACACGTGTTCCTGAGACACACACTACACATCAGATGAACACACACGTGTTCCTGAGACACACACTACACATCAGATAAACACACACGTGTTCCTGAGACACACACTACGCATCAGATAAACACACACGTGTTCCTGAGACACACACTACACATCAGATAAACACACACGTGTTCCTGAGACACACACTACACATCAAACACACACGTGTTCCTGAGACACACACTACACATCAAACACACACGTGTTCCTGAGACACACACTACACATCAGATAAACACACACGTGTTCCTGAGACACACACTACGCATCAAACACACACGTGTTCCTGAGACACACACTACACATCAGATAAACACACACGTGTTCCTGAGACACACACTACACATCAGATAAACACACACGTGTTCCTGAGACACACACTACACATCAGATAAACACACACGTGTTCCTGAGACACACACTACACATCAGATAAACACACACGTGTTCCTGAGACACACACTACGCATCAGATAAACACACACGTGTTCCTGAGACACACACTACACATCAGATAAACACACACGTGTTCCTGAGACACACACTACACATCAGATAAACACACACGTGTTCCTGAGACACACACTACACATCAGATAAACACACACGTGTTCCTGAGACACACACTACACATCAGATAAACACACACGTGTTCCTGAGACACACACTACACATCAGATAAACACACACGTGTTCTCGAGACACACACTACGCATCAGATAAACACACACGTGTTCCTGAGACACACACTACACATCAGATAAACACACACGTGTTCCTGAGACACACACTACACATCAAACACACACGTGTTCCTGAGACACACACTACACATCAGATAAACACACACGTGTTCTCGAGACACACACTACACATCAGATAAACACACACGTGTTCCTGAGACACACACTACACATCAGATAAACACACACGTGTTCCTGAGACACACACTACACATCAGATAAACACACACGTGTTCCTGAGACACACACTACACATCAGATAAACACACACGTGTTCCTGAGACACACACTACACATCAGATAAACACACACGTGTTCTCGAGACACACACTACGCATCAGATAAACACACACGTGTTCCTGAGACACACACTACACATCAGATAAACACACACGTGTTCCTGAGACACACACTACGCATCAGATAAACACACACGTGTTCCTGAGACACACACTACACATCAGATGAACACACACGTGTTCTCGAGACACACACTACACATCAGATAAACACACACGTGTTCCTGAGACACACACTACACATCAGATGAACACACACGTGTTCTCGAGACACACACTACACATCAGATAAACACACACGTGTTCCTGAGACACACACTACACATCAGATAAACACACACGTGTTCCTGAGACACACACTACGCATCAGATAAACACACACGTGTTCTTGAGAAGTAGATCACTACACTTATTTAAGGTATTTTAAAGAAAACCTAAAGATTTCATGTTCTGTTGGATAGATTTATCATTTCCATCTTCCATCAAAACAGATCAGAACAATTTCTCAAACGGGAACAAACGAGCCATTCTGGCAACACTTTATCTTACAGTGTCCTTGTTACACATGTACTTACCATAGTAATAACAGCATAATTACATGCAACTAACCCTCAACCAAACCCTAATCCTGCCCTAACCCTATAGCAAGTACATGTAGTTCATTAATATTACTCAGCACTTAATTACACTGTAACTATGACACCTTCAAATAAAGTGTAACGCCATTCTTTACAGACCTTTTTCCTGTCTCATCGCAATCTTCGCCTTTTTACGGACGGTAAATGCATGTTACGGTACCCCTTTTTTAAAGGTGACATATAATTCAAAATTGAATTTACCTTGGTATAGTCAAATAACAAGAGTTCAGTGCATGGACATGACATAGAGTGAATCTCAAACTGGACTGTTTTAGCGTTCTCATTTAATTCACGTTTATGAAAAACACCCCTGAAAAACGGTCGGTTCTCCACACAATACCGACTGTGACGCAATAGTCGGGATCATTAATATGTACGCCTCCAAATATTTGCATAATGCCAGCCCTCAATGCCAGGCGGAACTGCGCAGCCGAAGCATGGCAGTTGCTCAGTGTGGATGTACACATGAACACAAAAGTATTTTTTCTCTGGAAATTTCCAAACATTTCACCGAGTGTTTCCTCAACTTGGGCCAATACAGAGCTGGCCTCGGATCGAGCTACCAAGCAACACTTTCTGATGTGTAATTGTTCAAGTTCAGACAGGTAATCTTTCTCTCAAAATCGTTCAATACTGTTTATGCATCAGTAAGTCAAGCCAGTGACTAAAATATCAGCTTCACATCGTTTCTTTTAGTAGGATGAAAAAAAACTTATTTAAATTGTGAATAAATTATATACAGAAAGCGATCAAAGAACAATCTTTCCACAGCGCGAGTTTATCTGGACACTTGCCAAACTCGTTATGAAATCAATGACGCACGTTACTGCACAACGAAGCTCTTACTGTATTTACATCATCGTGTTTGCATTGGTGAAAGCATTAGAGAGTGCAGAAACTGCTTTGCACTGATAAGATCTTCATTCTCGCGATCAACACACTGTCATCTGCTCAATGCTCATCACGGCAACATTTTATGTGATGGGAATAGATCTAAATACTTTAAAAACTTCTCACAATTCGTTAATCTCGATAGCTGTTATAGTAAAAACGTATAATAGCAGTAGTAAAAGTATTCGGGAGAGAGTTTCACATGTAATGCGTAGCTATTTCATATGCAAGCATGTCAGCCAATCACAGCAGTGGCCGCGGTTACACTGAATCCCACAGCCAATCACAGCAGTGGGCGGTTACACTGAATCCCACAGCAGACACGCCCCTTCAAACAGAGTGTTCAAATCAGAGGCTAAAAGCAGGCTAGGAAAAATGCTATTTATTTCTAAATTATGATTATTTTTTATCTAAAAAACATACTAACATTATAAGGGTAACCCAGGAAACATTATAAAATAATAAAAAAATACATTCTAGGGCACCTTTAAAGGTGCTCTATTGAACTTTTAGCGGCCTCTAGTGGTGATGTTTCAGATTGCAACAAGAGCGCTCGTGCTCGTGTGTGTGTGTGTGTGTGTGTGTGTGTGTGTGTGTGTGTGTGTGTGTGTGTGTGTGTGTGTGTGTGTGTGTGTGTGTGTGTGTGTGTGTGTGTGTGTGTGTGTGTGTGTGTGTGTGCGATCTCAGGAGCGAGCATTCACTACCGGCCACACGGGGATTTCAACACACCGGAGACATGCTGGAAACTCATGTAAACTCCCACTGCAACGCTACAGTAATAGGATACTTTATCAGCTTGGCGTTGAACTAATGCTCCATGCTCGTACCATGATAACGTTACATTTGTGGTGTTATCTAGCATAAGGCATTTCACTAACTATTCGTGTCTTTCACAATCAGCAATGTCAACATAGGTGAATGTATAATATGATAACGAAAACGGTGAACTAGACTGAACAATGTCAGTGTAACAGTAAGGCAGTAGGAAGTACCATTACTGTACTGAACGTGTCTGGAAATGTGCATTATAAACAATATGATAGTGGGATGAGTGACATTAGACAGTAGATCTAGTACATAAAACAAGTATACATCCTAAAGCACCTCCTTTTTCTTATCCTGGAACAGTCTTTTGTATTCATTTCATGTCTCATGTAGTTTACCTTGCTATTTCATTAGAGTTTACTAATAATTCAAAAGCTCTGCCGATGTTGATCCGTGTTTTCGTCCTGAGTCGATCAGAATCACGTTTGGCCTGACGAGCTTCAGCAGATACAACTTTTTTTTGTTTTATCTGCTGAAGCAAAACCCGACAAGTGGATCATTGTAATGTGTGATTACAACCCCTTCACACACAGGCAATAAAAAAAGGATTCATTTTAGAAGAAAAGCTACATAGAGCACCTTTAAGGTGACGTAGTTACATTGTAATTATTCAAATAAGAACTGAGTAATATTAATTAACTACATGTACCTACTATAGAGTTACGGTTTGGTTTAGTTACTTTTAATCATGTATAATTTACTGTTATTACTATAGTAAGTACATGTAGTATCGTGTAACTACGTCACCTTGAAATAGAGTGTTATCCTACGGTCTGTTAAAGTAGCGGGGCACAACCTAACACTTTTACTTTCTCAGCTTGTGTAAATCCACTTAAGGTTCAGAGAATTAATTTTCTCCCACATTAATTTCACACGTTTCGTTCAATTATGTGGTTTTGTTTCATTAATACACTGTATACTTTTTGCTTGATACACGTGTGACAACATGCCCCATAGGTGAGGCACATTGTAACATGACCATATGACAGATTCAAATGCTCTCTGATCTAATCAAAAAATATATAAGGCAAACTAAAATATTTTGTCAATAAAATGCAATTATTAACTTTTTCATATAAAATAATAGCATTTATTAATAATTCAAAATAAACTCATTTTTGAGTTTGACAACAAACACACCGCAAAAAAAAACAGCTATACAGCATAGTTCAAAACATAATAATAATAATTAATAAAATGACTTTTGCTATGGTTAAATAAATGTTCAATCTTCCAAATATTTTTTAATTTTTGAAGTTTTTCTCTATATAGTGTTGATATGGCAACCAGTAAATACACTCAGTTTCGTAATGCTGGCATGTGTGGAAACTTTTAAAAGATGTGTGTGTGTGTGTGTGTGTGTGTGTGTGTGCCAACTATCCCCGCGTTAGTGTGTGTCTCGCGCACTCCTACACGTTACAGGAGACTGACACTATGATTGATTGACACATGCCAGTCAGTGCTGGACCGTTTCCTGTCTCGCGACATAACACAATAACATGCACGATGCAAAAGTTATTGCTAAAAAAATGTTACTCTTTCATATACTGCATCTGGACTCTTAAGTATCCACCTCTTCTCAGATGTGTCACCATAATTTCCTTTAAAATGAACAATAGCTGACACAGTAAAAGCAGAGCTACACAATGAACTTGAATATCTCTGATCATGGAAGAAATACTTGAGGTCATCATACTTCCACTTTTTAGTGCAGACTTTGTTAATATTTAACACGTAACTTGATAGCGCATGAATGGAAGCTCACCCCAGTGTCCCCCCTCCTCCTCCTCCTCCTCCTCCTCCTCCTCCTCCTCCTCCCTGGGAGCTCTTGGAGAAGGAGTGTGTGAAGGTCTGCTGCGCGTATCCGCCGTCGTTGAACTCGGACTGGTATCCGTTTCCACTCATGAAGACTCCGTCGCCCCGCGGTAAACTGTAGCCCATGGCGGTGAGGTCGGGCCTGGAGGTGGACCTGCGGCTCATCTGTTGGAGCCGGGTCTGGGATCCGGACAAACTCATCTCTGCAGAAGTTGAAGCAGCGGGTCAGCGAAAGAAAGCGCAGTGAGAGTGATACCGTCCTCGTCCTCTCCTGCTCGTGCTCGTGCGCGTCTCTGCGCGGCGGTGACTGCGGCGGTAATGGACGCTGCGCGCTCGATAGTTCCGGTTTTCCTTTAGACCACACCTGCACACACACACACACACACACACACACACCCGTGTTCCCATGAGGCGCGGCTTATACATGCTGAGGTGTTCCCGAAAAATCCCCCCCACTTTCCCACGGAATTCTCTGATACACTCCAATTAAATAGTCGTGTTTTTTTTTCTTTAAAACAAATTCTTGAACTTTAGCCAACTTTGTTAACAAGTATTGCTTTTAAAAACATTGTTTTTAAAATAACTTTCTGTTAAAAGCTGAAGATGTACTGTACTACTGCATTTTCCCCTCAGCTTTTATTATTTATTTTTTATTTGGTAACGCTTTACAATAAGGTTCATACATTAGTTAACATGAACTAAGAATGGACAATACTTCTACAGCATTTTTTCATCTTAGTTAATATTACTTTTAACATTTACTAATACATTATTAAAATGGTGGATTTTACATTAGTTAATGCACTGTGATTTCTAATGAATAAATACTTTAACAAATGTATTGCTCATTGTTAGTTCATGTTAATTAATACATTACATAATGTAAACTAATGAACCTTGTTGTAAAGCGTTGCCTTTTAATTAATTATTCATGAATTGATTTGTTTTGCAAGGCTATAAACATATAACACAGCAGCACTATACACATTATATCCAAAATATCCCATATGATTACAGAATCGGTGAAATGGTGAGCATGCGCATCTTACATTAGTTGAAAATTAAGTTGAAAAGAAAAGAGAAAATGACATGATCGCAGGGATGCAGAAGAAGCACGCCCTGTCTGACTCAAACACACACACACACACACACACACACACAGTCAGTCAATCTGCGGAGGACTTTCGCCTGTGTGTGTGTTTTCCACAGGAGAGCAACACACCCAGTTTCACACACCCTTTACACTCCTCTGTGACTGAGAGGTTCGTCAGTTTGTTTTTTGTCTGCTTCTTGTCTTTGAAAAAAAGTGAAGTGCACAGTCTGTGGTACAAAAAAAAACATTAATTGTCCATTAGCCTGGTTGACAAGTGCAAATGACCACTCATAATGTCATGTTGCATTAATTTAACATTAGTGTGGGAAAGTTAGAACAGATGTTGAATCTCATAGATTAAAAATGAGTCATAATTTTGTTGCTTATGTCAGCATTTAAAACTAGGTATTAAAACCAAACTTAATTGCAACATAGTATGTAAGCAATACTGTGTGTTACCATGTGCAATATGAATTTTTAACATAACATTCTAGCATTTTGCAACACAGCAAAGATCTTACACAAACTTATCTCAACCAACCAGTTTAGTTTACTTCCACGCCCGTTTATCAGGTGCACACATCCAGTTACAATTTAAAATTTAAATTAAAACCCTCTTTTCAAATTCTTAACTCTCAACAAATTAGAGTTTACCTTTGAAACTTAGGTCCAGTCCAACCTCACTAAAGATATAGCCTATAACCTGTTAATCATTTGTGGAAAAACTAATAGGTGTTATGTACTATGATGCCACTATGTTTATTAGAAATGATTGACTTAGTCATCAAATATGTCTAGTTTACACATTATAAGAAAAACATTTTGTAATGTTGTGGGTGTGTATGTCATGTTTGAATTTCATTATTTTTTCTAGAATAGGTTCTGCTCCAGGCAAGATTAAACACATAGATAAGAACATTTTGTTGTGTTGTATTTCTGTAATTTCGGCCCAACAATGACAGCTATGTATGGAGGATACACAGCTTTCAGGCATCATGTGACATCTCGCGGTGTCCCCCAAGGCTCAGTCCTGGGCCCATTGTTGTTTGACCCAGGGGTGTCCAATCCTGCTCCTGCAGAGTTCAGCTCCAACCCTAATTAAACACTCCTGAACCAGCTAATCAATGTCTTAACACTTCCAGACAGGTGTGTTGAGGCGATCTGGAGCCAAACTCTGCAGGACCTCTGCACTTAACCTACTACTGTGAACGTTTTATTTAGCTGGTTTTAAACAATATAACACTGTTGTTAAGTCTGGCGTCATGCGTCACTTTTTCCAGGTTCAAACGATCTAACAGATCGCAAAAGCAAAACTTCATGATCCTAACCTTTATCTTCATACTGAAATCTCAGTTGGCCAAATCCATCTTTTCTGAATGATTAAAGGGCCTTTTATGCCCTTTTACGAAGGGATTTTGTTCTTGGGGTGTACTAGAATATGTTTTCTTGCTTGATTGTTCAAAAAACACATTAGTTTTTAGCTACATAATTTACATTATTACAGCTCTTCTCTCCCCAGTCTGCGTCATTTTCGATAAAGCCCCTCCTTCTGAAATATGAAATGTGCTGTGATTGGTTAGCTGACCCAGTGTGCTGTGATTGGTTAGCTGACCCAGTGTGCTGTGATTGGTTAGCTGACCCAGTGTATTGTGATTGGTTAGCTGACCCAGTGTGTTGTGATTGGTTAGCTGACCCAGTGTGCTGTGATTGGTTAGCTGACCCAGTGTATTGTGATTGGTTAGCTGACCCAGTGTGCTGTGATTGGTTAGCTGACCCAGTGTGTTGTGATTGGTTAGCTGACCCAGTGTGCTGTGATTGGTTAGCTGACCCAGTGTGCTGTGATTGGTTAGCTGACCCAGTGTATTGTGATTGGTTAGCTGACCCAGTGTGTTGTGATTGGTTAGCTGACCCAGTGTGCTGTGATTGGTTAGCTGACCCAGTGTGCTGTGATTGGTTAGCTGACCCAGTGTATTGTGATTGGTTAGCTGACCCAGTGTATTGTGATTGGTTAGCTGACCCAGTGTGCTGTGATTGGTTAGCTGGCCCAGTGTGCTGTGATTGGTTAGCTGACCCAGTGTGCTGTGATTGGTTAGCTGACCCAGTGTGCTGTGATTGGTTAGCTGACCCAGTGTGTTGTGATTGGTTAGCTGACCCAGTGTGCTGTGATTGGTTAGCTGACCCAGTGTGCTGTGATTGGTTAGCTGACCCAGTGTGCTGTGATTGGTTAGCTGACCCAGTGTGCTGTGATTGGTTAGCTGACCCAGTGTGCTGTGATTGGTTAGCTGACCCAGTGTGCTGTGATTGGTTAGCTGACCCAGTGTGCTGTGATTGGTTAGCTGACCCAGTGTATTGTGATTGGTTAGCTGACCCAGTGTGTTGTGATTGGTTAGCTGACCCAGTGTGCTGTGATTGGTTAGCTGACCCAGTGTGCTGTGATTGGTTAGCTGACCCAGTGTGCTGTGATTGATTAGCTGACCCAGTGTGCTGTGATTGGTTAGCTGACCCAGTGTGCTGTGATTGGTTAGCTGACCCAGTGTGTTGTGATTGGTTAGCTGACCCAGTGTGTTGTGATTGGTTAGCTGACCCAGTGTGCTGTGATTGGTTAGCTGACCCAGTGTGCTGTGATTGGTTAGCTGACCCAGTGTGTTGTGATTGGTTAGCTGACCCAGTGTGTTGTGATTGGTTAGCTGACCCAGTGTGCTGTGATTGGTTAGCTGACCCAGTGTGCTGTGATTGGTTAGCTGACCCAGTGTATTGTGATTGGTTAGCTGACCCAGTGTATTGTGATTGGTTAGCTGACCCAGTGTGCTGTGATTGGTTAGCTGACCCAGTGTGCTGTGATTGGTTAGCTGACCCAGTGTGCTGTGATTGGTTAGCTGACCCAGTGTGCTGTGATTGGTTAGCTGACCCAGTGTGCTGTGATTGGTTAGCTGACCCAGTGTGCTGTGATTGGTTAGCTGACCCAGTGTATTGTGATTGGTTAGCTGACCCAGTGTGTTGTGATTGGTTAGCTGACCCAGTGTGCTGTGATTGGTTAGCTGACCCAGTGTGCTGTGATTGGTTAGCTGACCCAGTGTGCTGTGATTGATTAGCTGACCCAGTGTGCTGTGATTGGTTAGCTGACCCAGTGTGCTGTGATTGGTTAGCTGACCCAGTGTGTTGTGATTGGTTAGCTGACCCAGTGTGTTGTGATTGGTTAGCTGACCCAGTGTGCTGTGATTGGTTAGCTGACCCAGTGTGCTGTGATTGGTTAGCTGACCCAGTGTGTTGTGATTGGTTAGCTGACCCAGTGTGTTGTGATTGGTTAGCTGACCCAGTGTGCTGTGATTGGTTAGCTGACCCAGTGTGCTGTGATTGGTTAGCTGACCCAGTGTGCTGTGATTGGTTAGCTGACCCAGTGTGCTGTGATTGGTTAGCTGACCCAGTGTGCTGTGATTGGTTAGCTGACCCAGTGTATTGTCATTGGTTAGCTGACCCAGTGTGCTGTGATTGGTTAGCTGACCTAGTGTGCTGTGATTGGTTAGCTGACCCAGTGTGCTGTGATTGGTTAGCTGACCCAGTGTATTGTGATTGGTTAGCTGACCCAGTGTGTTGTGATTGGTTAGCTGACCCAGTGTGCTGTGATTGGTTAGCTGACCCAGTGTGCTGTGATTGGTTAGCTGACCCAGTGTGCTGTGATTGGTTAGCTGACCCAGTGTATTGTGATTGGTTAGCTGACCCAGTGTGCTGTGATTGGTTAGCTGACCCAGTGTATTGTGATTGGTTAGCTGACCCAGTGTGTTGTGATTGGTTAGCTGACCTAGTGTGTTGTGATTGGTTAGCTGACCTAGTGTGTTGTGATTGGTTAGCTGACCCAGTGTGTTGTGATTGGCGTGTGTTCGGGAACTGTCTCGCCCCTTCATAACCGCGAGCTCTACTCAGATGTAAATTTTCATAATTTCAGACCATTTCGAGCCTGATTCAGACCCTGACAATGTTAACGAACAAGAGGATCGTGCAGAACGGAATTTCAAGCACGGATATTTCAGAGTAGTATGTTTTTTTTGTAATTTTTTTGTTGATAATATATGTTATCCACCATTTAATTATATTTGTCGGAAAACTATGGTAATGCAAACAGTAATCGATAACAAAATCATGGATAATTTACCTAAGGGGCGGTGAACAGTCTTACAAAAGCTCCAGTAAACACTACATCAATACTGTAGTGTTAGTTAGCAGGCTAGCGGAGGCAAAGCTTTACATCATAGCTATCATAGCAACTACATAAAGCTTATAATTGGAACTGTTAAGAAAACACAACTACAAATAATAAGACATACTTACAAGTTGTGATCCATAAATATATAGCCTACATTGTATTCTCTTCTGGAAGCTGTTCTCTGTAAAATGTGCAGCGCACAGACACACGTTAAGGTTATAATCTTCAGGAACAGTGTTAAAAATGTAATTTTAACCAGCCTTAGGACAAACTTTTTCCGGTGTGTAAAAAAACAGAAACAACAGGTCTTCCTCTTCTCTAAAGCAGCCCAACATGGCCTCACACCCTTTAGTCCCGACCAGCCTTTTGTTGTAGTCCTTGAAAAGCGATTTCTGTAAAAGAAAATATTGTTGTAACTTTGCAGATGTTGTGTATGCTCGAACAGCAACATTACACACTAACTAAAGTAAAAAAAAAAAAAGTGACATTATAATCAACCACCCCTTGAAAATATTGCCAATGTGAGCCAGGAGACTGTAGTTTTTAAGAGATTTTTAAAAGATTGTCTATAAATGAGTTGGGCTAGTAAATGTCTGTTGAGATGATATTCTCACAGATTTGGACTTGGAAACAGTATTCGATATGTCACGATTTAACAAGTATATAGTTTGCTGATAATACACAGCTCTGCTATAGTCACTTGCACTAGATGTCCACAAATCAATTAGCAACAGGTTGGTGTGCATATAGAGAGCATACATGTGTTTGTCAGAGAGCGTTCTACAATAAAGATAAGAAAGAGACCACAGAGAGATTGTGATTTATTTTCTTATTTTGACTTATTTTTACCCCTCTGAGAAGATCCTATAGATAAAAAGCGTATGCTTCTCTTTTAGATTGGTTTTGTGTGAATAATTGACGTTTTACATTTCAATCTTACACCCTAAATGATGTGACTTGTGCAACGATTTTTGATGGTAAATATTTTGTTTTGTTTAATTCTTGACTAATGTTTTGTTTAATGCTTCAATAAACTTCCTAAAACAAAATGAGCTAACCTATACACCTATATGCTATCAACAGTTGTCTCTGGCTGGGAACATAGTGTTTCTCTTAATCGTATTTAACAAGAGTGGCACACACCTACAGACACACCTGTCAAGCCCTTAATAATTTTGTGATTTCATTTCTTTCAGTACAGTTAATAGTTGCACTTCTGGAAAGAGCATGAACAAACTTGCCTCTATTATAAATGTAACGACTGAAAGAAGCTACACATACTGTACACACTTGAAAATCAAGAAAAGAACACCGCCCAAGCCTCGCATACAACACTTCAGCATTAAGTATATCACAACTCGGCTATACTTTCAAAGTTTCTGGATAAAACAAAACAAAAGAAAACAACTCTCTCTTTGAGTATGTGTATTTGTATGTGTGAACTGGAACTAAAAACTGGAAAACACTTGCAGTGCCTGTTGTAGCTGCCTTTGAAACATTAAAACATGTATTTAATTATGTTGTTTTCTGAAGCAAAATCATTATGCGCACACGTGTAATGTACTTATAAAGCACAAGTGACAGTCCTTACACTGCTTTTTATGATTGTGACAGCCATCTGATTATATAGGCCTATTGTTACTTCAGAGGATGCATTGAGCGTCGGGGTTTACATGAATTGGAGCATGGCTGGTAAGACAGGATGAACCACAGTTGTGCAACATTATTCTAAGATAGAGAATTGAACAACTCCATGACCTTCTGCAGCGACTTCAGACCTTCACAAGGTCCCTTTATCTGAATGGCAAGACTACAAGGACCTCGGAGTCCAACACTCCTCAGGACGTAATGCTCAGCTCTTCTCTTGACTGCAGTGGGGCACAACCACTGGAAAGGTAGTTCTGGGAACGTAGTTTATGGGTGTTTCCCCGAGAACTAATGGTTCCCTTAGGAACATTGTCCCGGTTGCATTCGCACCGCCAGTAGGAACTCTGAAGTGACGTGAGCCGCGCTCGTTGTTGAGACTTTTATTTTGACGGCGCTGAGAACGGCTGAGCTCACAGTGCTCACATTCTCTGTCTTTGTGAGTTTACGATCTGTCGAACAGTCCTGTCTAATACGTTATTACAGTAGTCAACATTTGAAGTGTGTCCTAAGACAAGAACTTAGGGTATTCTTAAAAAAAAATTTTTTTTGAAAAGGTCGCACGTGTTCTGTTTCAGAAATGTAGTGTGAAAAACTCCATCTCATTTTCTCCTCCAACTTCAAAATCGTTCAACATTGTTGTTTTACTTTTTATTTTTTTATAAATGGCGTTTGATTTAGCCATTTCACGTTGGCTTTGTAAACACTGAGTCTGTACTTCCGCCTACGTCACGCTTGACCTTTCAACATGATTACTTAATGTGTGGTGCATCACAACTAGTGTAAGACCAGCATTTGTGGTATAAAAGTATACAAATGTTTATTTCTTTATAAAATGACGATGGTTGGTCTAGATCAGACTCTTATTCCTCGGCTGGATCGTGTCGAGACTTTGAAGCTGCACTGAAACTCACATCTGGACCTTCGACCCGTTGGACCCCATTGAAGTCACTATATGGAGAAAATCCTGGAATCCTTTCCTCAAAAAACTTAATTTCTTTTTGACTGAAGAAAGAAAGACATGAATATCTTGGATGACGTGAGTGTGGGTAAATGATCAGGAAATTTTAATTCTGAAGTGAACTTATCCTTGAATTGAGCACCCTTATTGTAAAGGTGAGGAGTTTTGCTCGCAGGTCAAAGATATTTTGATTTTTCAACCTTGTTATTGAGCTTACGGCACATGTTCTTCAAGGTCTGATTAAACCGTTCAACTAGCCCATCGGTGTGTGGATGGTAAACACTGGTATGCATCGATTTAGTCCCCAATAAATAACAAGATATCATGTTTTATGTGTGAATTACTTAGTAAACACAGACGGTACAATCTCTGTATGGAATAGTTGACATATAAAAAAATAAATAAAAGATGTGTCTTGGATGGGGGGGTCAATTAAATAACCGCTTCATTTGGGTGTCTCGTTTATTTTCATATAAAAGCAACAGAATTTAGGGTACGTTTACACGACAACGATATGCTTAAAAGTTTTCCGCGTGCAGACGACACCGATATCAAAACGATCCCCATTCACACGGATCCGCGAAAACGGCTAAAAGCGCTGTATTCTGGTGCCAGACCTTTAGATGTCGATAACACACTATAGACTGAACACGTAATACGCATGAGCATGCGACGTCGTCTTCACAGATTCACGTTTTTGTTGTTTACATGGAGATGGTTTGCAAAAACTTGCACTTTGAAACCCCTGTTTTCAAAAGTTTGCGTTTTCAGGCGCCCAACTCCAACAAGTTGACATGTAGTTGTCGTGTAAATGAACGGCCAAAGCGTATAAAACGTTTTTAGTCGTTCGGTGTCGTGTAAACAGCCTTTTAGATTATATCCAATATACAAAGCACACAATATTTGTCTTTGATGTCACACAGTAGCCGGCTGATCCACTACCAGAAGTGAGCACTACACTATTCTGAGTGCACTCATTTCACTTCTCCCATGACTCATCGAGATTATCTCCAATGATATTATTGTCTACTTTCAAGGCGAGGCATTTGGCATGTCAAGAGCCTAATGGAATGAAAAGTGTAGTGTTGCCACCCCTTAAGTCACAGACTAACCGGCAAGGGTTAACACGATTTCAGTCAATCATTAACTTTCATCATTTGCATATAGCCTTCAACCACACAATCTTTATCAATCTTAGATATTTCAGTGATATTTCTCAGGTAGAATGCATGTTTTATAAATGGTGTGCGAAAGAAAGTTGCTTATCGTTAATTTCGACTGTTTTAAGAATCAACCCTTTAGTTCTGTGTTATCCAGACACATGTTTATACAGTAACTACTCAACAGAACACAACTTTCATTTATTACGAGGGATGGGTCATAAAGGTGAGCCAACGCCTCTCTCTCTCCGTTTCCCACTGCTTCTCGAGTGCGATACAGGTGTGGCTGCGCACATACCCCCATGTCTACAGCTGCTCTGTTACCACTTGTTGTGTTTTCTCTCAATGCGTAAGGCTTTTCATGACCACACATTACTCACACTCTTCTGACACACCCTTGGCAGTGATTCTGCTTGCCTAAACTCCCCGGCAAGCCAGGCATTTTGATTGGGTTTAGATTAGATTACATTTTTTATTTCTCTAGAAACTGACAACTGAGGGAGGTATGCGATTTCTTTGCAAGCAAGTGTTACTATGTGTATCCAAGCAGAACTTGAAAAGGTCAAAGTACAGAATACATCTAGGCTCCATGCCAATGAAACATTTGGATAAACCATTCAGTGATTGACAGCAAAACTCCCCAGCAGCTGCTAACTCATCAGATACCTTAGAAGATGACACACAAATAATGATTTCATCAACCACAGTATAAAGACCAGCCCATGTTCACCTCTTCATTAGTGGATTTCGCAATCACAAAAGACAAAAGCTGAGGAAAATTCATTAAAGACCCATCGACTTTTGGGTTCCTGCCATTAAAAAGCTATTTATATTGCCTATTTAACAGCTTTTTTACCAAATGTAAACTGTTATTAGTTACATAATTACATATTAAAACTAAACAGTTCCTGAAACGGCACATGGTAAAGGTAACACAAAAATATCAAGCCATTATTTAACTACCAGATATTTTACTAAATGAGTATTATGAAGGTAGGGAACCCTTTCTTTCGATGGTCCACATTAGACATTCTACTAACTACAAGTTACGTTGGAACTACATGTCAACGTATTCTACTAACCCTAACAGTCTAGTAATACTCTACTGAGAGTTAGTTGACGTGGTTGCAAATTAATGAGAAGTAATTGACATGTAGTTGCAAATTAATGAGAGGTAGTTTACATGTAGTTGCAAATGAATGAGAGTTAGTTGACATGTTGCAAATTAATTAGTTAGTTGACATGTAGTTGCAAATTAATGAGTTAGTTGACATGTAGTTGCAAATTAATGAGAAGTAATTAACATGTAGTTGCATATTAATGAGAGTTAGTTGACATGTAGTTGCAAATTAATGAGAGGTAGTTGACATGTAGTTGCAAATTAATGAGAGTTAGTTGACATGTAGTTGCAAATTAATCAGAGTTAGCTGATATGTAGTTGCATATTAATATGAGTTACTTTACATGTAGTTGCATATTAATGAGAGTTAATTGACATGTAGTTACAAATTAATGAGTTAGTTGACATGTAGTTGCAAATTAATGAGTCAGTTGATATGTAGTTGCATATTAATGAGTTAGTTGACATGTAGTTGCATATTAATGAGAGTTAGTTGACATGTAGTTGCATATTAATGAGAGTTAGTTGACATGTAGTTGCATATTAATAAGATTTAGTTAACATGTAGTTGCAAATTAATGAGTTAGTTGACATGTAGTTGTAAATTAATGAGTTAGTTGACATGTAGTTGCAAATTAATGAGTTAGTTGACATGTAGTTGCAAATTAATTAGTTAGTTGACATGTAGTTGCATATTAATGAGTTAGTTGACATGTGGTTGCAAATTAATTAGTTAGTTGACATGTAGTTGCAAATTAATGAGTTAGTTGACATGTAGTTGCATATTAATGAGTTAGTTGACATGTAGTTGTAAATTAATAAGTTAGTTGACATGTAGTTGCAAATTAATGAGTTAGTTGACATGTAGTTGCAAATTAATGAGTTAGTCGACATGTAGTTGCATATTAATGAGTTAGTTGACATGTAGTTGCAAATTAATGAGAGTTAGTTGACATGTTGCAAATTAATTAGTTAGTTGACATGTAGTTGCAAATTAATGAGTTAGTTGACATGTAGTTGCAAATTAATGAGAAGTAATTAACATGTAGTTGCATATTAATGAGAGTTAGTTGACATGTAGTTGCAAATTAATGAGAGGTAGTTGACATGTAGTTGCAAATTAATGAGAGTTAGTTGACATGTAGTTGCAAATTAATGAGAGTTAGTTGATATGTAGTTGCATATTAATATGAGTTACTTTACATGTAGTTGCATATTAATGAGAGTTAATTGACATGTAGTTACAAATTAATGAGTTAGTTGACATGTAGTTGCAAATTAATGAGTTAGTTGATATGTAGTTGCATATTAATGAGTTAGTTGACATGTAGTTGCATATTAATGAGAGTTAGTTGACATGTAGTTGCATATTAATGAGAGTTAGTTGACATGTAGTTGCATATTAATAAGATTTAGTTAACATGTAGTTGCAAATTAATGAGTTAGTTGACATGTAGTTGTAAATTAATGAGTTAGTTGACATGTAGTTGCAAATTAATGAGTTAGTTGACATGTAGTTGCAAATTAATTAGTTAGTTGACATGTAGTTGCATATTAATGAGTTAGTTGACATGTGGTTGCAAATTAATTAGTTAGTTGACATGTAGTTGCAAATTAATGAGTTAGTTGACATGTAGTTGCATATTAATGAGTTAGTTGACATGTAGTTGTAAATTAATAAGTTAGTTGACATGTAGTTGCAAATTAATGAGTTAGTTGACATGTAGTTGCAAATTAATGAGTTAGTCGACATGTAGTTGCATATTAATGAGTTAGTTGACATGTAGTTGCAAATTAATGAGTTAAGGTGATGATACACAGGGCAACTTTTTGAGCAATCTTGCTGGGCAATGTTGCCGTCAACGGGCAACCAGATAAGACACAGGGCCCACGACCGATCTAAATTATCCAGATAGGAATGTATTGCCCATTTTCAATGGGAAAGTGCCCAAGCAACAATCGCTCGGCAAGATTGCCCAGCAACATTGCTCAAAAAGTTGCCCTGTGTATCATCACCTTTAGTCGACATGTAGTTGCAAATTAATGAGAAGTAATTAAGATGTAGTTGCAAATTAATGAGAGGTAGTTGACATGTAGTTGCATATTAATGAGTTAGTTGACATGTATTTGCAAATTAATGAGTTAGTCGACATGTAGTTGCATATTAATGAGTTAGTTGACATGTAGTTGCATATTAATGAGAGTAAGTTGATATGTAGTTGCATATTAACGAGAGTTAGTTGACATGTAGTTGCAAATTAATGAGTTAGTTGACATGTAGTTGCAAATTAATGAGAGGTAGTTGACATGTAGTTGCAAATTAATGAGAGGTAGTTGACATGTAGTTGCATATTAATGAGTTAGTTGACATGTAGTTGCAGATTAATGAGAGTTAGTTCACATGTAGTTGCAAATTAATAAGTTAGTTTACATGTAGTTGCAAATTAATAAGTGTTAGTTGACATGTAGTTGCATATTAATGAAAGTTAGTTGACATGTAGTTGCATATTAAAGAGAGTTAGTTGACATGTAGTTGCATATTAATGAGAGTTAGTTGACATGTAGTTGCAAATTAATTAGTTAGTTGACATGTAGTTGCAAATTAATTAGTTAGTTGACACGTAGTTGCAAATTAATTAGTTAGTTGACATGTAGTTGCATATTAATGAGATTTAGTTAACATGTAGTTGCAAATTAATGAGTTAGTTGACATGTAGTTGCATATTAATGAGAGTTAGTTGACATGTAGTTGCAAATTAATGAGAGTTAGTTGACATGAAGTTAAAAATTAATGAGTTAGTTGACATGTAGTTGCATATTAATGAGAGTTAGTTGACATGTAGTTGCATATTAATGAGATTTTGTTAACACGTAGTTGTAAACGAATGAGTTAGTTGACATGTAGTTGCATATTAATGAGTTAGTTGACATGTAGTTGCAAATTAATGAGTTAGTTGACATGTAGTTGCAAATTAATGAGTTAGTTGACATGTAGTTGCAAATTAATGAGTTAGTTGACATGTAGTTGCATATTAATGAGAGTTAGTTGACATGTAGTTGCATATTAATGAGAGTTAGTTGACATGTAGTTGCAAATTAATGATTTAGTTGACATGTAGTTGCATATTAATGAGTTAGTTGACATGTAGTTGCAAATTAATGAGTTTGTTGACATGTAGTTGCAAATTAATGAGTTAGTTGACATATTTGCATATTAATGAGAGTTAGTTGACATGTAGTTGCATATCCTCCTGGGACCCAAGAATAGACTTTTGTCCACTGTAGTGGACATTATATTTTAGTGAATTTCTCTGACATCATACATGTCACATGACACAACCTGGGTGTCCTGTAAAGAGCACATCCAGGACTTTTCAGAGATACCAAATGTTTGGAGGTTTCACCATGAAAACAACTTCTCCTTGGTCTTTAAAAATGTCTGACATTAATTTAGTGATCAAATGTAGCATTCTTATGGAAATATGATAATATAGTGTAATTATAATATAAATTGGACTACTTTTCAAATTGTATTTCATAAAACAACATCTCAGGAAAATGTTAAGGGGTTAAAAAAAAAAAACTTTCTGTTACAGAACAGGGCATTGATTTCAAACGTGTCAACTGTAGAGGACATCAGGACTAAAATCATGTTTATCAGGCATTCTGGGAGACACAACAAGTGAATATGGAAATAAATTATACATCAATATTCCTATGAAATGTTAGATATTATTATTAAAATGTTGCCAATTATTACTCCAATTATTACCCTTTATTCTTTCATTAAATGTTGCTCCAAGAACACATTAATGTGCAAATTAGATACAGTGTATAGATACATTGCATTGAATGGGAATATTAACTTATGGCCATTTTACCCACATATTGCAAAAAGTAAAATGGTGTATCAATTCATTCCATTATTTCTTTCATAACATAGTTGAGAATAATCTTTATACAAATTTTGGTTGAAAAAATCCTGAAACCCCAAAATGTATTGGTGATTGAAAAAAAAATCCCATTGTTTTTGCCTATACATATAATTTCATGTCATTTTATTTTTTAAACAACTTAGTCCTGGCGTCCACTACAGAGGACATAGCATAACGTATGAATAAAATATTATTTTATATATATGTTTTTTTTTACCATTTGTTTATTGTGCTCTAAACAGTGTGATGACATGGAAAAAAACTAAATTCAAAAAACTTTTTTTTTCTGGGTCTCAGGAGGATATTAATGAGAGTTAGTTGACATGTAATTGCAAATTAATGAGTTAGTTGACATGTAGTTGCAAATTAATGAGTTAGTTGACATGTAGTTGCATATTATTGAGAGTTAGTTGACATGTAGTTGCAAATTAATGAGTTAGTTGACATGTAGTTGCAAATTAATGAGTTAGTTGACATGTAGTTGCAAATTAATGAGAGGTAGTTGACATGTAGTTGCAAATTAATGAGAGTTAGTTGACATGTAGTTGCAAATTAATGAGTTAGTTGATATGTAGTTGCATATTAATGAGAGTTAGTTGACATGTAGTTGCAAATTAATGAGTTAGTTGACATGTAGTTGTAAATTAATGAGTTAGTTGACATGTAGTTGCAAATTAATGAGTTAGTTGACATGTAGTTGCAAATTAATTAGTTAGTTGACATGTAGTTGCATATTAATGAGTTAGTTGACATGTGGTTGCAAATTAATTAGTTAGTTGACATGTAGTTGCAAATGAATGAGTTAGTTGACATGTAGTTGCATATTAATGAGTTAGTTGACATGTAGTTGCAAATTAATGAGTTAGTTGACATGTAGTTGCAAATTAATGAGTTAGTTGACATGTAGTTGCATATTAATGAGTTAGTTGACATGTAGTTGCAAATTAATGAGTTAGTCGACATGTAGTTGCAAATTAATGAGAAGTAATTAAGATGTAGTTGCAAATTAATGAGAGGTAGTTGACATGTAGTTGCATATTAATGAGTTAGTTGACATGTATTTGCAAATTAATGAGTTAGTCGACATGTAGTTGCATATTAATGAGTTAGTTGACATGTAGTTGCAAATTAATGAGTTAGTTGACATGTAGTTGCAAATTAATGAGAGGTAGTTGACATGTAGTTGCAAATTAATGAGAGGTAGTTGACATGTAGTTGCATATTAATGAGTTAGTTGACATGTAGTTGCAGATTAATGAGAGTTAGTTCACATGTAGTTGCAAATTAATAAGTTAGTTTACATGTAGTTGCAAATTAATAAGAGTTAGTTGACATGTAGTTGCATATTAATGAAAGTTAGTTGACATGTAGTTGCATATTAAAGAGAGTTAGTTGACATGTAGTTGCAAATTAATGAGTTAGTTGACATGTAGTTGCAAATTAATGAGTTAGTCGACATGTAGGTGCATATTAATGAGTTAGTTGACATGTAGTTGCAAATTAATGAGTTAGTCGACATGTAGTTGCAAATTAATGAGTTAGTTGACATGTAGTTGCAAATTAATGAGAAGTAATGAAGATGTAGTTGCAAATTAATGAGAGGTAGTTGACATGTAGTTGCATATTAATGAGTTAGTTGACATGTAGTTGCAAATTAATGAGAGTTAGTTCACATGTAGTTGCAAATTAATAAGAGTTAGTTGACATGTAGTTGCAAATTAATTAGTTAGTTGACATGTAGTTGCAAATTAATGAGTTAGTTGACATGTAGTTGCATATTAATGAGTTAGTTGACATGTAGTTGTAAATTAATGAGTTAGTTGACATGTAGTTGCAAATTAATGAGTTAGTTGACATGTAGTTGCAAATTAATGAGTTAGTCGACATGTAGTTGCATATTAATGAGTTAGTTGACATGTAGTTGCAAATTAATGAGTTAGTCGACATGTAGTTGCAAATTAATGAGAAGTAATTAAGATGTAGTTGCAAATTAATGAGAGTTAGTTGACATGTAGTTGCATATTAATGAGAGTTAGTTGACATGTAATTGCAAATTAATGAGTTAGTTGACATGTAGTTGCAAATTAATGAGTTAGTTGACATGTAGTTGCATATTATTGAGAGTTAGTTGACATGTAGTTGCAAATTAATGAGTTAGTTGACATGTAGTTGCAAATTAATGAGTTAGTTGACATGTAGTTGCAAATTAATGAGAGGTAGTTGACATGTAGTTGCAAATTAATGAGAGTTAGTTGACATGTAGTTGCAAATTAATGAGTTAGTTGATATGTAGTTGCATATTAATGAGAGTTAGTTGACATGTAGTTGCAAATTAATGAGTTAGTTGACATGTAGTTGTAAATTAATGAGTTAGTTGACATGTAGTTGCAAATTAATGAGTTAGTTGACATGTAGTTGCAAATTAATTAGTTAGTTGACATGTAGTTGCATATTAATGAGTTAGTTGACATGTGGTTGCAAATTAATTAGTTAGTTGACATGTAGTTGCAAATGAATGAGTTAGTTGACATGTAGTTGCATATTAATGAGTTAGTTGACATGTAGTTGTAAATTAATAAGTTAGTTGACATGTAGTTGCAAATTAATGAGTTAGTTGACATGTAGTTGCAAATTAATGAGTTAGTTGACATGTAGTTGCATATTAATGAGTTAGTTGACATGTAGTTGCAAATTAATGAGTTAGTCGACATGTAGTTGCAAATTAATGAGAAGTAATTAAGATGTAGTTGCAAATTAATGAGAGGTAGTTGACATGTAGTTGCATATTAATGAGTTAGTTGACATGTATTTGCAAATTAATGAGTTAGTCGACATGTAGTTGCATATTAATGAGTTAGTTGACATGTAGTTGCAAATTAATGAGTTAGGTGACATGTAGTTGCAAATTAATGAGAGGTAGTTGACATGTAGTTGCAAATTAATGAGAGGTAGTTGACATGTAGTTGCATATTAATGAGTTAGTTGACATGTAGTTGCAGATTAATGAGAGTTAGTTCACATGTAGTTGCAAATTAATAAGTTAGTTTACATGTAGTTGCAAATTAATAAGAGTTAGTTGACATGTAGTTGCATATTAATGAAAGTTAGTTGACATGTAGTTGCATATTAAAGAGAGTTAGTTGACATGTAGTTGCAAATTAATGAGTTAGTTGACATGTAGTTGCAAATTAATGAGTTAGTCGACATGTAGGTGCATATTAATGAGTTAGTTGACATGTAGTTGCAAATTAATGAGTTAGTCGACATGTAGTTGCAAATTAATGAGTTAGTTGACATGTAGTTGCAAATTAATGAGAAGTAATGAAGATGTAGTTGCAAATTAATGAGAGGTAGTTGACATGTAGTTGCATATTAATGAGTTAGTTGACATGTAGTTGCAAATTAATGAGAGTTAGTTCACATGTAGTTGCAAATTAATAAGAGTTAGTTGACATGTAGTTGCAAATTAATTAGTTAGTTGACATGTAGTTGCAAATTAATGAGTTAGTTGACATGTAGTTGCATATTAATGAGTTAGTTGACATGTAGTTGTAAATTAATGAGTTAGTTGACATGTAGTTGCAAATTAATGAGTTAGTTGACATGTAGTTGCAAATTAATGAGTTAGTCGACATGTAGTTGCATATTAATGAGTTAGTCGACATGTAGTTGCAAATTAATGAGTTAGTCGACATGTAGTTGCAAATTAATGAGTTAGTCGACATGTAGTTGCATATTAATGAGTTAGTCGACATGTAGTTGCAAATTAATGAGTTAGTCGACATGTAGTTGCAAATTAATGAGAAGTAATTAAGATGTAGTTGCAAATTAATGAGAGTTAGTTGACATGTAGTTGCAAATTAATGAGAGTTAGTTCACATGTAGTTGCAAATTAATGAGTTAGTTTACATGTAGTTGCAAATTAATAAGAGTTAGTTGACATGTAGTTGCAAATTAATTAGTTAGTTGACATGTAGTTGCAAATTAATGAGTTAGTTGACATGTAGTTGCATATTAATGAGTTAGTTGACATGTAGTTGTAAATTAATGAGTTAGTTGACATGTAGTTGCAAATTAATGAGTTAGTTGACATGTAGTTGCAAATTAATGAGTTAGTCGACATGTAGTTGCATATTAATGAGTTAGTTGACATGTAGTTGCAAATTAATGAGTTAGTCGACATGTAGTTGCAAATTAATGAGAAGTAATTAAGATGTAGTTGCAAATTAATGAGAGTTAGTTGACATGTAGTTGCAAATTAATGAGAGTTAGTTGACATGTAGTTGCATATTAATGAGAGTTAGTTCACATGTAGTTGCAAATTAATGAGTTAGTTTACATGTAGTTGCAAATTAATAAGAGTTAGTTGACATGTAGTTGAAAATTAATTAGTTAGTTGACATGTAGTTGCAAATTAATGAGAGTTAGTTGACATGTAGTTGCAAATTAATGAGAGTTAGTTCACATGTAGTTGCAAATTAATGAGTTAGTTTACATGTAGTTGCAAATTAATAAGAGTTAGTTGACATGTAGTTGAAAATTAATTAGTTAGTTGACATGTAGTTGCAAATTAATGAGTTAGTTGACATGTAGTTGCATATTAATGAGTTAGTTGACATGTAGTTGTAAATTAATGAGTTAGTTGACATGTAGTTGCAAATTAATGAGTTAGTCGACATGTAGTTGCATATTAATGAGTTAGTTGACATGTAGTTGCAAATTAATGAGTTAGTCGACATGTAGTTGCAAATTAATGAGAAGTAATTAAGATGTAGTTGCAAATTAATGAGAGGTAGTTGACATGTAGTTGCATATTAATGAGTTAGTTGACATGTAGTTGCAAATTAATGAGAGTTAGTTCACATGTAGTTGCAAATTAATGAGTTAGTTTACATGTAGTTGCAAATTAATAAGAGTTAGTTGACATGTAGTTGCATATTAATGAGAGTTAGTTGACATGTAGTTGCATATTAATGAGTTAGTCGACATGTAGTTGCATATTAATGAGTTAGTCGACATGTAGTTGCATATTAATGAGAGTTAGTTCACATGTAGTTGCATATTAATGAGTTAGTTGACATGTAGTTGCAAATTAATGAGAGGTAGTTGACATGTAGTTGCATATTAATGAGAGTTAGTTGACATGTAGTTGCATATTAATGAGTTAGTCGACATGTAGTTGCATATTAATGAGTTAGTTGATGTAGTTGCAAATTAATTAGTTAGTTTACATGTAGTTGCAAATTAATGAGAGTTAATTGACATGTAGTTGCAAAGTTACTTATAGATAGTTAGAAGAATGTCTAAATTGGACTATCGAAATAAAATGTAACCTAAAAGTATAATATTATATTTCCTACCCAACCTGCAAAACCCCTGGGAACAGAAACCAGTGTCTGCTGTTATAGCATTTGTCTTAATGCCAAGCTGTTTTAATTGGTTACCAAGAAAACAACAGCAACATACAAACCACAAGCTTTTAATTTAATGTTTAAATCAAAACCTTATCATTGCTGAGACGTAACATTTGTAAGAACCTCCAAGTGTGACACATAGCAACAGCCTCCTCTATACAGTATTTGTATTTTTAATCGGAGACTGTTGAGAAAACTGTGAAAGAAGTTGATAAATAAGCACAGTGTCAGCTTTATATCACACGAGTGTGTTATGACTCACGGCTGGGATCGAAGGTTGAGGACTTTAATGAAAGGGTGTGACCTGCGTCTCTGAGGAGAACATTCACACACTGACCGCAAACATAACAAAAGCCAGGGCTGATATCAGTGTGGAAACCATGAAGGAACTGCACTGCCCCAGTCTGCCCTACAGGAATACACCAAAGACTACAGCGGCAAGCAAATAATACTCATTTAATACTCACATCCCAGATCAAAAATCAGATAAGATCTCTGAGTTTCTGAGTTTCTTTCTCTCTCTCTCTCTGGATCATACTTTACATGTTTAAAATGATTGACTCGGGAATGTTTGTCAGGTGTCTTTCAATCAGTGAATAAAGAGGCAGTGCAGCAATGAATTTAGCATACTGAATGTAAACCATAAGCACATGTTAATAAGAGTCCCAACCACTGCCTTTCAATCCACATTTCAGTGTCCAATTCAAATCTCTTCTGGAAACACAAATACATTATAAACTTACTTAAAAAAAAAAAATCCTGTAACACTGTAAGCAATACTCTACTGTCACCACTAGATGGCAGGCTTATTTAAATTATGCGAATCCACAAATATTAGAACAGTTTCGGCTTAAAACACACACACACACACACACACGCAATCTCTGTTACTTTAATTTCCTATTATCACTGTAAAACTGATTTGAAACCATTTATATTGTTAAAAGCGCTATAAATGAAGGTGATTTGACTATATAGCCTATATATTTACACAAAATAAATTACTTTAATGCATAAGCCTACATGTGTAAAACAGGAGCAATTTTATGGAATTACTTTTATGTTTAATGCAGCGTAACATAGGCTCAATAACACTATCTTTGGTCTTGTTTAACACGAGACTCACTGCTCTTATGTATTGTCATTTAAATAGTCCTGCTACCAGTTTGGCCAGTAGAGAGCAGCAATAGCCTACTGCATAATGAAACCAGCAGGATCACCCTCGAACTAAAATATGATTACATTATTATTATTAAAGAGCATAATTTCTTGGTTCTTTAAAATATATTGTTTCCTCTAAAACCACAAGTAGCTGCAGGCTACTCAGAGTTAACCCGCTGAGCAGAAGTTGAGCACACACACACACACACACACACACACACACACACAGTTTTAATCAATGCCAGCAGTGAGTGCGTGTTGACGGGGGTGTTGATCTGAGTTCCGCCATCGCTCGGTCCGGATCATCACCGGAGAGCGCGAGGGAACGCGAGGGAACGCGACGGAACGCGTTAAACACTCGCGTCAGAAGAGAGATTCCTGAGCGCGTGAGTGGATCATGACGCGTGTCTCCGTGTAATGTCACGCGCAGCGGGTCTGTGTGTGTGTGTGTCTGTACAGGTGTGTTACCTGTGGCTGTGAGTGAGTGAATGCTGGAAAAATGGACACGGAATTGAATCGCTGTCCTTGAACACTGTTGTTGTTGTTGTTGTTTTTCTTCTCGACTATAGGAACGCGTTTGGAGACAGACAGTGGGCCAAGCCGGTGACTTTACTCTATTGATTGATCGCGATCAGTCCGTGACGCTTTGTGAACGGGTGAAGACACGCAAACCACTCCCTGAGCACCGCACGCGAAGCTCTCCGTGCGTCTGATCGGTGTGAACGCGGGGAGTGTGTGTGTTTGCCGCAGTATGTGTGAGACGGTGATGGCCGTGTCTCATCAGCTGGACATCGAGCCTCATCCACCGGAGAACGGGTTCGTCACCCCCGAAACCAGCAACGCGCCCGGCTTACTCACGCAGATCGACGCCCGCGTCCTGCCAAGCGTGGGCGGATTCGGGAAGTATCAGAAACAGCTGATCGTTTTAACATGGATCCCGGCCCTTTTCATTGGCTTCAGCCAGTTTTCGGACAATTTTCTCCTGGCTCAGCCTCAGCCTCAGCCGAACACATCGTGCGAGCGCCTGTCCAACAACAACAACGCGCTCACGACCGTCGCGCCGCGCGAGATGCTCGCCGGCGTCAGTAACGACAGCACCAAGGCGCCGTGCATCTGTGTGCAGTCCGGGAAGGACCTGGAAAATGGACTAGAGAGAAATGTGGTGACCAAGGTAAGAGACACGGGTGTAAAACAGCGATGTTCATGTTCTGCCAGGCATTTTCAAATATATTCACATAGCTTTAATGTGCAATTTTCATGATTAGAGGACGCACATGACATGAGTGCATAAAGGTGAGTTTGTTTACAAAGCTTGCAGCTATCTGGACACACACACACACACACACACACACACTTGTTTACAAAGCTTGCAGCTATCTGGACACACACACACACACACACACACACACACGCTACAGGGAGAGAATGGCATTGCTGACAGAGATGAATATGAGTAATCTGCATGGACAGCCGTCACGGGGTGTCATGTCACTGGGTTTCCTCATGCTGACCAGATGACATAACCACAAATAAATCAACAGCACCCTTTTAACCACTGCTGTCCTGCCCCTCGTCTTCATTAGCCTGTCAGTGTGTGTTGTGCAATGAGGAATATGGGTCAACAAACCCTAACAGTAGCCTTCTGAGATAAGAGGAAGCCACCGTGGGCTTTATGATTTGATCATATTAGTGTCACATTATGTCCTTCCCCAGATAATCTGCATCTTTTTTGAGGATTCTCTGCCTGGATGCTCATATTACGATGGCAGATTAAGTGCGAGTAATTCTGTGTGTGCAGCCATTTTAGATTAGCTGTGTCAGTATCAAAACTATAGTTGTGTCCTCAAGTGTGAATAGAGTATAAGCGTGAGTGAGGCATTGTGTATTTATATACTTAGACACTATGATCCATATGTTCAGTTATGGCCGCTTGAACACATGCTGTGATGGGAATTCAGCATTTGGTTTCTTTAACCTGAACTCTGAAATTGAGTGTAAGATATTGGACAGTCAGTCTTTTTTTTTGGTTCGTGTCATCAAAAGATGATTTGACATGAGATATTAACTTGAGTTGACATTTTATTAGCTCACTTGATAAACTCAAAACTATAAACTGTGTTTGCTCCTTTAGGGGCTTTGGGAACAGGGTTGCATGTTCAAGTCCAGCAGCGTTAGGGAAGAAATGCTGTCTGATTGGGTCTACTGTTATCGGGTCTGTCTGTCAAAATATGTGCAATGGATATGGAAATATGTGCAGGCCATTTATTTAAACCTTTAAACATGCGAGGTTCCTTACACATCAAATATGGTAAACATAAGCTCAAACATGCTTGACACATGAGAAAAACATCACTGGTTCCTGTGTGAGCTTCTGTTTACTGTACTGGATGTGCTTTATGGATGTTCATATGTGAATAAACTGATAGTGGTGGGCAACGATTAATCACACCCGAAATAAAAGTTTATGTTTACATAATATATGTGTGTGTACTGTGTATATTATTTTGAAAACATGCATGTTTATATTTAAGAATTATGTTTTATTTATATGAAATATTGATATGTGTATATATAATATAAATTATGTATATATTATTTATATACAGTATATACATGCAAATATGTCTTAAACATGCATATGTGTGTATTTATATCATACAAAATAATATACACAGTACACACACATATATTATGTAAACACAAACTTTTATTTCGGGTGTGATTAATCGTTGCCCAGCACTAGATTAAACTGATCGTATCTCTTCAGAAGATTTGGATTGAACCACTTGATTAATGTGGATTACTTTATTATCATATGGTCTTTATTTACTTTTAAAGCTATTGATTATTACCTAGACTTTGACTGAATAGACAAAAAAATGATGAGATATTAAAAGTCTTAAAACATCATGAGTGTGAGTAAACATCCACAGTTGAACTGGTTTAGGTCATACGTGTGTGTGTGTGTGTGTGTGTGTGTGTGTGTGTGTGTGTGTGTGTGTGTGTGTGTGTGTGTGTGTGTGTGTGTGTGTGTGTGTGTGTGTGTGTGTTGTAGTCTCCGTCGGGTCAGTGTCCTCATCCTCCAGTCAGGTGTTTGTGTTCAGGGATGAAGGACTGGTTTCAGGTTGGACACACTGACAGGATTCGCTGGATTCGCCATCAGTGGACTCCTGAAGAGACCCAGTGTAGCCTGACGCTCGCTGAACACACTCTTGAGTTTCAGGGTTAGAGCTGACTAACCTGGTTTAGATCAGACTGAACATGCTCACACAGCTGGGTATCAACGCTCTCGGGTTTGAGCCAGAGATTGGGATTAACTCTGAACGTGTGACATCATCAGTGAACAGCCAATCACAGGGAGCGTGCAGTTTGAGTCACTTCTCTTCTGAAGATTAGAGATCATTATGAAAAATATCCTGAAATTAAACGCATAACAGAAAATATCTGACTATATCAATGCATGATGTGAATCAATAGGCCTTATAATTTATATAGTTTCACAAAGAGCTCAAAAGAAACGGGTATTGTATACGCTTGATCTGTCTAAAAGCTTATTAAAGCTTTTATTCATATATATTTAGATTAATTTAAAAGCTAAAAGTTTATTTATGCGAGTATATTAAATGAATTATCCATAATTACAATTCATATTATTAATATAAATAATAATTAGCAGCAAAAGATGGGCAACTTTATCTCTACAGTTTTCCACTCTCAGCTGCTGTGGAGCGAGACACAGGGGGCGGGGCTTCGTTGCATTTACTCACAGCTGATTGGTCCAGCTTGGGTTTGTGGATAACCTGTTCTGGAGCAGGAACCCGATTAAAACCAATCCACATTCTTGAGGCCGAAAAACCAGAGTTTGCTCAAACTAATCTCAAACTGATCTGGGTATCAGTGAAGCAACAGGCCACAGGTGTTGTGTTGTACATCAGCTGACCTGAGACGATGACCTTTGTCCTCCTAAACCAGGCGCTGGAGTCAGTGTATAATGTGGAAGCTGAAGTTCTGCCTTCTTCCTAACATCACCTGTTTCTTCCAACTATCGGGGAAACACTTGGTTTCTGCTCAAGCCAGTGGAAGGAGATATTCTGCTGTTTTCCTTGTACAGTGTCATCTGTGTTTAGTGTGTGATGTTGCTGTTTGAGAGAGAAAACGCTCCAGTTCTTCTCTGTATCAGTGTCAGTGTTTCTGAACTCACTGTAGTCTTGAGTTTCTCCCGGGAACGAACACGTCACAATATTCCTCATTATAATAATTCATGCGCAGAATAAAGGGGCGGGGCCTGGTTGAGTTAGTTAGTAGTGTGTTAAACTGGCGGTTATGGAAAGGGGCGGGACATTCCCAAACACACTCGAAGCGCTCGACCAATCACAACACACTGCTCCAGCCGACCAATCAGAGCACAGTGTGCTTTTCAGAAGGAGGGGCTTCATAGAGACAGGAAGTAAACAGAGCGTTACTGACAGACTGGGAAGAGAGGAGCCGCAACAATGGAGAATATGAGGAGAATAATCAACATTCAAGCAGGAAAACCTGTTCTAGTAGAGCCTGAAACAGGACTTTTAGCAAGGGCATAACACGTCCTATTTATATCTTTATGGATCTCATTTCCGGCTTTTGAAAATAAAACGAGTAGTACAACAAACTCAATACATTTGAGAACTATGTAAACACACACACACACTGGGTTTGTTTCTCATTCACTGTAATCTAATGTAATCTTGTGCAAAGCGACTGTCTTCAGTTTATTTGAGCCGTTTCTGTATTAATAGACACTTGAGATGTTAATAAACCTGTGCATATATTCGCATGACATAAACCATAAGCATATACAAGTATACATGAATCCGGTTGAGAAAAGCGTGATCTTTCATGTTTGTAGCATTTCACTGCTTTAGCTCTAATTCAACACACGCTTTTCATTTCTAATGGGATAGCAACTGGTAAAATAATGAATGTATGATGGCATTTGGTATCTTTTGTTGAGTGTTTGTGTCTTTTTGAAGCCGACGCCATGTTTTGCATAAGTGATGCATAGCTTGGGTTATTTCCTTGAGCGTTTGAGCTCCTCTCATAAGCGTGACGCTCTGATACCCGAATGATCAATATTTGCTCAGCTGAGTCAGGGTGGCTTCGAGGTGTGCTTGTGTGTGTCCACTCGTCATGCATGGGTCATGTAGGTTTTTATGGCGCTGTCTGAAGTATTGGTACCGATTTATGAGATTGCGCACACAGTTTCGTTGTAATAATCATTTGACGGGTCTTGGAAATGTCTTGCCTAGACTACTGATGGACATGAAGTCATATTCATAGTGTCCTCCCATGTGCCTGTTCTGTACATCTAGTACTAAACTATTCAACATCATCAATAATGTGACCACTACACTGTGCTCCAAATTACAATGCAAGAGACTTTCAAGAAAAGTCTTTGATGCTTTATTTCTCATATCTTTTCAGATAACAGGGGTCCGTTATTCGTTCCTCGCTTAATACATCTGAGATGATTTGGCAGATCTTCTAATCATAATTGATCTCCCTTTTCCACCAAAGCATTTTGAGAGCCGGTTCGGAGCCGGTGCCAACTCGCGAACCAGTTCTTTGTGTTTCGACAGCCAAAGATCCGGTTCTCGGCCAGGAAAACTGGTTCCAAAGCGGCACCAACTCTTTGCTGAACAAGAACCGCTCTTTTCCCACGTCATGCGGGGTTACTGTGACCAACAACACGACGGGAACGGGAAAGCTAAGACGTATGGCGACGTACACAGTGACGTAACGACGCCGTTCGCTGGTCAAAAACAAACAGGTTCTGAGAAGGTTCGCTAGTTTAACCAGCACCAGTTCCAAACCAGTTCTGTTTTGGTGGAAACGAGGTATGGCTAATTTGGTTCTTCAGTTCAAACGAGTTTGCGGATTTGATTAAAATGTCTGGATGAAGTTGTCTGGGATTACTGTGCGTTCTTGTGTTCATTGGAGAGGTCGGATATATCGATGTTCGAAACCACAGTCAACGACGCGGCGATTGGCTGGCGGCAAGACCGCAACGTAATGACATCATATTAAACAACGCAACGTCACACACTGACGAGAAACGTGAACTTCGGGACCAAAATGATAAAAGGTATAATAGATGAATGAAATGTACTGTTTGTTACGTGATTCCCAATTATTTCACGATTTCTAGTCTTTGTACCTAGGCTTTTTATTTCAGTGTTGTAATAGTTAGCGATTGGTTTAGCGTAATTCAGCCAGCTCTTACCAAAGCTCACGAGAGAAACCTCTACAGTGGGTGTAGACTCATGTTTTAAATAGTTTTATTGCCTGACGAATGCTGTGCTGATGATGGGGTTCTGGATGGATATTGGGAAGTGACTTCTGCAAGACGTGTGGACTTTATAACTGATGTATAAAGGATTCTCACTCCATAGGACAACGCACTATCCCATGCTGCAAAAAACACCACAGCAATACAACTGTTTGAAAATGCATTTCTACACGCAATATTATGTTAATATATTGTTTTTAATAGGTTTAGTTGACGATAATAACCCTGCACCAAATTCATCCCAAGAACAGAGTACAAGATGCTTTACAAAGTCTCAAAGAACTCCCGACTCGATGAGATCAATAATGAAGTAAACTCTTCCATGCTGAAGTACAGCACGCTATCGGCACTCTCATAACCCTCGAGCTGCGTTTCTCAGCTATCCGAGAGCAGCGTTTCCCTGTAAATGCTCTGTAATTAAAAGCACAACATTAATCTCCCAGTGGATCTTGGCACATCCCGAAGGAGAAGCCGGGTTACTGGGAGGCTCCGCACAGATGAGACTGATTTGGAGTTGTTTTGTAACAGTTTCACGTTGGGTACACTAAAAAAAATACTCTTTAAACTAACTTAATTCAATTATGGACAGGGGTTTCACACAAGCAAATTATTTTTTACTAACATTCATGGATTTTTTTTGCATCTATGTAAGCTCCTTGTGTTGTGACAACACAACTGAATGAAAAATAATCTATGTGAAATAATAATGTCCAAACAAATCAATAGAATCGCTTCCCTGTAACTTAAACCGGTTAAGTTTAGTGAACATGATTTAATTTATTTAAAAATGCACTGAAAAATAAAAGTATGTAGGATTTACATGATTTCTCAAATGAATTTCTAGACAATAGCTAGCTATTGGCTAATAATCGCACTTATTAACATATTAAATCTCAAGATTTAAATGCTCTTTCAGCAACAAGAATTAAACTAAACAGAATCAGTCCACATCAAATGCTCCTCTTCTCCACAAACCCACTGTAATTTAAATGGTTGTAATATTTGCAATGTAATTGAACATTAAACACAATTACACACTATAAAGTCTTACACACTACTAAACGTCTAAGTTTAGTTGAGTTCATCCTACATGAATAAAGCTCAGGAAAAGAGCTAAAGTAGCTTTCCTTTATTCAAGTTAAGTGTTGGTAAGCAGAAGATGGCACTGGCTACATCCATGGTGTT